>NW_022111324.1:75202562-75288991 GCF_000313985.2 Echinops telfairi
ATCCACCCCTTGCCAACCTGGCACCTGTATGTAATTCTTTAGCTTCACAATTGCAATTAAGTAACACCTACACCTTAACCCGATAATCCTGTGAATTTTTTCCCCCACCTATGAAAGTTTGTAAGCCAACCACTTAATGCCTTTATCTCCCCCAATTTTGGGTATCCAATTTATATACTGCCCACTTACATCAACCCAGTTCTCTGAGAAGACAATCATATTTTTCAACATGAAGAGTCTTCATTCCAAATCGAACCTTGTGAAGTCTGCATCCATAAGCAAAGTCAAATCCAGACAGGCCATCCATAAAGTCAGCAGCAATATGCACCAGTTCACGGGCTCAAAAGTCTCCAGCTGGTCTGGTTCTGGTCAACTCAATGTGGGCTGCCTCACTCAGCCTCCACAGGGTGTCCTTGGTCACCTTGCCTTAGATAAATTGGACTTCTTTCAATACAGTTGAATCTTGATTATATGCTACCTCTTGAAATGATTGACTGTCAACGGATCCTTTTTGGTCCGGTGACTTTGTGTATTCCTTCCAGCTCCTTGGTTGAGGGTCCCAAGCCCACACTGCCACCAAGGTGATGCCAGCTCCTAGCGCTGACTTTTTGGTTTGCAGTCCACAGGGACTCGATGGCACCACCTGTTCCCCTTGCCTGAAGGTGGCTGCCTCACTGCCGTCGAGTTGATTCCAACCCACAGCAGCCCCATAGGACAAAGCAGATCTGCCCGTGTGGGTTTCTGAAACTATACTGTACACCTTCATGGGAGTAGAAGCCTCATCATTTTCTTGAGGGGCAATTGGTGTTTTCGAACTGCTGACCTTGCAGTTAGCACCCCAAATTGTAATCCACTATGCCATCAGGGCTCCTTGGTTGAAGGTAGAGGGCGTAAAGTCTGGAGAAGAATGTTACCCAGAGCTGGGGGCTCTCAGCACCATTGAGCTTGAGTTAAAAAACACGTTTTTCACTTACACTGAATTTTGTGTAGCCCAAGCTATATTTGTTTTAGCACTCTCTGCCTTTTTATTGGAGTGTTTGAAACATTTGTAATTGGTATAATTATTGATATAGCTGAATTTGTCTGCTACCTTGTGATTTTACTTTCTATTATTCTCTCTGCTCCACCCCCTCCCTGCCTCTTTTGGGTTTATTTTTCATACTATCACCCGTATTGATTTATTAACTCTAACTATTTTTCAGTGATTAAGATGTACAACACATCTCTAAGTTATCAGCTGGCCTCCGTCTGCAGTTCAGAAGTCATCTCTAAACCGAGGCTTCACAGTCCGGCTGTGAACTCAGTAAAGAGGGACGAATGGCCAAGTGAGTAGTCTACAGCCCTGTTGTCCTCAAGTTACTTGTAAAATTAACTCCAACTTGGTTTACGTTTTTTGTCCTTATCATCTCTATAGTAGTGATGGCGGACACGGGCACTGGGGCCAAATGGTCTGTCTTCAAATCCCAGTTAAATCACTTATCAGCGATGTCACTTAAAAAATTGAGCACATGGGAAAGTTATTCCAGTTCCTGAAAGTTTTTATAACATGGTGGCAGAAAAGACCTTTTTGTACCTGGTAGCACTTTGGAAGGGTGGTCTTGAGGGGTTATCATGGAGAGAGATCTGGAAGAGTTTGGTGCCTATCTTGCTTTGCTCTTATGACATTAATGTCAAATCATTCGTGGGACAGTCTAGCCATAAAGCGGGTAGTTTTGCAAGCCCTCCAGTAAGCAAGCAAGAAAGGTCTACTTCTCACGGGGGGGGGGGGGGGGGGGGGGGGAGGTCTGCTCCTTTCTCAGTCTGTGAACAACAAACAGTTTGGCTCCCACAGAATCTCCTCATGAACCGGCATAAAACTAAGGTGACCAGGCGTCCCGATTTTTAACAATTTGTCCCGCGTCCCGCGGCGTTTTAAAAAAGTCCTGATTTTTGGAAAGAATGCACGACAAGCTAGGGAACGGCGGGAGAACGGGAAAGGAATATACAGTTTTTGGCAGCCATGTGGCCCTTTCGCTAGGATATGAGTTTTATATTATTTTTGTTAATTTTATAATGTTAAACTTTAATAATAACAAATAATTGTTCAGAACTGCTTATCGAGAACTGCTTATCAAAGTTCGCATTGTTGATCAGTTGTTAGAATTCGACCACCATTGTTTGGACTTAATGAACAATGGCATTTTTTGGCATTGGCAACGACGAAAACATTTTGTAACTGTCTCTCAGACGATACACATCGTACTGCGTGCCAGTGCTAGTTAAACAAGTGATGTCAACAAATCAGCTATTCAGATAATTTAGGTAATTTATTCATTCATTTATTTATTTATTTCATAAATACATACATTTTCTTGAATTTAGCAGACAGTAATCGTATGCCATAGAATAAAATAATACTATACATAATTTTAATGTATTATATTTGTAAATTGTACTTCTGTTGAAATTTAAAAAATATATTTCAATACTATTTTTGCGTTTTATGAAAATTTTTATTGCTCCATAGAGACCAAATTTTTAATCAAGCAAACACCCCCCTCCACCCCCCACTGGTCAATGGTGTCCTGCTTTACCAATGTTAAAATCTGGTCACCTTACTTAAAACCAGTCAGTTTCGCAATTGGAAAATTAACAAGTGTGGCAGCTTCCAAATCACCTTGTAACCTAAGGTCTGCTTCACTGGCACAGCCCACTGGGGTGGAATGGGAAGAGGTTTATAATTCATTCTGCAGTTAAAAACTCACAGATTTGCATTTCCTTGGCCTTTTTCTCACTTGAAAAAAATGAATATAATAATATCAACAATAAGATTTAAAAGTTTTATGTAAAAATATAATAATACCAATAGAAGAAGCAGTTATAAGAATCAAGTGGGGCAAGGGGGGAGGGAAGAAAGAGGAGCTGATGCCAAGGGCTCAATAGAAAGTAAATGTTTAGTAGAGGGAGAGTGGGTTGGAAAGGGGGAACCGATTACAAGGATCTACATGTGACCTCCTCCCTTGGGACGGACAACAGAAAAGTGGGTGAAGGGAGATGTCGGACAGGGCAAGATATGACAAAAATAATCATTTATAAATTGTCAAGGGTATATGAGGGAGGCGGGAGTGGGTAGGGAAGGGAAAAATGAGGATCTGATGACAGGGGCTTAAGTGGAGAGCAAATGTTTTGAGAATGATGAGGGCAATGAATGTACAAATGTGCTTTACACAATTGAAGTATGTATGGATTGTGATAAGAGTTGTATGAGCCCCTAATAAAAATGATTAAAAAATTATATTCTCCAAAAAAAGGAATAAATAATTGACTTTGAGCAAAAAAAAAAAAGTAAATGTTTAGAAAACAATGATGGCAATATATGTACAAATATGCTTGATACAATTAATGTATGGATTGTTATAAGACCAGTAAGAGCCCCCAATAAATGATCTTTTAATAATAATAAAAATGATAATCTGGGAGGGTGGGGAGGGAGGGGTAAAAAGAGGAGCTGATACCAAGGGCTGAAGTAGAAAGAAAACGTTTTGGAAATGTTGCTGGCAGCATATGTACAAGTGTGCTTAATACAATTGAATGATGGATTGTTATATGATTTGTAAGACCCCCACCAATAAAATGATTAATAAAATTAAAAAAAATACTGTCCACTAATAGAGAACCAAAAAAGAATCAAGTGGTCAGCTGGAAGGTCAAGCTTATGGCTCCAGAGAGCTTGGAAGCTCCGAGAGGACTTTTTAAAATCCAAAACATCTGTATTTTACTTTTTCCTACCTAACTGTATTATATGATACTCCTTGGCTTCTCCCAGGTCTAGCAACGATACCTTTTATTTGTACCTATTAGGTGCATGGTCCACTCTTCTTAATGGATGCCGTAGTTCTGAGGACTCATCTACAGCTCACAAAAGTCTTTAGTTCTGACCCACCAGCCAAGCCACGGAAGGAAGTAGGCTTCCATGACACTCACAGTCTTGGAAACTTTACGGGACAGGTCTCCTCTGCCCTACAGTGTTGCAATTAGTTGGAGTTGCCTCAATTTCTGTGCCTAATGAAAATCTAAATGTCCTTATTCCAGTCTTCAGCACCCCCAGAGGGTGGAGGCTCCGGATCACTCTTCTTTAATGCTTCACTATTGTACCCTCCACCTTCGATCAACCAGATGCCTAAGACAGGGTGACCCCATGCCCGGAATAGAACTCTGCTCCACAGCATTTTCAGTGGTTATGATCTTTCAGGTTTAGGTCACTAAGCATTTCTCCCATGGCACAGCTGGGTAGATTTGAACCAACCTTTCCATTAGCCAATCATTTAAGTACTTGAGCAACCAAGGCACACCTATGTATGTAGTTGTTGAATGCCATCTAGTCAGTTCCCACTAAGAGCAGCCCTGCGTGACAAAGATGGTTCCTATAGGACAGTGGTTCTCAACCTTCCTAATGCCATGACCCTTTAATACAGTTCATGTTGTAGTGACCCCCAACCATAAAATTATTTTTGTTGCTACTTCATAACTGTCATTTTGCTGTTATGAATCATCATGTAAACATCTGATATGCAGCATGTATTTTCATTGCTACAAATTGATCATTAAAGCATGATTAATCAAAAAACTATATGTAATTATATATTGTGAAATATTTATTTCTAGTTACAAATAAATGAAATTTTGTCTTAAAGCATGGATAACAGTCTTCACTTGTATGTGGGCAGACCCGCCTGGAAACGGATAGAGCGGTGTCTCGTTTCCTTAGACTATCAGAAATGTGTTTTCTGAGTCTTAGGCAACCCCTGTAAGAGGGTCATTTGACCCCCAAAGGGGTCATGCATGACCCACAGATTGAAAACTGCTGCTCTAGGGTTTACTTGACTGCAATCCTTTACAGGAGATCAACAGATCTCCCCCAAGGTGTACTGGGTGAGCTCTGGCTATCCCCCCTTTGGTTAGCAGTCAAGGACTTAACCTTTGCCTTACAAGGGCCCTTTTATGTAAAAGGGTGCTAGAAATTAAATAGACAGAGTGAAACCACTTTTATTTCAGCAAATCATCTACATACAATTGTGGTTTTGCTAAATAAGATGACGCAAACATGTGGATTTTGGGGATACATTGTTAAAAACAATGGGGGAAATAACCTAAATATGCAAAAGCAATACTCATTCTCAAAGGGTAGAAACAGTCTTAAACCAGGACAGAGGTACAGCTCCTTTTTAAAAGGACGTGTTGGAAAAACCAAACAAAGGGCCCGTTGGCCCAGTCTTCTGTGTGTGCTTGAGGTCACAGCCAGAGGCCTGTGAGAACCCCAAACCAGGTGTTCAGAGTGCCTGTACACTACCCAAGGGCGCGGCCTTCCTCCTGCCTGGCATCTCCTCAGGGGAGCAGGAAGTGGGTGTGTTTACAAAGTCTAGAACAGGCTGATATCTCCAGCGGGCAGGGGTGCTTTTCAATATCCTCTCTTTTGAGGAGAAATGAGGGTTTTTTCGTGTTGTTGTTTTAGTTAACCATGTAATAGAGTAAAACACTTGTCTTTCCCTAGTTCTCATCCTAGAACCCTCAGGCGGGAGTTGCCAGAAAATAGATCCCCAGCTGACAATACATCCATTGCTCTAATATATCCTCAGGTAAGCCAGCCAGGATTTCTTACCAGAGGCTCAGCAAACCCCAATTGCATTCTCTACTCATGTAAGTGCTTAGGATAGGTGTACAGCAAGGATTGGAAATGGGAGAAAACAGGGCAGAGATAAAATAGGCGCACTAAATAGGGGCGGGGTGGTAGCTTGCTAAGTACAAAATTCAGACCTACAGTCAGACCTGCCTCTGCACTCCAGTTAGAGGCTACACGGGGCACCTACGGCGCCAGCTCCCTGGGCACGGGCGCCCCGTCCGAGGCGCAGCTGCACTTCTGCACCCTCATGTTGGGCAGGCTCACCACGTGGGGCCTGGCCCTGCCTCCCTCCTGGATGCTGACAATCAGCGGCAGCGAGGCTGTCTCCGAAGCAATGCACTGCCGCGGGCCCAGAAATGGCCACTGGAAGGGCAGGGACTCCTGGGACTGCTGGCACGAGCCCACGCACTCATAGGCCAGGAAGCCCGGGGGCTCCAGGACCCAGTTCTCGGCCCACTTCATCCCCTGCAGGTCGATGTACAGCTCCTGGCGGCAGCAAAGGGTGCCCTCGGTGGCTGGTGCCTCAGTGTCGCAGTCACCCTGAGCCCTGCGGGGAGAAGAGGCAGGGTCAGCGGTCAGCTGGGAGGGCTGAGGGGAGGAGGCCCAGATGAGGCAGGGCAGACATCTGGCAGGGGGGTTATGGTCGGTCTCTCATCATATTTTAAGAGCTCGATATTTGATACTCAAAATCAGAGCCTCGTGTTGGATTCTAACTCCTCAGTACCCTGGTAGGACGGAGCAGAACTGCCCCTGAGGGTTTCCCAGGCTGTAACTCTACCAGAGTGGAAGTCTCGTCTTTCTTCCAGGGAGCGACTGGTGGTAGCAGCTCCACATGTAGCCCACGGCATGAATGAATGTCCCAAACATGGGGGGGTGAGGGGTGCGGGCGGGGAATCACAGCCATTGAGTCCATGCAGACTCTTAGTGACCCAGTCTGGCAGGACAGAACTGCTCCTGTAGGTTTCGGAGACTGTCATTCTCCACAAGAGCACACAGCCTCATCTTTCTCCCCAGGAGTCACTGGTGGGTTCCAACTGCTGTCCCTGTGGTTAGAGCCCAAATGTAACTAAGAGGAATTCCTGAGAATTGAAATAAGAATGTGATCGATCTCATCTCATTCCCACGTGTCCCCTTTTCGAGCAAGCCAAAGCGGTGCCCTTTTCGGGAGAAGTGTCTCTCTCGGTTGGGCGGGCAATGGGGGTCTCCGGGGGCCCCCCGCGCCTACCCGTAGGCCTTGAGGTCCAGGGTGTGCAGCTCCAGCTGGGGCTCGCGCGGCCCCGAGCCCCCCGCCGCCTGCGAGGCGAAGCGCACCAGCCTGTGCGCCTCCGAGGCCAGCGGGCCCAGGTGCTCGCGCTGCACCGACACCTGCAGCAGCAGCGGCTGTCGCGGGCGGCTCAGCTGCTGCCACAGGCTCACCGCCTCGGTCACGTCGAAGGCCTTCCAGCCGCTGTCGTGGAGGGACACCAGCCTAGGGGCGGAGCGGGGACCGGCCGTCACGGCGGGCCCCAGAGCCTCCCCGCTGTCCAGCCCGGACGCCCCACGCGCACGCCCCGCCCCTGCCCTCCCCCATGCCCACGCCCACCCCTCCCCCGCGCCGCAGGGCCCCACCTGGAGTCGATGAGCGACGTGCGGTTGGCGCCATCGTCGCGCACGCGCAGCCACTCGACGGTGACCCGCGCCCGGGCGCTGCGCGGGAACAGCCGCTCCTGCCTGCGGAGCGCCGCCCTGGGGACCGGCTCCTGGAAGAGCCGCAGCACGGCCTGCACCAGCTCGCTGTCCGGCGGCAGCCGCTGCTCCATGCCGAACACCAGCAGGTGCCGGGAGGCCTCGGACGCCAGGAGCCTGCCGGCCACCTCTGGGAACACCAGCACGGTCAGTGGGGCCTCTCTAGGGACTGGGGAGCCAGCCCTGGGGGTGGCAGGGCCAGGGATGGGCCCGCTAGCCCGGCTGGGAGAGAGCAGCACCTCTTGAGGTCACTCCATCAAGGGGTCCCAGCTGCCCTGCCATCCCTTGGGTGCCACAGGACTGTGAGTTGGTCAATGGCTGCTCTATCAGAAGCAAATGCCTGGGACCTCTCAAAAAAACCCCAAATCAAATTCACTGCCGTCTTGTCAAGTCCCACTCATAGCCATCCTATAGGACATGTAGTTCCTGAGACTAATTCTTCACAGGAATAGAAAGCCTCGTCTTTCTTCTGAGAAGCGGCTGGTGGCTTTGAACTGCTGACCTGCAGGTAGCAGCCCCAAGTGAAACCGCTAACCTCTCAGCTGGCCAAAGAGAACAGTTTGTACACCCAGGTCACCAGTTACCTAAATAACGCCTACAGTTTTAATTTCAGGAAATTTTTTTCTGTTTTTATTCTTTACTTTCATAGTTATCAATATATATCAATATATACATTTAATTAAATGTTACAAAAATGGCATTATAGTGCTAAAAGTCTCCCTTGGAACTTGGGGCCTTTTAGTAACAATTGCACCCCTGTAGGAGGGTTACCTTAGGAAATCTGGCAACGCTGGGGGCACTAAAATGACCCCAGGCCACTGCATCCCTAACAGCTGACCCAAACAGGTCATACCTTTCAGCTATGCAGAAAGGGCCTTATCTGTGGGCATTGACTCCCTTGAATGCTAACAAGTAGACAAGTCAGTCAGACCATCTTTTTCCCAGATGGGCAAACAGGTTCAGAGATTTGAAAACATTTTCCAAGGGTCTGAGCCCCATCTCCTGGCGACCCTGTGCTCATGACCAGACGGCTGGGATTGCATTTTCACTGGCTGCTTTTCAGAAGTAGACCCCAGGACTGCCTTCCTGGTCTTCCTTTGTCTGGAAGCGCTGCTGAAACCTGGTCAGCTTCACAGCAACACCCAAGGCACCCCTGAAGGACTGGGGTGCACTGGCCGGGATTGTACCCACAGCTCCTTCCTGGAAGGCCAGAGTTCTACCCCGTTTCCCGTTAGAGGCAGTGTGAAATGGAATCCAAGAAGTCCAGACTTGCCTGCATTTTGATAGCCTGGGGCCTCGCCACACCCAGCCCCTCAGAGAGGTTCTGCTTTCCCCTCTGTCCTGGCTTGGACATTGGCTCTGGTCTGCCACACCTCCTTGGGACCTGATGGGTGGGGCCCTCAGTGTATGCAGACCAGGACCCAAGAGTCCCCATGCTCCCTCCTCACTGACCTCTGGGTCAGGACCCCTGATTCCTGGCAGCCCACCCACAGAACCCCAGCCAGGGTCCTTTTGACACCAGCAGAGCAGACACCCCAGCCTTACCCACCACCCTCCCACCCCAGGGATGGCAGGGAGGGAGGCCTCACCTTGGAATTTCTGACTGAACCTCTTCCCTCGAGAGAGGACCCTGTGGCTGCGCTGCAGCAGGGCCACGTACTGGGCCCTCACGTGGGCAGGGATGACCAGCTCCTCCATGGCTGCCTTGTCCAGCACAGGCACCTCGCTGAGGTGCAGCTGCTGCAGCAGGCTGTCCCGGATCTGCTCCTCGCTCAGGGCAGCTGCGGGGCCGGTCAGGGGCAGTGCCCACACTGCCCAGCAGAGCCACAGCGACAACATGCTGCTGCTCGGGGGAGCCAGGCGCAGAGACAGTGTGCTCTGGCAGAGGGTCCAGGAGGGACTTGAGACCCAGCGGGTGTGCTGAGAGCCAGGCTGGGCCAGCTTTATAGGAGCCCTGGGCTGGGCCTGGGGTGGGGTGGGCGGGAGTAGGGAGAGAGGCAGGGCACACCCCTTGGACCTCCTGGGGGCTCAGCAGCCAGACAGGTCCCTGAGGCTGGAGGAGGGGGCTGTCTGGAAAGGGCACAAAGGACTGTCTGCAAGCCACACTGGCCAGGGGCCAGGCTGCTGCTGTCCCCAATTGTCCATAGTAACTTTAGTCCCTTTTGAGTGTCCCTGACCCTACCTTAGTCCAATCTATGAGAAAGAGTTTCATTAGCCTGTTATACTAAATCTTTTTCCTGGGGTGGGGGCTGGGGGCATTTCTGGGTCTAGACTTATTCTTATGGAAGGAAGGGAAATATCAGCATCCTTGGATGTGCTGTCTAGGCCCTGTACTGGGGTCGTCCACGACAGTCTCGTTGTCTCCCTTCTACCATCTCTCATCTTTCTGCCCCCCACAGGCTCCCCTCTTGTTCCCTCAGAGGCCCTCAAAGTTGAGTCACAGTTCTCGTCTGCCCTATAACCAGAAACCTTGAAAATCCGCTCTCCCTAGCAGCCCCAGAAAAAGCAACTTCTGCCACAGTGTTAGCAACCATGGAACCATAGAGACCAAGGCCCTGCTTCAGGCATTTGAATTGTCCCAGGGAGGCTTTGCTCGCAAGCTTAGCCACCTGGCCTCTCACCAGCAACGCTGAGCTTGAACCTGGTCCTTCAGAGAAATGGAACTAAGAGCAGGAACCTAGAATCTAGCAGAGGCCAGTGCTGCCCAGAGTCATTTACTGTCCAAGCCACAGACCCGAGACAAGGAGGTGGGAACCCCCCCCTCCCCCAAATGCCTGGAAAGGTTATCCTGTCCTCACAGGCCAGACTTGAGCTCTTCTATGGGTCCTGCTCTTGGCCTTCAGGCAAGTGACTTAGGGCTCAGATTTTCTCTTCAGGAAAGGGCCTGGCATGCGAGGTTTGTGACATTGCTGGTCCTTGCACTCTGAGAGGGGCGGCGCTCCTATAATAAGATCAGCACCCACAGTCCCCATCATTTCTTGAGTGTTTACTGTGTGTCAGGAACCCTGGGGGCTTTGTGAATTCCCTGTTGGGCTGCTAACAACCAGGTCAGCAGTTTGAACCCACCAGCCGCACCACAGAAGTAAGAGGAGGCTTTGTGCCCCTGGAAAGACTTGACACCCTGGGGCGCCCCCAGGGCCTCTAGGCCCGAACAGACTCCGTGGCAGTGAGTCTGGTTTCTGCGTCAGACGTGTAATCTCTGACCGTGTAATATGCACTCACTTCATGTTCACGGCAACTCTCTGAGATAGCCGCATTTTCTTGGTGCAGAGTGGGAGCCCTCCAGGGTAAATCAGTATCAAGCAGTATGTGGAAGGCTTAGCGGGGGAACACCCAGGGGTCTGTGTGCAGAGCCTTCTCCAGACAGGGCAGATTTAAGGGTGTGCAGGAGGAAATCCTCCTTAAAACAAGTCAGCTTTCCTTCTGCCCTTGATCCCACCCCCCCACACGCGCATTGTTCCGTCATGGGGGAGGTCAACAGTGATAGTGGACATTGACCGTGACTGGGCTGTAGCCAGGTCTCTCCCGTGGAGTATGCCGTGTCGCTGCGCTGCCAGGTCTCTCATGGCATCCTCCTACGGAAGTCCCTACTCAGGCAGAGAAGGGTGACGTGCACCCCCAAGGGCAGCGACCATCGTTCTAGGCAGTTAGAGTGTCTTCAGTTAGGAGGAGGAGGGAGCTTAGAATGCAAGGGAGGGGAGCAGTAATAATCACATCGATAAGATTTGTAATGGCTGATAGTGCTAATGGATTTTCTGAGTGCTTCCAATCTAGTCACTCTTTCTCCTCACCACAACTTGGTAAAGGAGGCTAGTGGGGGCTAGAGGCCCAGAGCCAGAGCCAGAGCTGGATCGGTGAAAGTGAGGGTCCCAGGATCTATCGAAAAGGATCAGAGGAGGGAGGGGGAAAAACGAGGAGCTGCTACCAAGGGCTCAAGTAGAAAGCAAATGTTTTGAGAATGATGATGGCAACAAATGTACAAATATGCTTGACACAATGGATGGATGGATGGATTGTGATGAGTTGTACGAGCCCGCAATAAAATGATTTAAAAAAAAAAAAAGGATCAGAGAAGGATGTCCTCAGAGCTAGACTTAGGGGAAAAAAAGCCGGGGTCTCAGCTTCTCTGCTCTCCTTCCCTGTCCCCTCCCACCCCTATTTCCATATAACTTGGGTCATTCACAAGGAGGACTGCAAATCCCATTTTGCAGCTTGTGTCGCACATAGCTCGACCGTCCCCCAGACTATAAGGCCCCCACCTCTGCGTCCGGCACAAACAGGCCCTCCTGCTCTCTCTGTGACAAGTGTAGCTTTCTTCAAAAGAATAGCTGCTGCCTTCCTTTGCAAGTGATTAGCAGGCAAAGGACACGCTGGATGCAAACATTTGGGTCTTAAGCCAGGCCAAAAGGTGCAGATGCAGCACATTTACAGCAACCCCGGGCCAGTGGCCCTTCGTCCCTGGCAGCAGCTCTGGGCTGTTGCTCCATAAATCTGCGATCCTGGCCAGCCCTGGCCCTGGGCCCAAGGGAGCCCCGTGGCTTATCACGGCCAGGTAGGTGCCAAGGATGTCATACGCAGACTGCCCTCCAAAGCCACAGCCCCTCCCTAACTCCTGAGCAGCCAGAGCCGGGGGGAGCTCCCTGCAGCTGAGGCCCACACTGAGGTCTCAGGAGGCTGCTGGCTCCGCTGCTGGGTCCAGCAGGGACCTACTGTCACAGGCCAAGAGGGCCCAGGCCCCTGGTGGCCAGCAAATGCCCATAGGACCCCCTCGAGGTTTTCTCCACCTAGGACTTCTGGGAACCCTCCATGTGGCCAGGAGCCCCTCTGGCACCTGTCATGATCGATCAGTTAATTAATTAAAACCTTTTTTTCTGGGGAATACATGAAAATGGTGGGCCCCTTCTTTGCTTGATGTTCCACTCAGATTTTCTCAGTCCACCGACTGTGGTCTGAGCCTTCCTCTCCCCTTGCTCGGCTGCCTGGCGATCAACGCAGAAACCCACGAGCCAGCCCCCCCTTCAACTTTCTAGAGTCAGGACAGTTGAGGCTCAGAGAAATGGCAACGTCTCTAAACCCCCTTTGTGCTCAGGGGCAGATGCAGGGGCTGTGACTCCCAACAACGAGCCCATGCACCCCAGAATGAAGCCCCGGCGTGTCCGGCGCCATCCACACAATGATTCTCATGGCTGCAGCACTGTGTCCATCTACCTTGGCACAGAGCCCAGGGCTGCTACCTGCAAACACTCAGCCGACAAAATCAAAGTGCACCAAGAACCCAGTGCCTCCGAGGCCGGTCCAGCTCAGAGAGGCCCTCCATAGGGGTTTCAGGGCTGCAAGTCTTCTCACTGCCAGGGACAGTTAACCCTGACCACAGCAACCCGTGAGACAGAGGAGAGCGGCCCGAAAGCTTTACAAGAGTAGAAAGCCTCGTCTTTCTCTCGCTGCAAATCCGACCCTCAGTCTTTCTCATCAGAGTTCTGCCCTGGACTCTGGAAACCAGGGCCCAGCCCTCAATCCTGGGCTGGCAGGGTGCCTCCCCGAATCCAGCAGTTGGTGTCTACGGGGAGCGGGGTGGGGGTGGTGGGGTAGGCAGAGGAGCAGACAGACGGAAGGCAAATATCCCAGACTCAGGAGGCTTCCCAAGACACAGGCCCTCTCTGGAATGTGGATTCCAGGCGAGGTGAAGAGTTTTGCTGGGGAAATAAAATAATTGAGCAATTAGCTCGTGGCCAAAAGAAGAACGTGAATGTGGATTGGGAGGCCTTTTACAATGGCCTGATGAGTGCCTGGGAGGGCGGGCAGTCGCCCTTTGTCATGCAGAGGAAGAGACAGGCCTCGCCCAGTCTGTGGGTCATGCTCGGGCAGGCAGGCTGTTCGTGGGGTCAGGCCAGGTCGGGAAAGCTGACCATTTGTAAACTAGCCTCTCCTGGGCGGAAGCCATTTAAAGCAGGGGGGTCAACTCAAACCCTCCGCAAAGGGGTCTGAGTCAGGCCTCGCCCCCAGCGTTACTAAGCTGGAGCCGACCAGACTGTGGAAGGATGGGCCTGCCTGAGGGGTTAAAATTTGGGGATCATTTTTCCTTTTATGAAGGAGCCCTGGTGCTGTATCTGTTACTCCTTGGGCTGTGAATCACATAGTTGGCAGTTCAAAACCACTAGCAGCTCCGAGGGAGCGTGGACTTTCTACTTCTGCAAACAGTTACAGCCTCTGAAACCCACAGGGGGTCAATGTGAGTCAGCACAAGAGCTGATTTCCTTTCAGATGTTCTGTGATTGCTCTAAGTGTAATGTTGGAAATCGGAACCAAAATGCAAATATTAGGCACGCACAGCACACTTGTTTTGTTCGCATGCATATTCATTAGGACAGAGGATGACTCATAGGCACCCTGTAGGACCAGGCAGAACTTTCAGTTTCTGAGGCTGTGAATCTTCACGGGAGCAGGAACCCTCATCTTTCTGCCCGCATAGAGCACCTGGTAGGTTCGAACTGCTGACCTTGGGGCTAGCAGCCCAACGTGTACCTCCCTACACCACCAGGATTCCTCCTCTTAATCCTAACCCAATTACATTCTATAACAATCTAAGACCGACTTTGCAGTTAGCAAGCTCACCCGTAATCCACTATGCCAGATCCTGAAGTTCCAAATGTCCTCCCACCCAGATGGTTTTTGGATAAGTCACTCAAACTTCTCAGCTCGCTTTGTCCCTCAGCACTGTTCTCCCGGATCTGGAGTTATCTGGCCCGCCATGCTACAGCACCCACAGTCCAAGCTGCCCGGAGCTTTGGGGGGTGAGCGTCTCCTACCTCTCCACCTTTCAGGGAGCTTTTCGTCAACCCCATTGTCCCAGGGTCTCACAAGGTCTGGCTTGTTCCACGGAGGGGAGAGAAGACTCCTGGGGCAGTGGTTTCTTCACAGAATCACCTCAAGAAGCAGATTCCTGGGCCGCTTGAGGCCCTGCTGAATCCCCGGGAGGGAGGACAGCTCCCTGGAGCCTGGCCAGCACCTGGTTGAAGAAACCCTGCGGTGTGGGGCAGGGCCTGGTGGCACCAGAAATTCGGACATGAAGAGGTTTGCTGGGAGATTCCGCTTAAAAAAAAAAGTCCGCATTCTACCATGAATATCCTCAGCTGCGTTATTGCCCTTGAGGAGAAGAAAGAAAATGAGCAGAAAAAGAAGAGGGGGCGGGAATGTTTTCCCTGTGGCTTTCTAGAGACTGTCCCAGAAGATTTCAAAGTAAGAACAGGTGAACATTATGTTTCTCTCTCTAAATATTCCACTCCTAATTGCGTTATCTATCAATCATCATACTATTCAACCCTCCTGAGCTAACATTCCATAGACCACAATAGGAACCCTGGTGGTATAGTGGTTATGTGGTGGGCCGGCTAACATCAAGGTCAGCAGTTCGAAACCACCAGCTACTCCTCAGGAGCTAGACAAGGCTTTCTAGGCCCATGAAAACTCAGTCTGTGAAACCCACGGGGGCAGTTCTAACCTGTCCTAGCGGATCGCCTCGTGTCAGAATTGACTCGATGGTGGTGCGTTTGGTTTGAGTCCTGTTGTTATTATTTCCATTTCCCTCTAAATTCCCCTTTCCTCCGTCCGGCCAGAAACTGCTTGCGTATCTTCCCACAGCTTATACATCAGGTTGCTATGAGTCGGCACCGATGCCCTGGCGGTGAGTTTTTTGACGTTCGTTCGAGAGCCCTGATCCAGAAGGCAGGAGATCAGGGCGCTCATTCGGAGTCAGCCCCAGCCACCTGAGCAGCCCTGGCCTGTCACGGCTGTGCCCACAGAGAACAGTCTTCACGTTGCACTTCCTCAGGATGCATCGTGCCTTCACCCTCGAAAGGTCTAGTACCTAAGCTGTGGCGGGGATGGCACGTGCCACAGGCGCAAAGCAGCTTCCAGTCACTCACTCACTTAGGGACCGTTGTCCTGAAGCACACACATGTAGCCAGGGGACTGGATGGGGGTAGGAAGAGTTAGAAGGGGATATTTGCTCCTCAGACCAAGTCCAAGGGGGCCCCAGCGGAGGCACAGAATGACACCCCGAGGCGCCACAAATATGAAAGGCACCAGAGAGAGGCAGCCGGACAAGACGGGGGAAGCCGTTTCTCTTGACCCTAGGCTGCCATAAAGGACTACTCATCTTCAAATTGGAGGGGCATCATTTAGAGATGACTCCTGGGCATTGGAATTAGGGGGGTGGGGGCGGGCAGAGCAATTCAGAGATTGCTCCCCCAGCTCCTTCCTCCTTACACCCTGTGTAGAAACTCGTCTTCTCCAGGGCCCAGCCTGACTCTCCACTCCCGCCTCCCCTGCCCCAACAGCCTTTGGCGCAGGTCCCTGGATCATCATTTACATGCTCCTACATGCTCCTTTTTTTTCCCTACCAAAATACTCTTCCTTTCTTCTTGACCTTCAAAATATTTCTCATGTAGCAAATCTTGGCAGATATTTCACTTCCTCCATTAAAAGCCTTCCCTAACCTTTGAACCCCAAGCCACCCACCACAGGCGGCCATTATGTGCTCTGGAGACCCCCTGATCCCTCATGAAAACACACCGGTGGATGGCACCCCCTCACAGCATTACAGAGAGAGGTTCATGGGCGTCCCTCCCAGTACAGCACCAGCTCAGCACAGTACATTTCTGGTAACTGTCGGGGACTGTGGGCCCTGTGGGCCGCAGAGCAGGGGAGTCCCAGCCTGCTAGGGATCAGCGTGAGCTGTCACCTGGCCTTCCTTAGCCCGTTTCCCCATCTGTAAGTGCAGCAGAGCAACGTGTACTGGGTTAAAATGTACAGGATACACATACAGTGCCTGGCACACTGTACGTGCTCAATTAATATTAGTGATGCTTGTTATTATGGCATTTTTACTATGATGATAAGGGAGCCCCTCAGATCGGCGACAAAAACCTCCTGAAGTTTGATATTATCAGTTTATTAGGCTACCATTCTTGAAGAGCTAAATTTATTTTTTAAAAACAGTTTTATTGGCACACAATTCATACATCAATACAATTCAATGATTTAATCACATCAAGAAGAGTTGTATAATCACCACCACAATCCATTTTAGAACATTTTCCTCTTTCTTGTCTGCACTGTTAATAGCTCCCCATTTCCCCTCAGCCCCTCCCGCCCGCCCCTCAGCCCCCGCTGTACTCTCAAGAAACCATTAGTCCAGTTACTGACCCTGTAGGTTACCTATCCTGGATTTCATGCAGAAAACATACCAAAAAAACCAACAACCTTAACAAAGTAAGACAGAGAAAAACCTTAATCAAAAATAAAGTAGAACAACTAAAAACGAGGCCAAAATTTAAATGGGTCAGAAGGGAGATCAAATAATAAGGTGTTAAGTTTTACCCTCACTGCTTCGGCAACCATTCCCTTCCCAATGCACGCTGCCTGACCGCAAGGCTGTCCACATCCTTGGTCTCTGGTCAGAGGGGATTCAGCAGAGGCTCAACCCGTGTGTATTTCCCCTTCACTTTTTCCTCTTGGATTCATCGTTGATGGTGTTAGGTGTCAAAGAGTGGGTTCCTGTGCAGCAGATGAATGAAATAGATAAATGGATTATGTCCCTAAGTTTTAAAAAATGTGCCTTGTGGCAGTCTCACCAGGTTCTTGGCGTTTGGTATCAAACTCACGTCTCTTTCTGCTGCCAGAGTAAGCTTCCTGCAAGAACATTGGATCCTGGCACTTCCTGGCCTGAAATGCCCGACCCTCCTCCACAGTCCAAGCCCCTTCACCGGGCAGACAAGGCCCTGTAGGACCAAGCCCCTGAGCATTCTCCAGATCTCCTGCCTTGCAGTGCCTGCCTGCTGGTGCAATGGTTGAGCACTCAGCTCCTAACCGAATCGTCTGCAAAGGAGACAACACGGTGATCTGTTAGCGTGTGCCGTGTAATCCAGTGCAGGTCACAGGCAGAGTAGACCGCCCTTCGGGCAGAGTTGACTGGTCTACAGGATATCCTCGCCTGTAATCCTTATGGACTCCACTCTTACAAGGACCCTCTAGGACCGAGCAGAACTGGCCCTGTGAGGTTCCTAGACTAGAACTGCCGGTGGGAGTAGAAAGCCCGTCTTCCTTCCCAGGAGCAGCTGGCCACGTGAACTGCGGATCTTGCGACTCGAAGTCCAACCAGTAACCACGATGCCACCAGGCTCCCTAGGGTCAATATTGACTTGGTGCTGGGAGAGAGACTCCTGATGGGCATTGGCCGCGAACCAAAAGGCTGGTGGTGGAGCCCCCCAGCGAGTGTGTGGGAGGACAGACTCGGCGGTCTGCTTCCATCCACAGCGAGGAACAGCTGGCTGCTCTGGGGGGAAACAGGCATCTGAATGGTGTAGAAAGACAGGGAGAGCCTGCTCCACGGATCAAGAGGTTCTTCCTGAAAAAGAGGGCTGTCCTCGCGAGCCGGGCTGACACAGCGGCTGCAAGCCATGGGCTCAACCACAGGGATCGCTGTGGCAGCAGAGCAGGAGTGGGCCGTGTGTCTCTCCATTGTCATCAGGGTCACTTATGTGCCAACCTGGTTTCCATAGCACCTAACGCAACAGCAGCAGCAGCAGATCTGGGAACCATGCAGAAGAGAGCTAGCCATGAGGGAATGAGAACAAATGAAAGTTGCCAGGTCCTAGGTGAATTCATTTTATTTTTCCCTTCGGAGATTTTATTTTTAACAGATTGATTGGCATGTAATTCCCATATCATGCCATTCAATCGTTCGACCGCATCAAGAAGAATTGCTCTTTCCCCCCATTTTAAAGTTTCAAACTAATCATTGGAAGTCTGGCTGCCTTCTGGGGTGTGGCAGAGATTCAAGTAAGGGGTGGGGACAACGAACCCCTGCTCTCTGCCCGGCTGACTCGGACTCTGTCTCCATGTGCCATTTAAATGTCAGCCCATCAGATCACAAGCCCCACAACACACCCCTTCCTTCTCTCTCAGTGCTCGGTGCTGTGCCTCTTGGCTTCCCCTCCCTCCGCAGCAGACGGCCTGCTCCCCCACGACTCTTGCTAGCCAGTTATGTCACCACCCTGTGTCTGGTTGCGAGTGCTTGTGCATTGGGCCGCTAAGCACAAGGTCCGAGGGACAAAGCCGGGGCTTTCTGCTCCCACGAAGAGTCAGCCTCTGAAACTCACAGGAAGCAGTTCTACCCTGTCCTGTAGGGTTGCTATGAGTCAGGATCAATTTGATTGCAGTGAATCTGGTTTCAGTTTGGTGCCTCAGATGCCTCATCTGTAAAATGGGAATAAAGGCGGTACCATCCTCAGAATAAGGCACCACCTTGTGGTGAGGAGCCAAAGAACTGACCCATGTAAAGCACAGGAGTCAAACTGGCGGCCCGCGGGCCACATGCGGCCCCCCAGAGGTAATACTTTGTGGCCCGCCATGCTCTGAAATAAAATGAAAATAGAAAAAATTGTTATGAAGAAAATAGCGCTTAGGGGAGCTCGAGGCAATACCGTACACACAATTCCCTCGTTAACCCTGTAACTACTGAAGACGAGTCTACACGTGGCCCAGTGCCTTTCCTGGGGGCCTGTGGACGTGTATAAACGCGCTGACTCAGTTCCAGTGGCGTTTGGAAGCGATATGTCTGCTACTCTCAGTATCACGTCATGTAAACAAATCCCAATAGCGAAAAGGTTAAAAAGAGAAACTCTGGGGTGTGCTGTTAGGAATCATAGCTAGCGGCAGCGCTAGTTAGCATTTTTAAAGGGAAGCCGTTGTGTGAGCAACTATGTTCATCCACGAAATGAAATAAAACGGCATATAGATCGAGATTAACTGATAAACATCTATCTGTCTTAATGAAGATTATCTGTTCTCAGTGTTTGAATCCAGATATTGGAAAACTAGTAGGAGGAAAGCGCTGGCAAGTTTTGGGTAAAAAAAAGAATAATTTTAGTTTTATAAATACATTAAATAAAATAAATGTTTAAATAAAAGCAATTATATAGTGTTTTAATTATCCTATCCATATGCCTGAATCCTCACTTCAAAATATAAATTTAACAAAATTTGTAAATGTGATGTGGCCCACGTGAATCTCCCGTTACACACCAAATGGCCCGCGTTTTAATTGAGTTTGACACCCCTGCTGTAAAGGACACTTTGTTCTGATCTACGTATGGGTTATGATTGTTACTGTGTAAGAACTTCATGCTGTCATTTAAAACTGTATGGCCGGGTCAATACCAGGCTGGCTTCTAGCAACAAGTGACCTTGAGTCTCCCCCATCCATGTGGAGCTAACCAGAGCTAGCTGAAACAACTAGCAGCAAGTGGCCTTGAATCTCCCACACACACCTGTGGAGCTGACCAGAACTGGCTAATGGCCCGCTTTGTTCTCGACCCACCACTCCGCACCCAGCACGGCCGGCCCGTTTGGCTCCATGCCCACTGCTCTCAACCCTCCACTCTGCACCCAGCACGGCCTGTTTGGCTCAGTGCCCGCTTTGTTCTTGCCCACCACTCTGCACCCGGCACGAATACACCTGGAACCAGGAAGACACCTTACATTCCAGGAACCCGGACATACCTGTCCATATAAACAGCAGCACTGTAGCCTGCAGCGCGACTCCCCCAGCCCAGACATGGTGTACTGTGGGTATTTGCCCAGGCTGGGTTCTTTCTCCCTAATAAAGCCTGTTTGTTCTAATTCTACTGATTTGGTTTCTGGCGCCTCTCCACTACCTTACAAAAACCATGTTATAAATATTTCATTTCATACTATAGTAATATTAAGTAACAAATAGGAGTCAAGGCCACGAACAACATAACTTTAGTTTTAGATAAAACAACCCTTGCAGTTAACTCCAGCTCAGGACAATGCTACATGCATCAGACTAGAACTGTGCTTTGGAGAATTTCTGATGCTTGTTTTTTAGACTGGAAAATCAGAGCTTCCTGCTAAGGCATCTCTGGGTGGATTAGAACCAACCTTTTGATTGGTAGTTAAATCATTTGTGCCACTTAGGGACGTGTGTGTGCATATATATAAACGCATGCTAATTCATGGGACAATGAATAGAGAGATGGACATACAAACAACCACATTACTGTTTGCACCACCCAGGAACTCCTAACTTTGAACAGATTAGAGGAAAAGATCCCAATATATGAGAGTAAGTCAAAAAGTATTGCTAGTAGACTTCCAGTTCGTGCATCCATAGGTTTATTGCAAGCGATGTATTTCCACATGTCTCTGTGATCAGTGGATGGTTGCAGACAAGTTGCCTCAGAAATATGCTTGTCTTATTCTCATTAAGGTGCCTTCAAAAACAAACACAAAAGATCCAGTCGAAACCATCGGTCCGGAGGATCTGCTAGCCCAGGAGCTGACAAACTCCACTTCTTCAGTCATATGCGGCTCTTCTGTACATACGTGTGGCACTGAAGCAAACTTGAAACATTTTAAAAGCTTTTATTCAGATAATGGTGATTTCATTTGTTTGTAAAAATGTATACTTATGGGTCTTGAATGATTTTTTACATTGTTGTGAGGGACAGGATTGGCTCTTTTGTCTCAGAAGTTTGCCGACCCCTGTACCAGACAGGTAAATGAGAGGTCAGCTCAGAAAGTTGTGTTCATTTCAAAGGGGCTCATGGGGATAGATTTTCTCGAAGGATAGAAACCATCATAAGGTTCTACTCCTATTCGAAAGCTATTCCACATATTATGAAGACAATAGAAAGCCATATTGGGGAGGGAAGTCAAGGAAAGTTGCCCGGAGGAATGGTCTTCCATCGCGACAAGGCACCTGCTCGTTCCTCAAGGACAGAGTGTAGGCTGTCCTAGAGGAGTTTCCACACCCCAGCCCTGACCCTGTTCCGCCAGACTTCTTGTTCTCCAAACTCACAGAGCTTTTTGAAGGAATAGGATCTGCACCCTTTTGACACGGTGTGAGTCAAAAAGCCCAGAATTCAGGAAACGGTTCGAAAGAAGGAAACTACTTTCAGCACACAGACTTAAATGGAGGATATGTGGAGAAACAATTGGCTCACATTTTGAACCAATTTTTGTTTAGTAAAGGTTTCCACGTCGGAGCAGTCCTTTGTGATGACCCAGTTTGCACCTGCGTGGTATACTTATCAAACCAAACTCGCCGCCATTGGGTTGATTCTGACTCAGCAACCCTGTCAGACCGAGGAGAGTGCCGCTGCGGGTTTCCAAGGCTCTGAATCTTTACGAGAACAAAAGTCTCTTCTTGCTCCTGAGGTTGCCGGTCGGTTTGAACCACCGACCTTGTAGTTTGCCATCCAAATTGTAACCCACTCTGCCACCAGAGCTCTCAATAGATCTCTGGATAATCCAAAATTTCTTCTGGCTACTATTCGGTCATTTCAAATTCTTCTATGTGAGCAATAGAAAGATGGGAAAAAGCAGTGTATTTTGATAAAACCATTTTTAAAAGGCTTTGACAAGCTCATGTTCTAGCCCTTGTCAGCTGAGAGTCCACTCAGAAGGTTACTGCCACCCCCCTGAGGTTGTAGGGGCGGGGTGGGGTGAGTAGGGAGGAGAAAGGGGCAGAGCTCACAGCCATGGCCTGAACCCTTCCCCGAAGGACCTGGAGTGAGAAGAGGCGGTGGTAACCATGGGCAAGTGCCAGCCCCCTCTGGCCTCGGTTCCTTCGTCTGGGAGGGCTCTGGGCTCCTACCAGGTGTTTGGAGAAAAGACGATGACCATTGAGCAAATGCATCCTGAAAGTGCTGCCCATGTAAGGGGTTAGCACGGTGACCCCCAAGTCTGCAGTGCCCCCTGCCCCAGCTGGCTGCCAAGACTCAGGGCCAGCCAAAAGCACACCCCTGCTCCCCACACCTTTCTGGGCCCAGGCAGACACTGCTGAGAGCCTGCGCAGGAACAGGTGTGGGGTCCTCTCTCTAGTACCCAGCCCTTGAGTGTCTCTCCTTCCATCCGCTTCCTCTCCTTAGCTCCTTCCACGTTGCACCCGGGGCCAAGGAGGGACACAAGAGCTCTCACACAGTTCTTACCAGGTGCCATCCCCTCTCCTTGAACAGGTGTCCTTGGGTGGCACACATGACGTGCTCCACTCTTAGCTGAAAGGTTGGCAGTACCCACCTACCCAGAGGTGCCTCAGAAGACAGCCCTGGCCAGCAGCCTCTGGGGCAGTTGTACCCTGAACCCCTGGAGTCACCACGAGCCAGAATCGACTGGGCAGCAACGAATAACAATCCCTGTGCAGTTTTTGGACAGCTTTCGTCTGTCTGTCCGACTTGGCGTCTGTCTGCACTGTTTCGTTGAGCCCGGTGACACCATGGGGAGGGCTTGGCTGCTGAGGGAAAGGCTCGCCATTTGAGCCCCACCAGCAGCTCCTTGGGAAAAAGAACGGACAATCTGTGTCTGTAAAGATTGATGGGCTTTTGTGCTTTTTAATTTGCTGTTGAGCGGGTTCCGACTCACAGCGACCCTGTAGGACAGAGTAGACCGGCCCGTGGGGTTTCCCAGCTTTAAGTTTGAATAGAAGACGGCCTCAGCTTTCTCCAGAGGAGACGTTGGCGGGTTCACACTGCCAACCTTTTGGTTGACTCCTGAGAGCTTAAACCACGGGGCCAGTAGGGCTCCTTCCATAATGATGACACCGTGGGACGTCCAGTGGGGCGGTTCTCCTCTGTCCTACGGGGTCACCATGAGCCAGAATCAGCTAGCCAGCCATGGGGTTTGTGTGTGCATCCAGTGCTTAGTAAGTCCTTGGAACCAAGAGCTTCATACATGTTGATTTAAACAAGCCATCCAGGAAGGCTCTCTTACCATCACCTGCAGTCTGTAGATGTGAGAGATGAAGGCAGCCGAGGTCAGCGGACCGGGCGAGCTGTGGAGCTGGGCTCCGGCCTGCGGGGTAGGCAGCACCTCTCCAGCCTCTGTGGGCTTGACCAGCTCCCCCGCAGCATGGCCTGAGTGCCGGCACCAGGGCCCCTCTGAAGCCAGGGGACTTCTGACTTGGGGCTCAGTCACACACGTCCTGTCTCACCACGTTGTCTTTTCGGTGCCCCGAGGACAGGGTGACTGACACTGTTACCACCCGTGGGCACATTCCCTGGGACCCTGGGACCACTACGAATCCAAATGGGCTCAAGGGCTGTATGTTTGTAACTTTTTTCTTCATGGGAATTTGAGTTAGTGCTCTGTTGTCACCGTCTTCAGGAGACCTGGTGGTGCTGTGGGCTATGCATGGAGCTGCTAACAAAAGGTTGCTGGTTCAAATCTACCAGCTGCTCCTTGGGAGAAGGATGAGTCTGTCTACATCCCTGAAGATAATATGGTTTCAGAAACCCTCAGGAGCAGGCCGTTGTATTCTGTCCTATAGAAGTTCTCAGGGTCAGAATCAACTCGGTTCAGTGGTCCAATTCTCACCCTCCACGAGAGACCTGCTTCTATTTCCAGCCCACACCCCTCATTCACAGACACTAACCACCTCCTGTCCGTGGAGGCTTTCTTGTTGAAGTGGTTTCAGTGGACCTGCCAGAGTAAGACAGACTAGGGAGGCCTGAAAATCAGCCAATGAAAGTCGCCTGGATGATGCAGCTAACATTCCCCATTGGGGAGCTCAGGGGAATCCACATTAGCATTATCTTGGCCCAGCCACGGTTATCAGCCCTTCTAGTTGTGTGCTTACTACACGACGAGCTCCTTAAGGATGGAGATCGTCTTTGTTTGCCCTGCTGTAAGGTGTCTGGTGATTGACAGGCACGCACTAAATGTTGATTGAATCAACGAACTGGGGATGAGATTAACCGGCTGCCAGAGCAGCACATCCACTCGGATTAGGAGACTGTTTACCCAGGAGAGCCACTCCCACCTCTAGGTGTACATTCTAGGAGTTGGCCCTCCAGGCCAATTCCCTCATCTAGCCCTGAACTCCATCCTGGCCACACCAGTCTCACCATGACTCTGTTCTCCTTGAGTTTAGCCCCTGACTGACCCTGCCCGGTCAGCAGTTTGAAACCACCAGCTGCTCCACGGGAGCAAGAGCAGGCTTTCTACTCCCGTGAAGAGCTCGTCTCTGAAATGCATAGGGGGTTACCCAGTCCTATGGGGCTACTATGAATTGACCGAGACTCAACGGCAGGGAGCTTTACACTAGCTCAAGGAGCCCTGTGGTGATGTGGCTTAAATATTGGACTTCCACCCACTCATCAGGAGGACGACGAGGCTGTCTGCGCCTGTAATGATAGACCGTCTCCAACACCCTATGCGGTACCCCTATGAATAGGAATTGACTTGATGACAATGGGTTGGGTCTGACCCTGACCTCCTGACCTTTCCTGCTCCTGGCCTTCTATGCTGGGGTACCTAGAATGACCCAAGACGTCTAGATCCCCAGGCCTGCTGCCCCTCAGTGATCCCCTCTTTCTTGTCCCAATCGGCCCCATGGACTGTAGCCTCAGTCCCAAGGGCACGTCTGAACCAGAATGGCTGAACCAAGTTAGCACCGGGATTTAAAACTTAGGGGCACTGATTGGGATTCTCCAGATGATAAACCTGGATGTAATGGGATCAGCTGGGATGTGGTGAGATGGGGCAGAGATGGCCAACTGAGGACCTAAAGGGTTTGTTGGATGGGGCCTAGAATTAGACCAGTCTCTCTTGCAGGGTGAGTGATATTGTATTTTTATGTTTAAATTCCTCTACTCACCCCTTAGGCCAGCTCATCATGGGCCGCACCAGTAGTTGGACACTCAACCTCCAGTTGAAAGCTTGGCAGTTTGAACCCACATCTTGGAAAACGGGCCTGGTGATCTGCTTCTTAAAGGTCACAACCTTAAAACCCTATTGTTCTACTCTGCACACAGGGGGTCACCATGAGTCCAACTCCCTGGGAACCCACAGGGCAGTTCCACCCTGTTCTGTGGGGTCCCTGTGAGGTGGGCTGGACTCGACGGCTGTGAGTGTGGAGTAACAGTGAAGCCTGCGTGAAGTGGCTGTCAGAGTACATACTGTGAAGACGCAAATCAATGAGAATGCTTTCTACCAAAAGTGGTGTATAAACGTCTCCTACTATTGTTGTAGAGTTGTCTGTTTCTCTCTTCAATTCTCTTAGAGTTTGATGTATGTTGAGAGTCATTGATTGGGTGTATAGGTATTATGATGATGTCCATGTGTTCAATTGACCCTTTATCATTATATAATATCCTTACTCGTCTCATATGGTTTTTACTTTTAAAATCTAGCTTATCATAAATTAATATTGCCACACATGCTCTTTTTTATCATTTGTTTGATATCTTTTTTTCACTCTTTGATTTTTTAGCTTATTTTTGTCTTTTGTGAAGGGTTTGTCTCTTGTAGACAGCGTATTAACTGAGTCCTATTTTCTAAGCCATTCTGCTGTGCTGTCTCCTGACTAGTGCATATCATCTATGCATGTTCACTTCAATACCAGTAGGGATACATTTATGACTGTCACTTTGCTTTGTGGGGTGTATGCGTATGTGTGTGTGTGTGTGTGTGTGTGTGTATAGGGGGAGTTTGCGGCTGGTTTCTTTGTTTCACATAATTTTCTGTGTTGAGCTCATTTTGTTTGTGGGTTTTCTTATCATTTTCTTCATTGTTACTTAAAATTCACTAAATCTTCATATTTTCCTTCTTTTTACTTTGATGAAAAGGTTTATTAATTTTCTTTGAAATTAGCCTTTAATTTCATAACTGCTCTTGAAGCTTAAACAATCTATTCTATCTTGATATTTATTTGACTTCCCCACCAGCAAGTGTAATCTTAACATCTGTCTATGAGTTAGAATTGACTGGATAGGAGTGGGTTTTTTTGAATAGCATCTGTCTTGGCTCTACAATAAATAAGTGGTATTAGCATACTAATAAAAATGTGTTATTTATCAGTTTTCCATTTTTAGGCACAGGATGTGAAAGTCACCAAACTTGAACATGCAAAAGTCAAGAGGCAGCTGGCCGAGGCCTTCAGGAAGTCGAGGTTGGGGGCTGGGAAGACGGAGGGGAGAGGTGGGAGAGGACTGACGACATTTCAGAGTCCGTTGCACCTGATGAGACACTGGCTAAAGCTGTTAAGGACTAAGTGCCTTGCTCAAATTTGCAAAAGCAACAAAAAGAATGGGAAATAATGTGTTTATCGAAAATTTTGGAGATGGCTTGGAATGCTAAGCAAGGGAGAAACAAGCTAAATTTTTGCTATTTTGAGCAGGGAACAAATAGTGTTAAGAAATCAACGAGGCACAAGCATATTGTTTATGTTTTTGGAGATGAGCAACCTTGCTTGAGGGTGCCCAATGAATGGCGGCCTGAGACTACCGTATCATGGCATATATGAATCTGCTAGGCCTGGTTCTACCTGGGTAATTGACTGGTATGGAAAGCTTCCCCTATCACCAACCCCCATTGCTTGTATAAACAGTATCCAGTCACTTAAAGGCTTAATCTGTAGAAGTCAACAATTCATATACTATGGTTTGAAGCCAGCCTATACTTGCATGATTTCCTTTTCTCAATAGTGTTTTAAATTCTACATCACTGGCTAAATTAATAGCACCATCAATAGTGTTATTATACCTTATGCCCCAGGAGTTGATTTATAATGTTCTCTTTTGTAAAATGATGATGATTGGACTGGGGGCGGGGTGGGGGGGTGGTAGGGGGATGGGGAACTAATAACTATGAGTACTAGAAGAAAATGTTCTGAAGCAGATTGTGGTGATGATTGTACAACTATTCTTGATGTGAATGAACTATTGGACTCTGATATGTGAATTATATGCCAATCAAACTGTTGAAAAAGAACAAATAAAATG
The DNA here is from genome assembly GCF_000313985.2 of Echinops telfairi. Classification (NCBI taxonomy): domain Eukaryota; kingdom Metazoa; phylum Chordata; class Mammalia; order Afrosoricida; family Tenrecidae; genus Echinops; species Echinops telfairi. The sequence continues at coordinate 75,229,749 of NW_022111324.1, forward strand.
ATGACAGAGTGAACCAGAGACATATATAAACCATAGATATATGAGTGATTTGGGGCTTGCACTTAATTCTAGCCCCAATCTAAGAACGATTCATTCTTATGATATGGCCCTGCTGAATACTCATCCTCATAAAGAGATTCTACTGGAGATATGGGTGCTATAGCAAAGTGTAGTGAAGAAACCAGATGGTGACCAGATATAAGACTAGAATCTTGGGTCTTCAAAGCTTGTCTTCAAACAAGTAGACATGTAAGTGAGGCATCAACTAAGTCCACATGGAAGAAGCACACCAGCCTGTGTGATCCAAGGATTGAAAATAATAAAATCCAAATCTGAAGGAGGGAATGGCATTAGAGCTTAAATTGTGAACACCTGGCTTGCAGAAGAATACAGATGACAGCAGAAGCTCAAAATCCATTTGTAGAGGCCCCACGTAGAGTGAGCCTCTGGTGAATCTCCTCTGACCATAGTTGAGGGATGTGACTAGCTTTGCTGACAGACAGCGAGCATTGCAAAGTCAATTTTGACAGATGTTAGTTACCTTAAAACCTTATCACTTGATCTCCCTTTTGATATTTTTAAAATATTTTCTGCCTTCTTTTCAATGGAGATTCCTCTGTTTTGTCTAGTTATTGTTGAGATTTTTGTGGCTGGTTTGTTTACTTCCTGTCTGTGTTTTATATGATTTTCTGTATATGAAATCCAGGATAAGCAAATCTAGAGTCAGTAACTGGATCAATAATTACTAAGGTACATAGCAGGGGAGTATGAGGGAAATGGAGGAGCTTACAATGAGTATGAGAAGAAAATGTTCTGAAATTGTGTATCGCTTTTCAGCCTTTTGGCTACAATCAAGTGTGAAATTGTACAACTCTTCTTAATATGATTCGACGATTAAGCATATGATATATGCAGTATATGCCAATCAAACTAGTAATTCAAGAAGAAGGCATGCTCTTTGGGGAGGGGAAGAATGGAGGGAGATCACTGGTTTTCATTACAAATCCTTCTTCCCATCGGATTTTGCACCCCAGACATATCTGAGGTCACACGCACATTCCCAAAAGGCTCTTGGAGGAAACCACCCATGGGCTCCCCCTGGGAGCCTCTCAAAGCCCAAGACCAAGAGGTAAGCCAAATGTCCAAAGGACGGCTTAGACTTGCCTTGCAGAGGAAGCAAAACGTGTTTCCAGGAGGTGTTGAGCCCCTTGGTGGCTGGGTGTCACATCCCTAATGAACATGCAGGAAGGGGGTAAAACGTGCCGGCAGCTTCTCACCAGAGTGGACGGCTAAAGCTTGTTTCCTTTCCACAACAGATGCAAGGCTGAGCGAGCGATAACACGCTGAAGCTTCGGAGCAAAGGACTCTCACAGCGGGAAGGAGCTTAGCCTAGTGGCCCTCCAGTGACTCGGTGCTCATTATTTTGTATTTTGTTTACACAAATCACCTTTCCAATTACCCGTCAGAATGTGCAAATCCTCCCTGCCTTATCAATCCGAAGGATTAGAAAGGAGGGTAATGACTCTTATCATCTTCACCACCCCCTCCGAGGGATTGTCCCCTGAGTGGTCAGAAGTCCCCTGCACGGATGAATGCAATGTCCACCGCCTAGAAAACATGGCCCCTTCAAGCCTTCAAGAATCTCCATCCAGAACAGGCTGATCCTAACGAAAGGCCAAAGTGAGGTCAGTAGAACCGAGGCCCACTAAGTCCTGACAACTCCCAGGTGTGTCTCCCAGGGCAGGGAGGTGGCTTCGGCTAGGATGTCAGGTGAAAACAGGGTGCTGGAGAGCAGGGCAATCAAAGACAAGAACTCATCACACACCTGACCTTATGTGGGTGGAGACCGCTGCAACACCCTTGGACATGGGTTTGAATGCTGCGGGTCCACTTTCGTGTAAACTTACAACAAAAACCAACCGTGACAAAAAAACCTGTGTGACGCTACTCATCTCAGCATGAGCACTTGTCACTCCAATAAATTGTGTGTCAAAGTAAAATGTGATTTCTTGCGGTTTGAGTGCATTTTTCTTCTTGTTTAGCCGTGCAATATTGTCACCAACTCAGATAGCACCAGGAGACTGGCCCGAAGTGCTGCTAGTGATGCTGGAAGTGCTCCCCAGGAGCAGAGAGAAGCCCTGACACGACAAAGAAACGGCTGACTTGTTAGACAGGCGCTGTGAGCAGAGGCCCGGCGCTGTGGCTACCCAGCATTTCAAGACACACGGAGCCTGTGTAAAGAGAGACGGAGAAAATGCTCCAGAATTGAATGTGGTGATCACTGTACAACTCTTCTTGGTAGACTTGAATTATTGAATTGTATGACATGTGGATGAAGTGCTAATAAAACTGTTAAGAAAAAAGACAAGAAAGGAAATGAGTGAAAACCGTTACTGCAGCTGTGCCCAGCATGCACAAACACCTTGCACTTTTAATGAAATTCCGTTTTTCTCTCAGAGTGAAAATGCAGCTCTCCTGAGGGCGCAGTAGATTGTCTATATCTATTTACGGGTTACTTGACTGTGATTGCTATCAGTAAGCCTTCTGGCCAGCAGCAGGCTAAGAGTGCAATTTGGCGGGGACAAGTCAAAAGTTTCATGGGGATTCTTGATGATGCAGGGGGCCGGGACCCCTAGCCTTGAGGTTGGTCAACACTCAGCGGGGACGCATAGGGTCTTGCTTTGGGAAAGCTGGCCAGAGGTTAGGTGCCACTGCTTGTCCAGTCACCAAGGGCATCCATGTAATTTTCCACTTTAAGGCTGTGTGTTGGTTACGAGCTCCCTGACTGGTAAATACTAACCTTAATCTGGGCCCTGGTGGCGTAGTGAGTTACGAATTGGGCTGCTAGCAGAAGGGTCAGCAGCCGCAAACCAGCAATCCATGATTAGGAAAAAGATGAGGCTTTCCACTCCTGTAAAGATGTACAGTCTCGGAAGCCACGGGGGCAGTTCGGTCTACCTGTCCTTGCAGGGCCTCTATGAGTTGGGATTGACTGAATGGCAGTGAATGTTTTTGTTTGAACTTTAATCTGGGCTAAAATCTCATGTCTTTAATTTTCCCCTTCAAATTTCTTAGCAAAAGAGGCTCATCCATCCATTCTTTTTCTCTTCCTTTCTTTCTTCCTTTCTCTTTCTGTCTGTCTGTCTGTCTTTCTGTCTTTCTTCCCAGCCTCCTGCCTCTCCTTCTCTTTCTCTCTCCTTCCTTTGTCCCCTTGCTTTTTCTTCTCCTTCCTCTCCCTTCAGTTTCCTTCTTTGCTCTCTTCTTTTCTTTCAGCAAGTGCTCTTTGAACACCAGCTCATGTTTTCTCTGTCTTACTTTGTTACGGTTGTTAGTTTTTTTGGTGTTTTCTGCATATGAAATCCAGGACAGGTAAACCTACAGGCACAGTAACTGGACTAGTGGTTTCATGAAGGTACAGCAGGGAAGGCTGAGGGGAAACGGGGAGCTATTAACAGTGCAGACAAGAAAGAAGAAAATGTTCTAAAATGGATTGTGGTGGTGATTATACAACTCTTCTTAATGTGATTAAATTATTGAATTGTATTGATGTATGAATTGTGTGCCAATAAAACTGTTTTTAAAAAAGAAAGGAAAAAAAAGAAATTAAAAAAAAAGAAAGGAATATAGCTCTTCAAGAATGGTAGACTAATAAACTGATAATATCAAACTTCAGGAGGTGTAAACAGCCCTGGGTTTTTGTCACCAATCTGAGGGGCTCCCTTATCATCATAGTAAAAATGCCATAATAACAAGCATCACTAATAGTAATTGAGCACGTACGGTGTGCCAGGCACTGTATGTGTATCCTGTACATTTTAACCCCATACACGTTGCTCTGCTGCACTCACAGACGGGGAATCGGGCTAAGGAAGGCCAGGTGACAGCTCACGCTGATCCCTAGAAGGCTGGGACTCCCCATGCTCTGTGGCCCACAGGGCCCACAGTCCCCAAAAGTTACCAGAAATGTACCTTAGACATTCGAAGAGTGTCTGCAGTCGATACTATTGTTGTTACCTGTCAAGAATCGGTCCGTCTTTCTAGTGTGTCCTGTTGTCAGTTGCGACCTTGCTTCTCCCAGGATGAAACGCTGCCAGGCCGGAGCCATGCTCACGAGCATCATCGGGGGGCTGAGTCCTTGGCTGTGGTTATTGTGTTCGTCCATCTCATGAAGGGTTCCTTCCCTTGTCCACCTCCACTGTGCCAAACACAGGGTCCTTCTGTAGCGATCAGTCCTGTGTTAGTCTGGGTACATTAGAGAAACAAATCCATAGAAACTCAGGTATAAGAGAGAGTTTTATATAAAGGGTAGGTACACATCAAGGAAACATCACATGCCAGTTCTGTCCAAGTCCCCGTGTCTAACATTTACCAATTAACCCATATGTCCAACACCAATCCACAAAGTCCTCCATCTCACAAAAGACAAGCAATGACGCCGACTGCAGGAGGAAAGCCGAATCAGTGAATGTGTAAGCATCTCAGTGCTGGCAGGGGTCTCCACACGGCTGCTCCAGCACCCAGGGCTGCATCGGGGTAGGTCCACGTGGCTTCTCCTTGGGGATGTCTTGCAGGAAGTGACCCTTGCCAGCTGAAGCAAGGAACTGGCTAAGGCAGCTGCACCCTGGTCTGACCATCACAAAGCAAGAGACCCAAGAACTAGAAAGGCGAGGCTCACCAAGCCATTTATCTCTCTACACTTCAATTAACCCCACAGGTGTTTATCAGCCAGGTGGGCATAATCAACTTTAATTGTGTCAAGTCCTTTCTGATGACGTGTCCAAAGTAAGAGAAGCAGAGTCTCCCCACCCTTAACATTTAAGGAGCTTTCTCGTACTGCTCATAACACTGACTTGCTCTTCTGACCGTGCTGGCCGTCAATATTGTTTTCCAACACGGTGCTTCCAATGCACCCGTTGTGTTCTGGCTTCCTGTTCATTGTCCAGCTGGGGCACGTATGTGAAGTGATGGAAGAGACCAGGGCTGGGACAGTGTCTGTTGTTCTGCCTACAGTTTTCATTGGTTGATTTTCACAGGTAGCTTTGCAGGCCTTTCTTCCTCCTCTGTCTTAATCAGGAAGCTCTGCTGAAACTTGTCCACCCTGGTGACTGCTGGTATTTGAAAGGCTGGTGACACAGCTCCCAGCATGGCAGCAGCACCCAAGCCACCACTGACAGACAAGTGGTGGAGTGCTGTGCTGAGAGCTAATGTTGCTAAAATCCAAACACATACATCGTTACAGGGAATGGAAATCAGAGTGCACAGACTTTAGGTCAGGAGGGTGAGCAGCGTTCCACTTGCTACAGATCAGCAGTTAGCTTATTAGTGGCACTTGGTAACTACTTGTCTTTCTCTCCTGCTCACTTCCTCTGGGTGTGGAAGTGCTACTTACACGGCCTCCAAAGAGAAGCAGTCATTGGACTGCGACTCAGGGTGTGAGGGGCCCCAGCCAGAGAGACCCTACGTGCAGTCACTGTCTGCCCTGGATCGTGGATTCCAGACTTGCGGAGTGAGACTGAAGGGCCAGCACACTTGACCCAAGCCTATTCAACACACAAAACCGGCATAACACGCGCTGGCTCTTGTCAGTGCCCTGTCAGTGCGATTTTTCTCCTTCCCTTAGTCAGAGAACAGCTGTTTGGAGTTTGTCTAGTTACTGTTTATAGTTGTATTAGAAAATAAGTTGCTCCTCATAGTGACCCATGCACAACATGACAGGACCTGCCACCCATAGGGTTTTCATGAGCTCAGCTGTGCCAGTCGATCACCAGGCCTTTCTGCCTAGTTTGCTGTAGTCTGGAAGCTCGGCACACACCTGTACGGCGTCATGGCAGTACCTAAGCCTCTACTGACAGATATCAGTTGCATTGATCAGGAATCAAACCGAGTCTCCTGAATGGAAAATGAGACTTCTGTCACTACACACCCCAATCTGAGACAAGAGTGCCATCATCCCATACACATGTGGCCATTGTATCCATGAGTCAGTGGAGAAGACAGGTGTGCGGACACAATGCTGTGCAGGCTATCCATCCAGATTCTAGAAAGTACGTCTTTGGTCTGCAGCAGTGCACCAAGAGCTGTTTGGAGTCTGGCCTCAGATTCATATTCACTGAAAACCTTTTCTTATGAAAAAGCAACCCTGCGGGCTTGCTATGGTTTTTCTGGCCGCATTGCTTAGGCTCATAGCAATCCACCGAACATGACTGGGAACCGTGCATAGATCCCGGTTGGTTCATGTTCACATCAAACCCATGGACAAAAGAATGAACCATTGCCAGTCCAGCCACTGAGAGCCTTTCTTGTTTTCACTCACCCTCTCCTATGTCCCCTGACTCACCTGGCTTAAATGATACCTTTTCTCAGTTTAGCATTTTCTTTATTCAAAACAAAACAAAACAAAAGCCCGTTATTGTACAATTGATTCTGACTCATAGTAAGCCTATAGGATAGAGTAGCCCTGACTCAGAGTTGTTCCAAAGCTGTAATCTTGATAGAAACAGACTACAGCATCCTTCTCCCATAGAGCGGTTGGTGAGTGTGAACTTCTGACCTTGCAGTTAGCAGCACATTGCTAACCTCACCAGGAACTCTGTCTTCTGTGTTGTTGTTAAGTCCCATAGAGCCTAATCTGACTCGCCATGACCCAGGGGAGAACAGAAGGAAACATCGCCCCATCCTCACCATCTTCCCGGTGTTTGAGCCCAGTGTGACAGCTGCTACGTCTATTTTCTGTTTTGGGCCTGAACTTTATTCACTAGAGCTGGGCACCTTGTTTAAAGAAAGTGTCCTGAGAAACACTTTCAGACTTCATCTCAACAGGTTGGTTTGTTAGCAAAGACAGTAAGTGGCCACTCTCCTACACTGTCGAAGGAAGGTTGCAGGAATGGCTACAACCTGTTTGGAGAGGAGTTTCTAATCCGTATCAAGAGTCATTGCAATGTTCATACTCAGTTGCTATAATCTACCCTGAGAAACAATTAAAATGTTGTCTGTATGATGGCATTTATTATAGACTTATTAACAGTAAAAAATTAAAAGTGAATAGAAACATAATGAGGTATACTCCAAGAATGTCCTGAGTGAAATAATATCCTGATACTACAATTAAAAAATGAGCTACTACACTAAAAATATTTTTAAAGGTTTTACATGTTTTAAAAAATGTAATGTTGATTGCAAAATATAGAATACAAGATTATATATATTTACATATGTAATATGCTAGAAAATTTTCACCTCTATCTACCCTTGTGCTAGGATGGTGCTATTATGTGGATATGTTTTTCTTGCTAATTTTCCAACATTTTAACCACACAATTATATGACTTTTATAATATAATTTTTTTTTAATAATAGAAATATTTTTAATTAAATAAAAGCCCTATGCAGTACAACTTGAACCATATGCCATTATGATGAGAATTTTCAGAACTAATATCACTTGGCCACATGGCCTGAGAGGCTTTGAAATTGGAATTAATTCCCCCAAATCCAGTACACATTCACACACACACACCACAAATGATGTTTTAACAAGAGCATTGCTGAATGTCCTGAAGATTAGACAGGCAAATAATTGAGGTCCAAGTGAGTTTTTCAATCTGGAATAATCACGTGATTTGCATGTCTGTGCCATTTAAATGAACTGGATAACCATGACCTGGGAGATGGCTTTTCCTATTTCATTTTAGTCTCACAATTCTGAAAGAAAGAGAAAATTGGTTTTATTGCTGTTTTACAGATGAGTAAGCTGAAATGTGCCCATGAATTTATTTCAGAAAATGTCCTGAGACTCTAGTTCTAGACCAGACTTAGCTCACCCTGTCTTCCCAATTTCACTCTCAAAGTGAAATTTCACTCTCCGAGTCTTCCCTTAGACTTTGTGGTGATAGATGAGATTACAGGTGGATTTGTAAAAATTGATCTCCTCTGTGTTTTCAAATGTTTTGTCACTCCCTACCATTCTTACTGCCACAGAGTCGACTCATAGCAACCCTGATAGGACAGGGTAGGTCTGACCCAGTGAGTTTCCAAGATTGTAACCCTTTATAGGAGTAGAAATTCCTGTCATTTTCCCTCAGACCACCTGGTGGTTTCGAACTGCTGACCTTGCAGTTAGCAGCCCACTACACCAGCAGCATTGCTGGGGTCCTTGTTAGATGAGAATGGTTCTCTCATAATTGAAAACATTCATTTAAAAATGGATGGTGAGACTGAGCCCTGGAAGGATAAGACCTTCCTTCAGCTGCCGGCTGGGTCTCCATCTTGCACGTACACGTGGGAGCACAGCTGAGAGGCAGGCAGCAGCTCTCTGGGAGCCCCAGTTCTCTCTCAAACCCAAGAGGGATCTGGGAGTGGTGCCCCAAGGTCCCTTCGTGCAGACCCATTCCAGATGGGCTGGCGTCAGAAGGTGAGTGAGCTCAGCAGCCTGTGGGCGTCCGTGGAGGAAGTTCAGGGCTGGCTACAGAGAGAAGGAGAAGGGATTCCAGGTGCTGACCATTGGGCCTGAATGAGGGGCGGGGCGTGTGTGTGTGTGTGTGTGTGTGTGTGTGTGTGTGTGTGTGATGAAGAGGGAAAGTTAGAGTAAGCTAGTTGTTGTGTACCTGCCTGGAAGGTGAGTAAGATTAATGCTGACAGAGCAGAATTCTTTGCCAACATCATCATACAAATGCATCAATTCTTTGACATTCCTTAAACACTGCCTGTTTCCCCATGCCTATGAGGCTATTGAAAATACCATCGCTTGGGTTAGGCACACTGTCTTAGAATGAGTTCTCTAGAAAAGCAAAAACAGATGCCTAGAGACAATAACTGATGCAATGGTTGATGTGGAGAGGGGTGGGGATTTGGGGAGAAAGCCATGAATGCAGGAGCAGGGAGGGAGCACTAGAACTGATTGTGATGATGTCGATACAACTCATTTTAAAAGTGATTTATACAAGCGGCTATCTTGCTCAAAAGCAACAAAGCCCACATTGAAGAAGCACACCAGCCTGTGTGATCACAAGGTGTTGAAGGGATGAGGTTTCAGGCATCAAAGAACAAAAAAATCATATCATTGTGAATGAGGGTGAGTGTAGAGTGAGGACCCAAAGCCCATCTGTAAGCAACTGGACATTCCCTTACGGAAGGATCACAGGGAGGAGACGAGCCAGTCAGGGTGCAGTATAGCACCGATGAAACATACAACTTTCCTCTAGTTCCTAAATGCTTCCTCCTCCCCCACTATCATGACCTCAAGTCTACCTTACAAATCTGGCTAGACCAGAGGATGTACACTGGTACAGTTAGGAAATGGAAACACAAGAATTCCACGACGGATGATCCCTTCAGGACCAGTGGTGAGAGAGGCGATACTGGGAAGGTTGAGGGAGAGTGGGGTGGAAAGGGGAAACAGATTACAAGGATTTACATATAGCCTCCTCCCTGGGGGACAGACAACAGAAAAGTAGGTGAAGGGAGATGTCAGACAGTGTAAGATCTGACAAAATAATAATTTATCAATTATCAAGTGTTCATGAGGGAGGGGGGAGTGGGAAGGGAAGGGAAAAATGAGGAACTGATGCCAGGGGCTTAAGTAGAGAGCAAATGTTTTGAGAATGATGAGGGCAATGAATGTACAAATGTGCTTTACACAATTGATGCATGCATGGATTGTGATAAGAGTTGTATGATCCCCAAATAAAATGATTAAAAAATAAAAGTGATTTGTACATGGAAGTATATGTGAATACTGTATCAAGAAAACTACTTTTAAAAAGAGAGAAAACAACTAAACTTGACCAATGGTTCCCACGGGTGAAGGAGAAAGAGTTGTTGCTTAGTGGGCAGTGAGTTTATGTTAATGGTGGAATCATTTGGAAAAGGACATATCAATCATGGTTGTGCACCACAAAAAGTAAAATCAGTGGCCCTGAGTTATACGTGTAGAAGTGGTGGAATTGGAGAATGTTTTCTTGCATATATTTTTGCCACAATCAGAAAAAAAAACTACATGAACAACAATGAATATAAGGAAGAAGAAAATATTCTAGAATTGTTTGTGGTGATAATTGTATACCGCTTCTTGATATGGTTGAATTATATGACATAGATGAAGTGCTAAAAAAAAGTGCTTTAAAAAAAAGAAAAGCAAAAACTAGTGATGCTGATATATGTATATATACATAGAGAAATTTAGATCAAGAAGATGGTTCACACAGTTGTAGAAGCAGGTAAGTGCAAGTCCACGTAGGTTCCCAGCCCATTTATCATGAAGCTGCTTTTTGGTTCAGTTGTGAGGATTTTTATTTTTTCTTTATGTTGAGGTGTAGTTTATACTGCATCCTATAGTCTTTGGTTTTCATCAGTAAGTGCTTCAAGTGCTCATTGCTTTCACCAGTAAAAGTTGTGTCATCTGCGTATCACAGCTTGTTCAGGCGTCCTCCTCCAATTCAGACACTGTCCAGTTTCTTAGAGTGGGGTTCATGCTCCAAACAGACTAGAGAAATACAGTCAAAGGATACAACTCTGACAAACCGCCCCCCCCTTCATGATTATAAACCATGCAGCGCCTCCTTGTCCTATTTGAACAACTGCCCCTTGGTCGATGTCCAGGTTCTATCAAAGCACAATGAATTGTTCTGGAATTCCAGTTCTTCACAATGCCATTCACAATTGATCACGATCCATGCAGTCAAGTGTCTTTGCATGCTCAACAAAACACAAGCAAGCATCATTCTGATGTTCTCTCCGCTCAGCCCATATCCATCTGACCCCAGCAACGATGTCTCCAGTCCCATGCCCCGGTGGCTCGATGGTTAGGAGTTTGACTGAGAAGTTGGAGCTTGGAACCCACCCAGGGGCTCTTCCGGGCAAAAGCATGGTAGGTGACCGCTGGAAAGGTCGTTGGTGTTTGCTATGGAGTCCAGTACCACCCATAATGACCCTGTAGGGCAGAAAAGAATGACCCCGTTGGGTTTCCTAGGTTGTAACGGGGACAGATCACCAGGGTCTTTCTCCCGAGGTGCCAATAGGTGGGTTTGAACAGCCCATCTCTCAGTTACTAGCCAAACGCTTAACCGATGTGCCTCCTATAAAGATTACAGCCAAGCAAACCTGCCTGAGGCAGTTCTGCTCCGTCACATGCGGTCCCCATGAGTGAGAGCCCAAGCCAAGGCAACCCACAACAACATGCCCAGCACAGGTGTACATCCCACAGGATTCCGTCTGTCCATGAAAAGAAGGTGCTGCTAGGACCATTCTAGTACATTCCACCCCAAATAGGAAACTACCCAGCTGTCCATCGCTAATGAAATAGGTAAGTTATCACAAAAGGGAATACTATAAAGCATCAGTCAAGAGCAGCACTGTGAAATCAAAGAGCATGCAACTGGCCCTCCGTAGCCGTGGGCCCCACATCCACACATTCAACCAACCAGGGGAGGAAAGTGACCTGTGGCAAGGAGGAGAAAGTCAGTGGTCAAAGCAATTCCTCCCAAGTTAAGAGGAAGGTCAAGTGGGTTTTGACATAGCACTCACATTGAATAAGGTATTATACGTCATCTAGAGATGATTTAAAGTATGTAGGAGGATGTGCCTGGCTCACACGATGATGTGCATATGTAGCATTTCACATGAATATAAGGGGCTTGAGCAGATTTTGCTCTCTTTGGAAGTCCTAGAATCAATCCTCCATCGATACTGAGTGAGGACTGTATTGCACTGGACAAATCTTCTTTAAAAGAGCTCTGTGAAGCGTTAAAAAACAAAGATGTCGCTTGGAAGGCTCACTCAAGCCATGGTATTTTCAGTCACCTCAGAGCTGTCCAAAAGCTGGATACTGTTAGAAGAGTAAGAAGAATCGGTCTCACTGAATTATGCTGTTGGCACGGGACACTGAATATGCCCTGGGCTGCCAGAAGAATGGAAAAGATCTGTCTCAGCAGTACAGCTAGAATGCTCCGTACAAGTGAGGCTGTCGCTTTGTCACACGTGCTTTACACATGCTATCAGGACAGTCTAGACGCCGGATTAGAACATCGTGCTTGGTGGCGGGCCAGTGGAAAAGAGGAAGACGTACAAAGAGATGGATTGACACAGGGGCTGCAACAACAGACTCAACAGCAAGGAGTGTGAGGCTGGCACAGGCCTGGGTCGTGCTTTGTGCGGCGGGACATAGGATCACTCCGAGTCAACACTGACTTGATGGCACCTGACAGCAACGTAGAACAACCTAGCATCAGTGAACGACAGCTCTCCAATGTAATATCATGAACTTCCTACACACACACACACACACACACACACACACAAAATTACTTACTTTGTATTCATTCTATTGGTGTAAGATGCCCAGGACAGGTTAAAATGGTTGATAACAACTGAAATCACGATCATGAAGACTTGAAAGGGGCACGGATGGGCTGGGGGGATACTGGTGACATCGGTGGCTAGATCGGGATATAGACGACACAGTTCATTTGGATGACATATTTGTATTGGACATTATGATTCATCCACTCTTCCATATGTCAATTGCATTTCAATGAGGTGATTATTTTAGGATACGTGAATGAAAACGCAAGCCAAGGGTCAGATGAGACCATGGCAGCACATATTAAAAAGCACCACGGAAGAACGTAGGACTTCCATCTTGGCTTGTGCTGGGAGTCATTAGAGGTGTTAGAGGTCTTTACTTTATGACAGTTTCCTATTTCTATAAAAATGTGTAATTGGAACAAGAAAAGCTTTTGGTATTTACTAATTAGATTCCCCTGAGTTACAAACTTTTAAATGTAAAACAATGGAATGCTTGCGATTACTCTAAAAAAAAATGAGAGCATTAAAAAAAATAGGTTGTCCCCTCCCTGGGGGATGGACAACAGAAAAGTGGGTGACGTTGGACAGTGTAAGACATAACAAAATAACAATAATTTATAAATTATCAAGGTTTCCTGAGGGAGGGGCACAGGAGGGAGGGGCAAAAATAAGGAGCTGCTACCAAGGGCTCAAGTAGAAAGCAAATGTTTTGAGAATGATGATGGCAACAAATGTACAAATGTACTTGACACAATGGATGTATGGATGGATTGTGATAAGAGTTGTATGAGCCCCCAATAAAATGATTTAAAAAAAAATAAAAATAAACTCCAAAGCTAAACTCATAAAAAAATATATATGTTGTCCTTGGCTTCTTTTCTTAGCGGGTAAAGGATTTGCTGTCTATTTTTAGAGCTCTTTATCACCACCCACCCACCCACCCACCTACCCATCCTTTCCTATCTCTGTCTCCTTCCACCTGCACAATGGGAGCAGGCAGTCAGGAGAGAGTGGACATCCTGCTCAGGTGGTGCCAGCAGTGAACTTGCTCGGCTGCTGACCGGCTGGAGGTTCAAGTCCGCCCAAAGACCTCTCAGCGGAAAGGCCTGGCGATGCACCTCTGAACAGTCATCCCTCGACCCCCTGTGGCCACCGCGCTGCGCCCACCCAGGCAGCGTCCCCGCAGTGGCAATCGGAAGAAGGGGGGCGGCTGCTCCCCATGAAAGAGACCTGGAGTTCAGCTCTTGTCCCGGAGGGCACAGGCCTGAGGAAGAGAAGTGGGAGGCCGAGACTCCTAACGATGGAGTCAGCCCCTTCCCAGGCTGCCCACCCTCTCCTCGTGGTTGCAGGCTTGTCGGTGAGCCACGAGGGCCACGGGGCAAGGTGCCACACGGAGCAGACCGCCCCCTGGCCAGGTGCTCGCCCACCATTCCCGAGCCCTGCACAGGACCGCGGGCCTGTGACCTTGTCAGGGTCACATTCCACCGGACAGACGGACGGACGGACAACAAGCGACTGAAGGAACCGAGCCGTGCTGCGTGTGTGGCTAGGGGGCCTCCCCACAGGGGCCGCAGGTGGGCTGCGAACGCCCGGTCCGCGCACTGCGGAGGAGCTTTGGGGGCCCCGAGCCCCCCACCCCCACCCCAGAGCCCGTGCCGGGGCGTCCTGGATCCCGAAGCCAGCCCTGTGGATTAAGTCGGGGCGCGGGCTGGAAAGAGCCGCTCTTATGCAAGAGAACGGCACAATCTGATTTATAGACGTGTTTAAGCGTGTGGTTTTGGGTGGCCATGCACACAAGGAAACGGGCTAGATTTGTAAGTCTGAAAGATCAGTTTTGTGACGGTGCCGCCGGTGGGGAGCAAGCCCAGTGTCCGACTGCCAGTCAGATCAAGCCATGAACACAGCGTGACATAAGGCCATGAAATCATAGAAACCGTCCCTGAACAGCAACAGCCACGTGAGAACCTACTGCTTCTCGGGACGTCCTCCCTCCGCCCAGGGGCAGGCACTCCCGCAGGTGCTGAGCCCTCGCTAGCCTTTCCTCAGAGAATTCTAGTCTGTCCAGAGGTGCCGCTGAACCAAGGCCCGGTGATCGACTTGGGAAAACCAGCCATTGAAAACCCTGTGGGGCTATGTGTTACCTCGACACTCGAGGGGTTGCTCTGGAGAGGAACCATGGCAACTGGTTTGTTTTATGAGCAAGGACAGCACGGCTGGAGAGCTGCCCTTTGGAGCTGGCCAGGTGGGCCCTGCCAATCAGCCGGTGCTGCCTCCTGCCCTTGTTCGTCTGGCAGGCTTGTCTTTCAGGGCCAGAGTGGCACCATCCTGGTTCCCAGGTCAAGGGTGGGGGAACCCACGGCCACCTCACAACCAAGAGAGACTCCCAGGCCGCAAGGGAGTCAGCTCTGGGGTGAAAGGAGGGTCTGGGGAGGGCACCTCTTCCAGAGAACCTCTGGGGGCCCACCGAGGCAGAGAGGAGAGCAGAGGTGCTTTCTGTCACCTCACTTCCGGATTGGAGCAGGTCTGGCTGCTTGAAACTGTGCTCCTCTGCAAGCGACATGTGGAGAAGCCGTGCCCAGCTCCACTTCAGGGGACTCCAGGGCCATCTCGCCGGTGGGGAACTCATCTTATCCACCACCCGCCTCAGGGACGGTCAGCCGAGGCCAGGGCACCTGCAGCCAGGTGGCATGGACCCCGAGTCAGGGGGTTGCTTGGCCCCGCTTTACCCTCTCTGAGCTGTGGCCCTTGGGTTCCTTAATATTTGTACTTTTCCTTGGACATTTATTTCCTTGTCTATAAAATGAGATGATAACAGGGTCTATTTTGAAGGTTGTTCGAAGAAGCAAATTGGGTGAGGTCTGGGAACAGTGCTTCTACTCAGGTGTTTGTTATCTAGGGAGGTGGGGGGAGGGTTGTGGCAATCTTGGGCAAAGGGCAGGAGCCCTGGTCACTATCATTTATTTGAAGGGATTTTTACAAATAGATCGGCAGCGTGTAAATGCTCTTTATTACTTAAAATCTCCTCATTTTATAGCTTTGTGTTACTGGAGTGGGGTGTCAGGTGATAATTGGGCCCCAAATAAACATCCCCCTATGTGTCTACTTCATTCCATCACCCAGCTGTCAGTTTGTCCTAAGGTGGTGGCTTGTCTGTGGCTGTGATGCTGGAAGTTATGCCACTGGTATTTCAAAGACTAGCAGGGTCCCTTGCGGTGGACACACCAGGAAGAAAGATCTAGAGAGCTACTTCTTAAACTCAGCCAATTAGAGCCCCAGGGGTCACAATATTGTCCAATATGGTGCTGAAAGATGAGCCTTCTACATTGGAAGGGTAGAAAGGACTTCCTTCACATCTTATAAAGGATGGCTGGGGACCCAACTGCCCACTCCCCATCCCCCACTGTACCCAGGAGGATTTTCCAGTTGTCTCAGGAACCTTGAAAATCGGCAAATGCATGGAGGGAAGAGGTATTTCTGAGGAGCCCCACCTACCTAGACGATCTCTTTGGGTAAGTTGGGGAATCAACTGTAAAAAGCCAGCCACTTTTTATCTGACTTTCCAGGGCAGAGGCTGGCCTTTTGCCCTCCATATCCCCTAATCTTGGCCCCCTTGCACGCTCTCGGCTCCAGGTGCTCTAAGCAGTGGGGCCCGACTCCAAGACCTGAGTCAGGGTGGCCTCAACTACTGTTGTTGTTGTTTATGTAAAGGGCAGTACAGGTCAGGAGTAACAATCAAGTCGAACTAAAGCATCTCTCTCCCACTAAAATGACGCGAGGGCATTAGACAGAAATCAACATGTCAGAGTGGTATACAATATACAAATACTGTTCAAATATGATTATACTGAATACTAAAGGTATAGTACACGCTAAATATATTACATTATATTAAACACTAAATGTTATGTAAATATTACCCAAATTCTTCCAGTAGAAAACAGTAGCAAAACGATGAGGAAAACGGTTTTTGCTGCGCGAACACATCATTCCCAGGATGTCAAGACATAGAAAAGGAGCGCTGGGGCTGCAATGGTTACTTGTTGGGCTCCGAGCCTCGTGGCTGGCAGTTCAAAACTACAAGCAGCTCCACAGCAGAAAGACTTGCTGCTCCAGCAAACAGCTACGGTCCAGGAAACCGACAGGGGCTTGCGATGAGCCCCTTGGAGAAAGGCACAGAAAGACAGCAAGAACTTGAAATCTGAGAAGTCAAGATTCAGAAAGGCCAGAGCTTAGTGAAATCCAGGTCAGCTGCCCTCCCCAGCTGGTTGCCATTCTACCGTGTGGAGCGGTGGGCCACACAAGGTTCTTATGGCCACTCCCCAGCCCCCTCCCACTACCCTCAGCTTTCCACTCCCCAACCTTTCTCCCGAACTGGCTGGCCTCCGGCCACTGCTACTGCTTGCATCTGTTAGTGCATGGCACCCTCTGCTGGCCACACGAAGGCTCTTCTTCACAGAAACATTTTTCATGGTTGGCAGGTGAGAAGCAACTCAGATAAGGAATCCCTTTCTCTGAATGCTGTTAGTGCAGGCGCTTCAATTGTTCTGGGATTTTGGTTTTTTTCCTCAACCGCCTTCAAAGGCACTCTGTCTACAAGTAGTTTTCAAATTGGATGAATTGCGTGAATGAGATCGCAAGCCTATGAACCCCGTATGATCCATTGAGGGCTGGAGAACTTACTAAGAATCCTATTTGTCTATTGACTTTAAAAGTACAGTCCAACCTACCCTGATGCAGCCCTGGGTGCTGGAGCAGAAGTGTGGGGACCCCTCCCAGCGCTGAGATGCTTACACATTCACTGATTCAGCTTTCCTCCTGCAGTCAGCATCATAGTGTGTGTTTTGTGAGATGGAGGAGGACTTTGTGGATTGGTGTCGGACATATGGGTTAATGTTGGACTTGTGGACTTGGGCAGCACTGGGTTGGGATGTTTTCTTGGTGTGCACTTACCCTTTATATAAAACTCTCTTATAAATAAGTTTCTGTGGATTTGTTTCTTTAAAGTACCCAGACTACACACCTCCTAGTTCTTTCCTCGATTTCCTTTTACTTTCCTCTTGTCCCACTATCATGCTCAGCCTTCATTTGGGTTTCAGTAATTTTTCTCAGTTTCATTGCCCTTGATCATTCCTTACCAGGCCTCTGACACCCTCTTTGCCATTAATTTTGGATCACTTGTTCCCCTGTCCCTGGGTTGGTCAATACCACCTCCTTTCTCCCATCTCCCCCTCTCCCATGTTCCCCTGGAACCATGGGTCCCATTGTTTTCTCCTCCAGACTGTTCATCCAGCCTATCTTATCTAGATAGACCTGCAGAGATAATAACATGCACAAAAAAACAAGGCATAGTAAGGCAAAGCGACAAAAGAAAACACAACAATGACAAAAACAAAGAAAAGTACAGTCCAATCGTTCAGTAATGCATTAATCCATTCAACAAATATTTATTGATTGAAGCATCCTTACCAACACCCTGTATATATTACTTTTTAAAAAATGAACGCTTTCTACACACTCTACCCTAAGGGGTCTATCTACCATATATTAGGGGTCTATCTCCCATATACTGGTATGGAGGATAAATGTTTAATAATATAACCAAATCAACTGCCTATGTCCAAAGTAGAAAGGGCTTCACATTTTGATGTTGTTTAGTAAAAGTTTCTACGGTTTTTGTGAGGAGCTCTGGTGGTGTAGTGGTTATGCATCAGCAGTTCAAGACCGCCAGCCGCTCCATGGAAGAACGCCAGAGCTTTCTAATCCCATAAAGAATGAGTCTTGTAGGCTCTCCCATGCTGATTGCAGCACAGTTCATAATAGCAAGAAACTGGAAGCAGGCCAAATACCCAACAGGGTAAGAATGGATAATGAAACTATGGTACGTACATAGGTGGTTTCTCTCGTGGGTAATGCCTCGGTTCTTGGCTTCACATGAGAAAGAATTCACGCCGAAGCCTGTTCTGTAATCCAAGAGAGTTTTTATGAAGGTCGGGAGAAGTTTCAGGTTTTACAGGCTCAAAAGAGTACACGCTATTTCAGGGAAGTGTGCCAAACTGCGCAGTAGCCACACGGAAGTTCACAACTAAACACGAGCAACCTCGTGGTACAGCGCACCCACACGTGCAGAACCGAGGCCAGAGAAGCGGCACAGCACCAGCGGCACAGGAGCAGGGCCAAAAGAGCCCAGCCTTCCCAGGCCAGGTTAATTCTGGCTGGGGAGGCGTGGTTGAGGGTATTGGTTGACCCCATTGGCTGTATTAAGCCCACCTGGGTGATGTGCTGGGCCTGGGCCTAGTTTGGGCCGATCAAGTGTACCGCCCACCTGGCTCGGGGGCCTGAATTGGAGCATGCCCAGTTCAGGGGTCTTCATAGGTGTTTAATGATCCCCTGATTCCCTTCCAACCTCCTCTAGGGGCCTTCCCAGGCATGGGAGGGACAACCCCCTGTCTCTAGCTACCTAACACATACACTGTGTTAGGCCGGGTTGACTAGATAACTAAATTCACTGACACTCATATATGTGTAAGACAGAACTTTATATCAAGAAGTAATTATGCAACAATAAAACGTCCCAGCCCAGTTCAGATCATGGCCACAAGTTCGAGATTGGTCCATGAATTCCTCTTCAGACTCACTCTCCGTGGGGGCGGGTTGGGGGTGGGGTGGGGGGTGAGGAGAGAGGAGAGAGAGAGAGACCTTACTTTTCTGATGGCAGAATCCAGAGACAGGAAGTTCCCAAAATCCTCATGAGAAGGCCGCCCCCACAATGGGGAACAGGGTAGACTCCACCCCTTCATTTTTTTATCAAGTTGACATGAAATTATGTAACTAACATATACACAACGGAATACTATACATTCCTAAAAAATAGCGGTGAAAGCATGAAACACCGTATGACATGAAGGACCATTATGCTGAGTGAAGTTAGTCGATCACAAAAGGACAAATATTGTGTGAGCCCACTACTATAAGGAGAAACACCAACCAATCAAATCTTAGAGACTCCTAAAGAATAATGTAGAAAGGCTACCTCCTGGCCACGGACCATACAGCACCACCCTTATGTGCACTTCATCAGAATCATCCTGAAAGAGGAGACCTCACATGGGCTGAGGTCACTCCTTCGAGAAGGGGGGAAAGGGAGATGACCATCCCCTTGATGCTGTGCGACACTGAGACACGGCTGTGACAGACCACCCGCCCTCCACGCAATGAGAGGAGAGCCTTACTGGAGAAGCAAGTTCAGGCCAGGGGCGGGGAGCAGCTACATTTCAGAGGAAGCACTGATGTTTCTGTTGGTGAGTCTGGTGAGTAAATGGGGAGGAGCAACCTCACATTGGGAAGAGATGCTGAACAACAATAATTTCAGGGACCCTAAGGGGAGAATAAACCCGATTTTATGTTCCTGGGTAGACACTATGAATATATTTCTACCTAACCCTCGGTGGATCACACCATGGATTCAGCAATATGACCTTAGACACTAACCATACAGGTAACATAGCATTCATTCCCCAAGGGCTACATAGGACTCAATGTGGAAACCCCACTGAGCTAACTTGTCCCTACCTCGAAACTATCTGTACCCTTGGATTTAGAACTGAAATACTCTGATGGGAGAGGAAGCAAAGGGTGGCCACCCCAAGGCTGTGGGTGGGACTCCTGGCTTAGTGGGTATCTAATGAAAGGTGACCCATAATCACCATATATTTAGTACCTCAATGCTCCCTTTGCATTAATGTGACAGGTAATCATCTGATAGGGATGTGCACTGTAAGAAATGATACAGGAAATTTTCCCCTAGCACCAATCCTCATGCTCAGTGTAAACAGAGCTCGAACAATTAAGAAATCAATCTGCTTAAAGCAGTAACTCATGGATTGCAGTTTGTAGTTGGACTATAGTTATATAAACTCCTCATATCAATAGTATCTTAAATTGTTACTGGATAAATTATTGATATCAACATAATCGTCTTAGACCCCAGGAGGATTGAGCTTTTCTATTTCGTTTCTATGACGTTTTTCTGCCTTTGTTGGTGGCTTTTGTTTTTGTCTTATCACCGCCAAAGTAAACCAGTCATTCCTAATCCATTGACACGCAGGTGGACTGAGTTCCCACTTAATTCTAGCCCCAACCCCCAAACAGTTCTTAAACATGGCCCTGCTTGATACTGGCCTTCATGAAGAGATCACTGAAGATACGGGTGCTATGGCAAAGGGTAGTTAAGAAAGCAGATGGTGCCCAGCCATCAATTGGAATAGTGGCTGGGGTCTTCAAGGCTTGTATTCAAACAAGCAGCCATCTAAGTGAGGAGTCAACTAAGTCCACATGGAAGAAGCACACCAACCTGGGTGATCCAACGATGACAAATCCAGATATGAGGAAGGGAAAGTATCAGAGCTTAAACTGTGAACACCCAATTTGTAGGAGGCAATGGAGGACAGTGGGAGCCCCAAAGACCATCTGCAGGGTATCTAGTCAGAATAAGCCCCTGGCAGAGCTCTATCACAGGCGAGGGATTTCAAAAGCTTTATTATCAGACAGATTATTGTAAACTTGGTTATGGTGGATCGAACCATGGCTTAATATACTTGGTCAGTTTATCTCCCTCCTGACCCAAATCTAAAATTTGCTCTATAGGCTATTATTTTTCTTGTTCCATGACAGAAACTTCTCTGGCTTTTTAAATATTGGTGGTCTCTGCTAATTTTTGTATTATTTTCTTCTTGCTGTTTTTCGTTTCTATTGGGTTTCCCAATTGGCAAAGCACAGGCACGGATGCAGACACTAACTCACGCAATGGTCTACAGGGACGTGGGGCAGTGGAGAGGGGGCGATTTGGGGAGCAAACAACTTTTTCAAAGCAATTTAAATATTGGCGTAGAATCTGTGAATGTATCATGAAAACCACTAAAAAAAAAAAAGAAGAAACCAAACCGGATCGATGGTTCCCATGGGTGGAGGAGTTGTTTATGCTTAGGGGGGGGTATTGAGTTTATGTTAATGGTGGGAGCATGATTAAAAAAAAAGTCTATCAACAATGGTTGTACAACACAAAGAATATAACCAAGGACACTAAATTATACATGTAAAAGTTGAAGAATATGTGTGTTTTTGCCACAATTAAAAAAAAATTACGAGTACAAGAGCAAAATGTTCTAGGATTGCGATTGTATAATTTTTTCTAAATTTTTCTTGATATAATTGAACTATTTGTATGACATGTGAAGTCTTGGCAACTGAGGGAGTTTTTTTTACTGATAACCTCCCTAGCTAGATTGATGGAGAACAAAAATGTCTTATATAGAATAAAAAGGTGGTTATCGTGACAGATCCTACAGACATTAAAAGGATAAGGGATTCCTTTGAGTAATCTGATAACTAAGAAAAAAGGCTTGTAATGACTGAATTGTCTCCCCAAACATGTGTCAAAACTTGTCTGGTCCATGATTCGCAGAGATTTGGCAGTTATATGATGATGTAATTGGGTAGTTATGTGATGATGCGATCATGCTCATGATGTGGTCAATTCATCAGTTCTAAGGAGAGTAGGTTGGGATACAACATCCTTACTCAGGTCACAGCCCTGCCTACATCACCTTCGAACTTACAAGAGATAAAAGGAGAAGCAAGCAGAGGGACTTCATTACCACTAGACTGGGGAGCAAAGTACGTATTTTGGATCGAGTCCCTGAACTGAGACTCTCCTAGACCAGAGGAAGATTAATGCCCACACACACAGACCTCCAAGACTTGCCAGACAACATGTGAACAGACAAGGACCTTTCCCTAGAACCTAGATAAGAAGAAAGCCTCCTCTACACGTGGTGCTCTGAATTTGGACTTTTAGTCTCCTAACCATGGAAGAATATATTTGTTTGTTACAGCCATTTACTTGTGGTATTTTTATTTTAGCAGCACTAGATAACCAAGACAAGGAGCAATGTCTTAAAAAAAAATCAAAGCTTGTTTAATGATAGAAGAAACAAAAATTATGGATATAAAGTATTATTTATTGAATTGAATGTATTATCAAAACATTTTCCACAAAGAAAGCTTCAGATCCCAATGGTCTCACAGATCGAGTCTATAAATGTAATAAAGAAAAAGGATAACTAAAATTGATTAAAAGTTAACTTTTAATATCAACAGAAAAAATGTCCAAGAGTCAGCATTATGCAGGTATAAAGTGCTACACATGACAAGAAATAGGAATTCAACTCTGATGAAATTCATTTCTTCTTTCCTTTCAAAGGCTTGGCAAATAAAGCTGGGTCAATCTGCTCCCTCGCCAGTCCCCTGACAGAGAAGAGCCTTGCAGCCCGTTCCTGCAAAGTGCCCCCGCATTTCAGTCCCAGAGCCGTAAGTTCAGACTTGAGCTGATCCAAACCTAGCAACTCGAATTCCGCAACAGAGTCGAATGCCAGTAAATCTACAGCGCGCTGCCCAATACCCTGAGGGGGACAAAGAAAATAATTAGCACGTACTTTTCCAACGAAGGTGGCATTTAGTACCATTGAATCAGTTCCGATTCACATAAAAGGAAACACTGCCTGGTCCTGCCACCATCTTCACAATCACTGCTCTGTGAGCCCCTTATCGCAGTCACTGCGTCAATCCACCTTGCAGGCTTTAGCTGCTAGCTATATTCTACCTTTAAAGGACTTTAAAAATGTGTCATCTCTTACACCTCATGCCTTCTCAATATATATAAGTAAACACTAACCTTTCATCTACAGAGTACGTCAAAAAGTACTGCCACAAAATCACAGACCTCTTTATTAACTCAAATGTCAAAATGTGAAGCTATGGTTTCTCGGTACATCCTTCAGTAAGGTCTGGACCTTCGGAAGATGCTTTCAGTGCTCTAATTCTTCCCAAATAATTTTGTGCTCTTTGTCAGAATGGGAGTCTGAGCATCCTAAAGGGACTCAAATCATGTTTCTTTGAATGGGAACAAAAAGAAGTCTGAAGGGGCAATAGCAGGACTGCAGAATGGATGGGGAAGGTTCCCTAACAAAATTTTTATGAGACAGCGATTGTCATGACAGGAAAAAAAAATTCTTGGCTCAAGTTTCCTGGCCTTTTTCTCACCAATGAAGCTTGCCATTTTCTCGAAACTTTCCCATAATATACCACCATCATCATCATCCCATGTCTTTTTGAAAAAAAAAATCTATCAAGATTACAAACACAAAAAAATCTACCAAGGTGACTCCCTTGGTACCCTAAAAACAGTAACCTTAAGCTAGGCTGACCTCTGCCTTGAATTTAACTGGTCCTCTTGAAAGCCACTGTTTGAACGGACTTTGGGAAAGCACCCTAATGAGACCATGACAAGTGTTTAGAAAAGTCCCATGCATATATGAATTGGAACCCAAGTAGCCATACTTTTTGACTTACCCTAATATATGAACAGACTGTAGAGAAGGTTCTTTAAATTACATAACACATTTAGAACTTCAGAAATGGTATGAAGAAAACCCAAGTCTCAAGCCTCCCTAAGTAAGGCAACCCTCTTCATTCCTGTTTTTGCACTAGAGGCAGAGAAGGTCGGAGTTAAATGATAGGCTTTCTGTTCAAAAGACATCAAGTAATTCAGGTTTTATCTATGCTGAAAAGCAATTTATGTGCTGCTAACCACTGCTCAAATTGCATCTCACTGGCACTAGGTTTACAAAACAATGTCAATTAGCTATCACGTGACATTGAAGCACACCCAATTCTAGACACTGATATGTGAAAACACGTGTCTTGAAATGGATGAACTTCGGAACCAAAGGCACTAGCAGCTACTGGCAAAACAGTAAGATTTGGAGCTAATAAAATATTTTAAAATCTAAGGATGGGGGAGGGGCGTGGACAAGCTGCCCATCATCTGTACTCCTTAAAGCCGGTCCACTAACCAGCTGATGGGAAAAAGCACATTTTCATTTGAATGACTTAATGGCTCTACACACCTACTGCAGAGCGACTTACTGTGTGTCCTGGCTGGCCTTCCTCTAGCCTGGCACAAGGAAGGCCTTCATTTTTGTGCCCAGATGCTACCACGGCAGCTCTTTCTCCATCAGTCCTTTCTTCTGTCTTTGCCTCTTCGGGCAGTCTCACCCCAGCTGCTTCCTTCTCTCTGGGTTCTTCACTCTCGGCCTCCTCGTCCCCCTGGATCACCGTGGTGTGCCCAGCCACCTTCCTTTTGGCCTGCTCCTCTGGAGAGGTTTCCCCCAGTGTAGCACATGAATCTCCAGATGTATCTTCGTAGTCCCCCTGGATCACCGTGGTGTGCCCAGCCACCTTCCTTTTGGCCTGCTCCTCTGGAGAGGTTTCCCCCAGTGTAGCACATGAATCTCCAGATGTATCTTCCTCAGAGTCACTGATGGAGTTTTTCTGCAGTTGTTCTAGTGATCCAGGGTCTAGACTCAATACTCCAGGTCTCTGACAACCGCTGGGGAATTCGGCTGCCACCACACCACCACCACGGCCAATCTGGGGAGCCTGACAGCTCATTCCTGAAGTACCAGGTGCTCCATCACCGTCATCATCTGAGCTCTCAGAACTGGCACCCTCTACATTCTCTAGTCCGTCCACGCCCAACCTGACAGAAACAACAGAGAGGTTTAACACCATGTTCAGGGTCTACTGAAGAAAGAGCTACAGTTTGTCCAGGAAACGCACTGACTAAAAGTATCTGCTAGCTTGAGATGGAAAAGCTTGAAAAAATATATTCCAGAGATATACACAAAGGTTTAAAAAAACAACAACCAGGGAGACAAATCAACCATCCCAAACACCCAAGAAGGATCTTTTTTTTAAAGTTATGACTAAATTTACTAAACTGATTTTACTTAAAAAAAAAATTCACTGCCAACAAAGTCAATTCTGACTCAGAGACCCTATAGGACAGCGTAGAACCCCTCCTGAGAGGTTCCAAGACTGTAACTGTTTACAGGAGAAGGAAGCCCCTTCTTTACTCTGTGGAGCGACGGGTGGTTTTGAACTGCTGACTACTAAGACATCTATACCAGTGTTCCCAAAGTGAGCAATCCGGCCCTGCTGGAGGTCTCTGGAACAATCCAGGGGGGGTTGCAAAGGCAGACACCCACATTTTATCCCAGATAGTGGGCTATAGAACAAATTTTTAATTGCAAAGGGAATGCTGAATAGTGTGTGTGTGTGTGTGTGTGTGTGTGTGTCCCCGCTGAAAAGAGGTGGTAGACATAATTAGCTTGGGAACCTATGATCTACACATGCAAAAATACTTGGTAAAAAAGAATAAGCTACTAAAAGCTCTATGACATTCTGGCAAATACTGAGCTACAGGAACAAAAATCACATTAGTAATCTGTGGTGATTAGGAGATGGGGGTGGTCTGATTGGCCAAGGGACTTAAGGAAATATTCTGTATTTTGAGTGTGTGCTAGTCACATGACTATATGATACATTTTCAAAATTCACAGAACTGTTCAACCAAAGAGGACACATTTTATTGTAAACCTCAGTATTTAAATAAACCTGGCCTAAAAACAAAAGCTGAAAATACCATTATCTTATCTCTCAAGAAAACTTAACTTCCATTTCAGAAAGAACAAACAAAATTCTATGCTGGACATACAGAGTAACAGAGTCTTTGGTCAATAATTACGTTCCCAACAAGCAAACAAGCTCTAATTGCACTTGTCACTTTTCTAGAACCTGGCGCAGAGAACTGAGCTGGCTACCAGAAGACCACTCTGGAAGGAGAGGAAAACTAGCAGAACGGGTAAGACAAAGCATGGTCTGCTATGCTCATCATTCACAAGTGCTAAGTGCTACAGCCACCAGAGAACAGACCGGTAAAGAGAGTTCTGGCAAAATGACCCAAGACTCAATGACTTCACCCTGCAGAAAGACCAGAGAAGACCCTGCACAGCCAACCTCATCCCGGTCCCCACCTGCAGTCCTTGAAAGTTGGCTCAACACCAAAAAGGAACTCATGGAGGCAATTCACTAGCCTGGCCTCTTTCACCTGAAGGGGGAGGCATTCCTTCTACCTTTACATATGAATGGCAATGTACAGTTTGATCATCCCTGAGACCGGAAGACTACAACCCCCGGAACACTTCTGAGTTCCCATTAAAAGCTACTTAAAATTGGGTTTGTAGCACAGATAGACAAGAAGGAAATAACTCATTATCAGTCCTCTGATGTCAATTAGGGTGACAATGAAACACACTTACCAAAAGCATTTTTTTTTCTGTGCACTGGCTTCCCTGCTTGTTGTGGATTTGTTAGGCCGTTTCCGCTTCTCACAGATTTCAGCTGATACCATCTTGCTGGAGGCAGCCTGCATACCTAACAAAAATTTAATTTTAATAACTCAGTTTCTATTCTCAGGACTAAATTTAAGAAAACCACTAAACAATACAGATAGCAAAACAGAGCTGCAAAGGAATAAAATAGCTCTAGATATTAATGTATCAAAATACAAGATAGATCTCTATGCATACAGATTTAAAGTATTCTTTTTTTGTTGTTGTTATTGTCATTCAGAATATATCTAGCACAACTTATACCAATTCAACCATTTCTACTAGGGCTCTAGGTCATATATGCATGTGTTTCCCAAATTCTGTCAGTAATAAATTATATGTGTCAGTCTTGTTAGACTGTCTTAAAAAAAATAAGTTCCAATCAAAAAGTGGCTTTCGTAGCATAGCGTACACAGATTGACTTCATCTTTGAGTGATTGTGTCAAATAAAGTCCTGCATTAAAAAGAAAAAGAAAAAAAAAAGTCCTGCATTTACTTAAGTTTTTATCAATTCCATAAACAGATATAATATTTTGCTCAGCAGCATTCCAAGAACAAAAAGGATATGATTCAGACAAAATACAATCACAGAACAATTTGTTTCTCTTTATACTTCACACCTATCACTAAAAATAATGTAATATAGCCATTTTTAAACGCTATGTTCCTATATCTGTAGGCTTCTGTATCTATCCAAGATATAATATAGTAGTAGTCCCAATCCTTGTTAAATCACTCTTACACCTTCTTAATGCAATCCCATTGTTGTGGAGTCCAATTGTAATTCATAAAGGCCTTAATTTTTTTTAAAAAAGAGGCTTTCAAGAGGATCTACTGGGCCAGGTTAAGGCAGGTAGGTCAGCTTAAAAGACTATAGCAACTGTTTTGGTGGATTCCAAAAGAGTAAACTTGACACATGTTCCTGAAGGGCACAGGGATTAGGAAAACATTTAACTAAATGAGAATCTCTCCCATCCACCCTAGACCTCTGATCTTACCCCTTCACACTTCCTAAAGCTCAAAAGAACATTTAAAAGGAAAATGATTTATCAAATTCAAGGGTGCTAAAACTGTCATTTGAGGATGGAGCAAACTGAAGAGCGCCTAATTCTTTGGGGATGGGTTAGAAAGAGAAACATGCCTTCAGAAGTGTACAGACCTGGATGGAGGATATGTCAAGAACAGTAGCTTCAAATTTACTATTTGAGTTCGTGAGGATTTCTATGATTTTACAGGAACACCTTTCACTTCTGCTTCCATAACTTAGTGACACTGATTACATTCTTTCTGTTGTATAACAATTCCCACCCTCCTTTTCTGAGTTGCACCTCTCTCATTAAATAAACTCATTGCCACTTAAGGTTTCTACCTATTTCTTCCAGTTGCTGTTGTCGATTTGATTTCATATTCTTAAATGAATAATGCTCAAGGCAGACCCTTTACAAACAAAGAAACCAACAAAAACTAGTTAAGCTAACGAACTACTCAGATTTAGATGACTTCAAGGGATATTTTTAAGGTTTAAAGATTAACTCAGGGTTGGGAACCGATTACAAGGATCTACATATAACCCCGTCTCTAGGGGACAGACAAAAGAAAAGTGGGTGAAGGGAGACATCGGACAGTATAAGACACAAAAAAATAATAATAACTTATAATTATCAAAGCTTCATGGGGGGAGGCAGGGAGAGAAGGGAAAAAATGAGGAGCTGATACCAAGGGGTCAAGCAGAAAGCAAATGTTTTGAGGATGATGATGGCAACAAATGTACAAATGTGCTTGACACAACGGATGTGTGTATGGATTTTGGTAAGAGTTGTACAAGCCCCCAATAAAATGATTAAAAAAAAAAAAAAAAGAACTCAGGGCAAGTTTTGTGGATTCCTCTACCTCTCGTAGATTCAGAAAGTCTGGAATCCATGAGAATTTGGGATTCTGTTCTGCATTTCCCCATTTTGATCAGGATTCTTCTATAGAATTTTTTAAAATCATTTTATTGGGGGCTCATACAACTCAACACAATCCATACATACATCAATTTTATAAAACATTTATACTTTCGTTACTCTATCATTCTCAAAACATTTGCTCGCCACATAAGCCCCTGGCATCAGCTCATTTCCCCCCCTCCCTCCTCGTTCCCCCCTCCCTCATGAACCCTTGATAATTCATAAACTATTATTTTGTCATATTTTACACTGTCCGACATCTCCCTTCACCCACTTTTCTGTTGTCTGCCCCCCAGGCTTCTATAGAATCTTTTATCAAAATGTTCAGTAACAGTAGTTGAGCACCACACAGCTCTTTTAATCCCCTAACAAAGGAGGTGATTATTTGTGGAAAAAATTAGTCACACATTCCCAAACCTCCTCTATTTTAGCATCCTTGATGAACTCAAATTGTGTTCCTTTCCATCTTCTTTGCGTCGTAGGAACAAATATCAGGGGTGTAAGAAAATATCTGTAGAGTAGCCTTGTTACTCACAAAGAATGAATAGGCACACTGTAGTGGTGAAAACTAATCCCTTCCTTGGAATACGATTCCTGGCCTTCCCCTCATCAATGCAGTTTTTTTAAAATTTCTTCAAAATAAGCCCTCATGATTGTCCTGTGTCCTTGGAGAAAATCTGTAAGATGACTGTCACTCTAATGTTCTGAGCTAACCTCTCCAGAGAGGATCAGACAGATCCTCTCTGAAACTACTGTTCTGATTGGATTTAAGATACCCTAATAAGACTGAGACGGTGTGTTGAGGGAACTAGTCTGCAGCCATGCACTTCTCATAGAAATATCCTAACATATCTTGTTTGGAATAAACCCGTGCATGTATGACCTGGGATACCTTTTGCCTTACCTAGTCTAACTAGGAGTGGAAGTGCTGGGTCATACAGTATTTCGAGTTTGAGTTGTTTGTTTTTTTTAGTTTCATGAGAAACCACCCAATTGTTTTTGGAAATGGCTGTACTATTTTGTGTTCCCAACAGCAATGGAGAAGGTGTCCAATTTCCCCTTTATCTTCTCCAACATTTGCTATTTTGGTAGTTTTGTTGTTTTTCCATCTTAGCCATCCTAGTGGTCGAAATCAGACTTTAAAAGCAGAAGACATTATAGCACTAATGTTCAATCTGTAATGGTGAGGCTGACAGATTCATTACAGAGCCTTCACCAAATGAATTCATTATCTGTGCTAGTCATTTGCATATATTTATTGTTTCTGTTATATCATAATCTTTTGATGGAAACGATTCCTTCTCAATTATACCCACTATACCCTAGCACAAAGCACTGGAAACTAAAAAAAAAAAAAAAAAAGAAGTTAGTGTGCATCGTTCTCATTAAAAACCACTAAAATAAGGCCCTAAAAGTGGAAGCAAATACACGGGCTGCTCAGGCCCACAGAATACAGAGGTTATGAATGCCAAGTGCTCTGTGGGTCTAGAGTGCCTGTATGAGGACAGGATCCACAGGGTTCACCTGATTCAAAGACCTCAACCATGTCTATAACCCATGCAAACTGTGCTCCTGGGTGCAGTGCAGAAGGGCCTCAGAGGTGTCCAACTTCCACTGTCCGTAAGTCCATTCTGACTCATAGTGGCCTTATAGGATAGGGTAGCACCATCCCAGTGGGTTTCCACGACTAACTTCACAGGAGTAGAAACCCCATCTTTCTCCCACAGACCAACTGGTGGTTTCACACTGGGGGTCTTACAATTAGCAGTCCAATGTAGAACCATTATGTCACCAGGGCTTCCCTCAACACTAAGGAACCCTTATTCTCACCTTTGAGGACAGAATCCTCCAGGCGCTCGGCCATCTCATGGCACTGCTGTTGGTAGTCAGGGCTGGAGAAGCAGTGCTTGGGTTCCACAAGCTTCCGCTGCAGGCGCTCCAGACGTCTCTGCTCTTTCTCAGCCTCTCGCTCAGCCTGTTGTTTTACCCACTCAG
Organism: Echinops telfairi; assembly: GCF_000313985.2. Taxonomy (NCBI): domain Eukaryota; kingdom Metazoa; phylum Chordata; class Mammalia; order Afrosoricida; family Tenrecidae; genus Echinops; species Echinops telfairi. The sequence continues at coordinate 75,260,281 of NW_022111324.1, forward strand.
CCATTCTAGGGGTGGGGGAAAGAGGTATAACCAAAGAGACATAGATTTATACACTTATAACATCCAGCCCCATTCGAATCGGTGCACTTTTGCTTATATAGTGGTGGTTCTCAGAAATGTAATGCATGCCATATTACTGGCATGTTGTACGAGAATTAATGGAAATCCAAAGATAATTATTAAATTATGGAAAAGATTAAATCCAATAATAATAAATTAAGAGGATGAATATTTAACACTTACACTTCAGATATGGATATCATGTGTATGATTACTATGGATAGAAAACTTACTGTAAAAAAACTTCTAAAGGAGTGATCTTACGCTTTTTCATGATTGACATCCCGTAGTCGCCTTCCACTGAGATCCCGGCAAGCTTCTCGATTGGTTGTCTTCTCAATCTGAGCACCAAGTGCTCGGAGCATAGAACCAAAACCTGGGCAAATACATTTAAAGACTACCATCCATGACGTGTTCACAGGCGGGTAAAAGCTAAATTTGTGAAAACAGTACTATAGCACACGAGTAAAGGTAAATTCTCTCCCGTGTACTTTTAAAAAAAGGAGGTGGGGTTCAAGGCTCTAATGCAGGAAACCAAGATAAAAGGACTGATAAACTTGGTTCAAATCTAATGTCTTTTATCCTTCATTTTATCTTTCTTGAATACTATAACTGGAAAGATGGATTCTCATAGCCAAAGATACCAGGATTCCCATTAAGAACTTGAAAAACGATAAGATTTTTACAATAAGTTAAAAGGAAAGGCAATTTTCAAGCCGTCACTGGCTGATATAACATGCTTCCTTTTTACTGATAATTTCAAAGAGCAGGACAATTACATTCTGAGATGTCAGCTTTCTGAAAACCCAATAAATCACCGCAGATCTGGAAAGCTTGGGGGGGGGTAGGGTGCAGGGGTGTGTGTGTGATCTACTGCCTATGAAGAAATCAAAGGAAATGTTCATATTCTAGTTTTAAGCTTTGGTTTCTTTCCTCTTTTAGATGCACGCAATAGGACCTTAATCTGCCCCAACCTAAAAATTATTCTATTTCCTGGGTGACTTTAGACCATCTTTGGAACATAATAACTAAACAACATCTTCAGTACTGTTATAAACTCTCCCTTCATCAAACTGGAGAAAATAATGCCAGCTCTCATGTAAGCTTCCCCTAAGGTTTAGAGCCTGGGTTACCTAGGAACTATGTGCCTAGAGAGCATGCAAACTGTCTCGTATAGTAGCACCTCCTCATGAACTGAGTAAGTAAAGGGTTTCACCGGGCAAATCAGGTCGGCATACTACCGAGACAAAGGGGCTAGTTAAATACCTATGGTGAAAAAACAAAACAAAAAACAACCTATGGTGAAAGTTTACAGATGTGTTATAACTAAGCAGTCTGGATTCTTTCCTACCTCCTTTTCCACCACAAAGTCTGGGTTCCAGACTATAAACAGCTCCATCCTGCACGGCATCATTGATGTCAACAAGTGCTCCATTGCATTTCACAAAGAAGTATTCCACTGGAACAACCTAGAAACGAATTTGATTAAAAAAATTTTTTTTTCACAAACAAAAACATATAGTTCAGAACGAGGGGGGTGAAGCAGAAACCCAAAGCCCATCTGTAGACAAGTTAACAATCCCCACAGAGAGGGGCCACAGGGAAGAGATGAGTCAACCAGGGTGCAATAAAGCACCGATGAAACACAATATTCCTCTGGTTCCTTGAGGCTTCCTCATCCCCATTATCATGACATCGTGCTGCTTCTCAATTCAAACTAGACCGGAATACGTACACAGGTATAGAAGAGATGGGGACTCACTACACAGAGAATCCAGGAACAGGAGTGGGAATGGTGGTACCAGAAGGGTAGGGGAAAGAGGGGAGAGGAAGGAGGAAAAGGGGAGCCAATTGCAATGGTCGACACATAACCATATACCCCCCTCCAGGGGGAAGAACAACAGAAAACATGGCGGAAGGAGACAGCGGTCAGTGTTAAGATATTATAATTTATAATCTATCAAGGGGTTATGAGGGTGGGGCAGAGGGAGGGAAAAAAAAGAGGTGCTGATGTCAAGGGCTCAAGTAGAAAGCAAATGTTTTGAGAATAATGATGGCAACAAATGTACAAATGTGCTCAACACAATGGATGGATGAATGGATTGTGATAAGAGTTGTATGAGCCCCCCAATAAAATGATTTAAAAAAAAAAGAGGAGCTAATACCAAGGACTCAATAGAAAGTAAATGTCTAAAAATGAATGAAGGCAACATATGTACAAACATATGTACCTGTTGCAATCAATGTATGGATTGTAACAAGTGTAAGATTCCCCAATAAAATGATCTTTTAATAAAAAATTTTTTAAAGAGTTTTTTATGAGACAAAAACAAATTTCCGGTAGGATGGGACTTAGTTTATTTTTATTGTCACCACCAGCTATGAACAGATACCGTGTATTCAATTAATACTTGGTTGATTTGAAGATAAGAACTACTTAAAGGAAAGTCACCTCATATGCTATGTTCTGGGTGTCAGTCATCTAGTCAGGATGTATATAAAAACCTTCCGTCTCTGGGGTAGGAATCAAGGGAGAAAACTGCTCAGGGCTCAGATCTGGTTAACTGCAGGTCCCACTTTCTCTTTTTCAAACAGGCAGAATGAAGCCGAGTATCATGAGTGAGCTTCAAGTTTAAAACTAAGAAGACAGCGCTGCCAGGGACAGCGCTGGAGACATTGCGGGAATTGTGCTCAGGCTGACTAGCCCCCCCCCCCCCCCCCCCTTACTGGAGCAAAACGCGAAGGGAGTGCAACAGAGCAGCAAGGGGAGCAAAGCAATTAAGTCCCCTGAGAAATCCCAAAAACAGTTCGGAATCGGTGGACAGGGCGTGGCACTTCACCAGACCCAATTAGAAAACATTCATAAGGGTCAGCAGACAGATCTGGAACTATTTATAGGTCCCCCCCCCCTCCTTTTTTTCTTGTCTATCCATATAAGATAGGCAGGATAAACAATCCAGAGGAGAAAATAACGGGGTCAAAGGCTCTGGGGGGACATGGGAGAGGAGGAGGTGGGAGTAGCCAACACATTCAGGGACAAGAGAACAAGAGATCTAAAATCAATTTCGAGGAGGGCGTAGGATGCCTGGTGGGGTTTGATCAAGTGCAATGTAGCCGAGAGACAGTACTGAAAGCCGAATGAAGGTCAAACATGATAGTGGGACAGGAGTAAAGTAAAAAGAAATAGAGGAATGAATTAGGAAACAAAAGACATTTATAGAGGCGTAAATACAGGCACGTACACATGTAATTAATATATAGCAATAGGGATATAGGTCTATGTACATTTATTCTAACATTAAATATTAAGGCATTAGGTCTCTCAAGTACTCCCTCAATGCAAGAACATTTTGTTCTAATAACTTGGGATTCTGTAATGCTAACCTTTCCAACATGATCACTGAAGACAAAATGGGTGCATAAGCAAATGTGGTGAGGGAAGCAGATGGTGCCCAGCTATTACAAGATATAGCGTCCGGGGTCTTAAAGACTTGAAGTTAAACAAGCAGCCATCTAGCTGGGAAGCAACAAAACCCACATGGAAAAAGCACACCAGCCTGTGTGATCATGATGTATCAATGGCATCAGATATCAGGCATCAGAAGACCCCAAACAAGCAAATACATCTATGCAAACGGGGTTGGAAACCGAAACCCCATTTGTAGACAACTTGTAGACAACTGAATATCCCCTCACAGAAGGGTCACAAGGAAGGAACGAGTCAGCCAGAGTGCAGCATAGCACCGACAAAACAAACAACATTCCTCTAGCTCTTTACTGCTTCCTCCTCACCCCACTATCATGACCCCAGTTCTACCTTACAAATCTGGCTAGACCGAAACAGGACAGATAAACCCTTCAAGTACAGTAATGGGAGTAGTGACATCATGAGAGTAGGGGGAGGTGAGGGTAGAAGGGGGAGAAACAGGGAACTGACTGCAATGATTGCCGTATAACCACCCCCCCAAGGGGACAAACAACAGAAACATGGGCAAAGGGAGACAACAGGCGGTATAAGATATGAAAATAATAATAATTTATAATATATTGGGGGGGTTCACAAAGGGTGGGAGGGGAAGGGAGGGAAAGAAAAAAGAGGAGCTGATATCAAGGGCTCAAGTAGAAAGAAAATGTTTTGAAAATGATGATGGCAACATATGTACAAATATATTTGATACAACTGATGTATGGATTGTTATAAGAGCCCCCAATAAAATGATTTTAAAAAACCCTGATGATATAAATCTTGAAGAGGAGACAACAATGGGGGGAAAAGAGGAGACAATGGTAGAATTTTTAACACCCCAATATCAAACCAGACCCGTTGTCAACTAGCCAATTTCAATTCATAGCAACTCTATAAAAGCTTTAATATTTTCAGGACCATCTAGCAGCCAGCACCTGTCTTTTCTACTACCTTCCCCAAGCTTACAGCCAATCACTGCAGAAGCTATAGCACCCCAAAACCCACTCTGAATATATTTATCCAATGATAAAAAGAAAAAAAGTATGATTCTTTCTAAACAAGATCATGCTGTTGTGAAATAACACAACACAGGAGTATTCTTCAAAGTTATAGAGAACTCAGGAAGTACACAATTTAACCTACAATATCAAAATCAAAGAGAGAAGGAAAAATGTGTTACTGGTATCTTTTTGAAGCCAAAGTATGAAAAATAAGTCCTGAACTATACCACACAACTATTTGAAAGGGAATCATCTATTCATTTACTAGTATTACAAATACTAATTAGCACCAACTACCGTGCCAGGTTAAAGGAACACAACAGTTAAGCATTGAACGGCTAACCAGAAGACCATGGGTTCAAACTCACCAGCTGTTCCCTGGGAGAAAGACAAGGAGATCTGCTCCCTTGAAGATTTACTGTTTTAGAAACGTTACAGAACAATTCTGTTCTGCCCTCCAGGGTTGCTATGAGTCAGAATCCACTCGATAGCAGTAGTAGGGAGGCAGGTGCCAGATTTAGAGAGCCCTGGTGGTTCTTGGCTGCTCGCCAAAAGACCAGTGGTTTGAGCCCATCAACTATTCTGTAGAAGACAGATGTGGCAATGAGGATTCAAAAGGATTTACAGCCATGGAAACCCTAAGCAACAGTTCTACTGTGCCCCACAGCGTCTTTGAGTTGGAATCGACTCAAGGGCAACAGGTGTTTTTTCTTTTCTGATTAAGACTCTTGTCAATTAATAGTGACTACCCACCCAGTGCTATCAATTCCTACTCATAGTGATTTTCAGAGGCTGTAAATACTTATAGGAGCAGATAACCTAACCTCTCTCCTGCAGAGTAGCCGGTGGGTTTGAACTGCTGACACTGAGGTTAACTGTCCAACACTGCCCTGATGGTGCCACCAGGTCTCCTAAATGATTATCATCTATCTAACCATTCAATAACGACATAATAACTTAGTATCAAACCAAGCTCACTGACTGTCAATTCAATGCTGACTCATGGTGATTCCCTGTGGGTTTCCAAGACTGTTAACTGTTTATAGCAGTGGTTCTCAACCTGCGGATTGCGACCCCTTTGAGGGGTCGAACGACCCTTTCACAGTGGTTGCCCGATTCATAACAGTAGCAAAATTACAGTGATGAAATAGCAACAAAAATAATTTTATGGTTGGGGGTCACAACACGATGAACTGCATTAAAGGTTCATGGCATTAGGAAGGTTGAGAATCAACAGTTTACAGGAATAGAGAAAGTTCAGTCTTTCTCCCAAGAAGTGGTTTTGAACTGCCAACCATGAGGATCACAGCCCGAGGCCTAACCACTAAACCATCAGGGTTCCATTAATAATCATTATTAGGGGGGGGAAAAAGATCAATGAAAAGCAATTTAACTGCTTTAACCATTTGTGAATTATAAAGCACTTGAGACATGTCCCAGGCCAACTAACCCAAGACTGCAGACAGGCCATAGTCTAATCAAGTCAAATTTATTAGCTCACTATCGATTTGATGCGAACGCATAGCAATCCTATAGGACAGGGTAGAACTAGCCCTGTGAGTGAAGCAGACTAACTCTTTACAGTAGAAAGCCTCGTCTCTCTCCCTCAGAGCAGCTGGAGGTTTGAAACTGCTGACCTTGCTGTTAGTAGCTCAACTGGTAATCATTAAGCCATGAGGACCAATAAAGATAAATGTATTGGCACACTGCAACGAAGGAGTGCTCTATACCAGACGAATAACAAGGTGTCTCACCAACACAATAAAGTTACTGCAAGATAGGGGCAAGAATGAAGTCTGGGTAAAATGTAAACAAAGCAGTGTGTTAGGATCAACCAGAAGGCCATGTGTACAGGGGGCGCAATCAGGCCTAGACACTGTGAAGTGGATCCAGGCTTGTGTTGCCTTGGAAACTACCAAGTAGAATCGTTCTGTTCATCAGACACCCTCTTAAACTTGAAGCCCGGGCTAGAAATCATGAGTGCTTCCCTGAATCCAAGAGGTTTAGCTCCTCACAGCAAGAATGGGGAATTTCATTCTTAATGCAGTTATTTCAAACAGCAACATTTTTTATAGCCTAAGACCAAGGGTTCTCAGTGAGAAGGCAGTGTGATCTCAAGGTCCTTCTAACATTTCACCATCACACTATGTTCTTGGGAAAGCTCTGGCGGCAGAGGGGTTAAACAGCAGGCTGTAAATCACAAGGCTGGCAATTCAACCCACCAGCTGCTCTGAGAGAAAAAGATGAAGCTGTCTGTGCCTATAAAAACTTACAATCTCTTGCGATAACAGTTGTATGAGCCCCTAATAAAATGTTTTAAAAAAAACAACTTACAATCTCAATAATCCTACGGAGTTCTACTCTGTACTGGAGGGCCTCTAACGGAATCATTGGCAACGGATATTACCCTTGTGTCTACTGTATCATTCTACTGAACAGAGGGGGCAGAACTTTCCTTTGCAGTGGAAGCTCACTCTAATTTTATCACATAACAGTTCTGTTCTAAAAAGCAGAGTTGGGAACTTAACTATTTTAACTATTTTTCTTCACTCCAGTATCTCATCAAATGCCCTAGTGTTTTACATTTCTATTCATGTTCCTCAGGTGCCTAACTAAATCCACTCATTTACCTATGTATTCATTTTACAAATCTTATAACCAACATTTCTCAAAATTAAGAGCCTCACTCTGGATCAACTGTCAGGTTTGAAAAATGCCCTTCTAAGAGTTATTTCCAGAGATATTAAAGTCTGACTTTCTTGGAAAATATTTCCCCATTCAAATGGCCAAACAGGTTCTGCTAACAGTCTGTAGACAGGATTGCAGTGTAGGAAGAAAAATGAGAAAGCATTCTTCACCTAAGCAATCCAAGTCCTACAAAAGGTTGGTTAGGTTGTACTAGTAATAACATTTGATAAGTTTATAAATAACTAAGGAAATAGCCTCTAAGCAACAAAGAGGTGTGGTTATAAAGAAACAGGAGTATACTCAAGCACCAAATTTAGAGTTAAAGATATGATCAAAATGGTAAAAATCAAAACAAAACCAAAAAGAAACTTGTTTGGTTTTGAGAATCCTGTAAGACCGACCACACGGGTAACTCTGTAAGTTCTTGGTAAGTTTTTACATTTTGAATTTTTCAAACCTACTGATCCAGAGTGAGGCCAAAATGACATGTTCTTCATTACGAGAAATGTTGATAGTAAAGAAATGTGCATGGCCAAATGAAATCAAATGATTGGTGACAACATCGAAATGTCGGCCCGAAGAATTCATGCCCTGAACATATGTGTGAGTCCTTGGCCTCGAGATCAGTGACCACAAGATTTCGTTTCCTGCTCCGACCATCCGTTAGCTTGGACCTGGCTAGAGTACTTCCCTAGGTTGACGCTAACAGCTGTGTGGCTAGTCGGCAAAATGCAAGCGACAGAATCATGGTATGAAAGTAAAGACATGAACCTTAAAGGTCCTTTCTCCAACTGCGTCACTGCGATGAAGGAACGGACCCAAACGGACTTGTCTGAGGGCTGGGTCTGGTCTGCCTCTGTGAGTGGAATTTTCTCTCCTTTTGTAAGGGGGCAAAACCACCACTACCACAAAGCAAAGGAAGGCCCCAGTATCCATCAGGTCGAACCATGTCAAACGAGTGAATCCTCAAACACTGAAAACCCCCACGGAGAGATGAGCGGGCTCCCCGGCGGGCCCGCTCTCCACACCCAGGCCTGCCTCTCCTCAGCCTCTTTCCCCATCCTCACTTGATCTTGGAAGTAACGGTGAAGGAAATTCCAGATGGAGCCCCGAGCCGAGCCACATCGCACTGCCTTGCACCCGGAGCCTGGCCCGCGAATCCACACGAGCGCCGTAGCCTCCGCCATTTCCTCCGGCCTCAGAGCCTGGAGAAGCCCTGAAACCGGGCGCCACGACCAGGATGGCGCGTTTTCCTGACGTCACCGCGTCTCCCAGAGTCCCTCCCCTTACGTCTCAGTCGTGTTCCGTCCCTCCCTCTGGGGCCAGTCACGTGAGTCGGGCGCCGAGCTCGCTGATGGGGGGGCGGGGGGGGGCGGGGAAGGAAACGCCTGGCGGAGGCCGATAAGACTGCCGGGCCCGAGGGCGAGGCGTTGCTAGGAGACGTTGCTAGGGCGGGGCTCGGGGGACCCACTGTAAGAGGCTGGCCCGAGCCGGGCCCGGAGCGTCCGGGCTGTGAGTGATAACACCGTAACTAAGCACCGCCCAGGGCCGCCAGCTTTGGCCCTTGTTCTTCCGGCTGTGTAGCTATTTTGGGGTAGTGAGACTTGTGGCCTCAGACGCTCTTCCCCCTGGGGTGAGAGGGGAGAAGCTGCAGGCCCTGACGCGATTTGGGGGGGGTGAGGGGGGGGGCGGGGAGCCTCTCCACCTCCCGGTGCTCCTCAGGCCAGGGCGCTGACCTCGGGAAGTCCTCTAACTGCCACCCCCTTGTGTCGTTCTTCCCGCCCCGAGGTTTACTTAGCTTTCTTCTCCAGACACAGCTAACCTCAGGGACTCTGTCTGCGACGCTCCGTTTTTATTCCTATTTCCGCCTGTTTGCTCCTCTGTTATTTCCACTTAAGGTTTTCGGAATATTTCACAGCAAGTAGCCCCTGGTGAGCGGCAGTGGTAGGAGTGACGTTTGTAGTTAGGCTGCTTCGAAAAACCCGACCGTAACTTTTCCTCCGCACGCATACAGATCTTCATCATAGAATTTTAAGGCACAAGAAATCGGAAAGAGTCCCTTAATATTTAATATACCGAGATGAGATGATATTTCTAGTCTTGAGCCATGTACAAGAATTACTACTGTGAATTTGGTTTTGGAGAATGTGACCATGAGGGGCCCTGATGGCGGAGCGGGCTGTGCAGGGAGGGCAGGTGTTGAAAAGCACGGGGCAGGTGGGGGGGGGGCACGAAGACGAAGATGAGGCTTTCTGCCCCACCCCCCAAAGATGTAAAGTCTCAGTTTCTCAAAGGGGCCGTTCTCTTCTGCCTTGAGGGTCACTGTGAGTCCGAATGGACTCAATTTGCTTTTCGCCGTGCACGGTGAAGATCGGCAGGGTTGATGGGCTAATAGCTATCCGTGCCAACTAAATGTCAGTCCACAGAATCGCATTCCATGTTGTTAGAGTGTTTGTCAATTGGAAGTAATTGCTGAGGTGAATACAACCACAGCCACAAACATCGGAGACTGTCTAACAGCCTCGGGTAAGAACAAAACTCGAATTTGAAGCAAGTGAACTAACAGATGCTCAGTACTGCCCTCTTCACTTGCACCCGAGGGAGTGTGAGAAAGGGCCTTCGTGGGGATTCCAGGAGATAAGAAATGGTACAGAGAAAATAAGAAAGATGTATTTAGAGAGCGTGTTTCCCAATTGGGGGCACTGAGGAGGGTATCTCATCAGATAATAGGCACTAGGCAGCCCAAGATCCAGAACCTATAAACTGCTCCCACCTCTCCATCCTCAGGGTTCCTGAGCACTCAACCAACAGAGAGCTTAGTCCTAAGCCTCTTCTCCTTTGTTTATTGTTGTTTGCCCTTTCTAAGGTTTAAATTAAAAAAGGGAGGGGGTGGATTTCAAGAATCTGAAAGTCTTCCTCCTAAACCCCATGCTATGGAATCAATTCTGACTCATAGTCACTCTGGATAGAATTTCCAAGAGCAGATAGTCTATGGGCTTGAACCACTGACCTGTTGGACTGCTAATCACCAGTCTGGCAGTTCAAACTCACCACCCACCCTGAGGGAGGGAAATGAGGCTTTCTCTGCCCATAAGCATAGACAGCCTAAGAAACTATATAGGATCACTATGAGTCAGAATGAACTCAGTGACTGTGGGTTTGGTTTTCTGGTTCGATTTAACAAGGGAAGAACACATTGGTACGAAAGACATTAGATCTAGTCCTCTCCAAACCTCAAGTCAAGTCTAAGTGGAATTGTTCATTTTTTCCCCTTTAATGGCATTGGAATTTTTATTTAATCTCTAGTACTGAATAATAATTTGTCATTTAAAATATAAAATAAGTTATTAAAAAATAAAGCATTGTGAACTCTTTTTTCCAATCATTTTATTGGGGGCTCATACAATTCTTATCACAATCTTACATCCATCCATTGTGTCAAGCACATTTGTTGCCATCATCATTCTCAAAACATTTGCTTTCTACTTGAGCCCTTGATATCAGCTCCTCATTTTTCCCCCGCCCCACCACCCCCTCCCTCATGAACCCTTGATAATTTATAAATTATTATTTTGTCACTGTCCAATGTCTTTTCTGTTGTCCATCCTCCCAGGGAGGGGGTTCTATGTAGATCCTTGTAATTGGTTCCCCCTTTCCACCCCACCTTCCCTCTACCCTCCAGGTATCGCCACTGTTACCACTGGTCTTGAAGGGATCATCTGTTCTGGATTCCCTGTGTTTCCAGTTCCTATCTGTACCAATGTACACCCTCTGGTCTAGCCAGATTTGTAAGGTAGAATTGGGATCATGATAGTGGGGGGAGGAAGCATTAAAGAACTAGAGGAAAGTTGTATGTTTCATCATTGATACCCTGCGCTCTGACTGGCTCGTCTCCTCCCCACGACCCTTCTGTAAGGGAGTGTCCAGTTGCCTACAGATGGGCTTGGGGTCTCCACTCATTGGGTAACCCTCATTTACAATGATACGAATTTTTGTTCTTTGATGCCTTATACCTGATCCCTTCCACACCTCATGGTCACAGAGGCTGGTGTGCTTCTTCCATGTGGGCTTTGTTGCTTCTGAGCTAGATGGCCACTTGTTTTTCTTCAAGCCTTTAAGACCCCAGACACTATATCTTTTGATAGCCAGGCACCATCAGCTTTCTTCACCACATTTGCTTATGCACACGTTTGTCTTCAGCAATCATGTCAGGAAGGTGGGCATCATGGAATGCTAATTTAATAGAACAAAGTGTTCTTGCATTGAGGAAGTACTTGAGTGGAGGTCCAATGTCCATCTGCTGCCTTAATACTAAACCTATAAATATATGCATGTAGATCTATTTCCCCGCCATCCTATATAAATATATTTACATATGTATATGCCTTTATTTAGACCTTTATAAATGTCCTCTGCCTCCTAGTTCTTTCCTCTATTTCCTTTTACTTTACTCTTGTCCCACTATCATGCTCAGCCTTCATTTGAGTTTCAGTAATTTCTCTTGGTTACATTGCCCTTGCTAAATCCCTACCAGGCCTCTCACACCCTCCTTGCCACTAATTTTGGATCACTTGTTGCTCCCTTGTCCCTGGGTTAGTCAACACCACCTCCTTTCCCCCCGCCTCCCCCTCTCCCATGATCCCCCAGAAGCATCGGTCCCCTTGTTTTCTCCTTGACTGTTCATCCAGCCTATCTTATCTAAATAGATCTGCAGAGATAATAAAATGCACTAAAAAACAAGGCATAGCAAGACAAAGCGACAAAAGAGAACACAGTGAACTTTTTAGAAGATGCACATTTCCATGAGTAATGTATAATCTCTGTTTAAATCTACACAATGACTACCCAGAACCATGACATACTCAGAACAGAGGTTAAATATTAATTGACTATTACAAAAGTAGTAGGGCAAGTTTTTTATTTCCAACTTGTGCCTCCAAAAAAAAAAAAAAACATTTTGCACCAATACAATAGTTTTGATTCTGAGGCCATATAATTCAACTTGGATTAATGACTCTCAAATTTTTAGAGCTGTGGCTTAGATCTGTCAATGAATAAGAACACATGCCCACTTAATATAAAAACAAAGGGATTTCATGAAGGTTTTAAAACAGTTCAAAACCAGGACACCTCTGATCTCAGAAAGGGAAGTCAAAAGCTCCAAAACGGTGGAGTAACAGAGGCATATTTATGAGGTAAAATAAAGAACTAATGGTACAACATTCTAAGCAGAAATTGTAAGATCAAGAAAGTCAGAGGTAAAAAAGTTCATATATGAGCCTAGATGGGAATTGACAGAGTGACAAAAATCAAGCATCTCAGTTTTGGAACTATCTCACATTCTCTCTTTTTGATCAAGGATTTTTTAAAACATTTTTTGATAACCATTATGTAAATGCTTTCTTCTAAAGGGCCTCCTGGTAATGATGACATGATTCTTTAACTGGCTGCTTACTAAAGCTTTTAAGGCCCCTGACACTAATATTTTGTAGTCCAGGAGAAGTTGCTAAAACAACTCAAGCACACCATCCAACCTCCTCACATCCCTTTAGCATTCAGCAGCTGTAATTTGGGGGTGGGTGGGAGTGGGGGGAAGGGTGTCTGCATGGAGTAGCCACAGAGGCATAGTTTGCCTTCAAAAGACTGTCTCAGAGGATGCACTTCGGTACATTTGGGAATGGGACCAATCTATGTACATGATTATCTTCATAGAATTTAAATTAGTCTTTTGTGTCATAACACTGGTTTTAATTTCATGAAATAATTTGATTATTTCAATAATTATTACTGCAACAATATCTCGTTAACAATACAGTTTGACTGCAGTTAGCAATACAGATCTTTAGCTAACCAGCTGGAAATACTATGCCAAGAGAATTCAGATTCTGCCTCTTCTGTAAGTAACCAGAGAGCTTTCTGGCAAGTATTTTGGTATGTTTTTCAACCTCATAAACAATAACAACAACAAACAACACACAAAAACTTACTGTCAGCAAGTCAAATCTGACTCATAGTGACTAGAGAGAGTGGAACTGCCCCTGTTGGTTTCTGAAGCTGTAAAACTTGCCAGGAACAGAAAGCCTCCTTCATCTTGCTCCCGGGGAGCAGCTAGTGAGTTCAAACTGCTGACCTTGTGGCTAGTAACCCACTACACCACCAGGACTCCTTTCAGCGTCCTGGGTATAGTTAACTCAGTTGCAGCAAGAAGTGTTTGCACAAATCCTTCCTTGTTGTCAGGTGCCATCGAGTCAGTTTTGACCCCAGTGACCCTATGCACAGCAGCATGGAAACTGCACAGTCCTGCACCATTCTCACAATTGTTTCTAGACTTGAGCCCATGGAGCTACCACCATGTCAATCATCACTTGGAGGACCTTCCTCTTTTTCCCTTCCTTGTTAGGCCAACAGAAAATCTAAGACTATTCTGTTATCCAGAACTTTTTTGCAAGAAGCATAGAGGTTATACATTAAGCTGCTAGCTGCAAGGTCAGCAGTTCAAAACCACCAGTTACTCCACAGGAGAAAATGGAGCTTTCTACTCCCATATATAGTTTTAGTCATGGAAACACACGGGGGTAGTTCTACCCTGTGCTATAGAGCCACTATGAGTCAGGATTGACTCGAAGTCAGTGAGTTTGGTTTTTTGTGTGTTTTTAAAAGATTCTTTTTTTTTTTTAAACATTTTATTAGGGGCTCATACAACTGTTATCCCAATCCATACACACATCAATTGTGTAAAGCGCATTTGTACATCATTCTCAAAACATTTTCTCTCCACTTAAACCCCCGACATTAGGTCCTCATTTTTCCCCTCCCTCCCCGCTCCCCCCAAAAGAGTCTTTTTTGTGTATTGTTTTTTAAAGCTTTCTTGTTGGACTGCCAGTTCACCAACAATTTCATTCATGATTTGTTTCATAAGGGCACTAATCAGCTACTCCATAAAAAGAAATCAGTTGTCTTAAAAATCTATATCCCAACTCAGGTCTGAGTTGGATGGGGTTGTAATCCTCATAATTATCCCTGTAGATCTCAATCTGAATCAAGATTTTTTAAACTACTAGCCCAGTGATCCCACCCCCCATACTTTTATTGTGGGCTCTTACATCTCTTATCACAATCCATACATTCCTCCAGTGTGTCAAGCACATTTGCACATATGCCGCCATCATCACTTTCAAAGCATTCTCTTCCCACTTGAGCCCCTGATATCAACTCCTCATTTCTTCCTCCTCCCTGCCCTGGATAAATTAGATTATTCTTTTCTTTTTTTTAGATTATTTTTTTCATATCTTACATTGTCCTCTGTGGCCCCTCACTTACTTTTCCATTATTTGTCCCCCTGGAGGGGGTTATAGTTGATCCTTATGATCTAACCCAGTGATTTTCACTAAAGGAGTATGTTTCGGATGGAAGGCCTAAATGTCCTAGAGCACTTTGGCTCGTCATGTTCCATCCATCTGAAGAGAGCAATGCTATAGAGTTAGGTGATAATATGGCATATCAATATAGGTATATATTTTCATTCTCCCCATAAGAGAACATGTCATACCTTTTCTATGGTAGTTGTGGTAGTTACATACTCTGATTTGTAGGATTTGTAAGGTTAAGAATGTAGGGGTGGAGTCTAGCCTATCAATCAGGATATAACCAATGAGGTCTCTGGGTGGGCATGGCCTTATCCTGAGGATTCTGGGAACTCTGGTATTTCCTCCTTGGAGGTGAGAGACACACACTCTCTCTGCTCACTCCTTGAGAGAAATCCCTGAGGAGAAGCCCATGGACCTACCCTGATGCAGCCAGTGCCCTGAGCTGGAGGAACCATGTGGAGACTCCTGCCAGTGATGAGATGCTTACAACGCCACTGGATCCACAATATTTCCCACTCATTGGCTTGTAATCTTCCTGCATCCAACGTCATTGCATGTGTTTTGTGAGTCTGAAGAGGACTTCATAGATTGATATCGGACATATGGACTAATATTGGACTTATGAACTTGATCTGGACTGCTCTGGGTTGTTTTCTCAATATTCAATTGCTCTTGTATATAAACCTCTTTCCTATACACATATGAGTGTCTATGAATTTGTTTCTCTAGTCTACCCAGACTAACACAGTAGTAAATGGTGGACTAAGGAGTGGTTTGATAAACTTGCTCAAGCCAATTATTTGTTAAAGAGTTGTTAAAAATGGGGTTTTTTTTTAAAAAAAGTAAGTATCCTAATTCTAGAATTATGGATTTCAAATTTAAGAGTACAAAACTCTGTTTTCTTTTACTTTCCAGACTCAGACAAACCAGTTATTATTTATCTTAACTATTGGGATCCTTAATTGAAACCTAGAGAACTTGGAATATGTGAATAAAAACTCATGGGGACAATCTTCAAGGAAATCCCAAACAGCATTAAAAAAATTCTTAATTTTGATAGGGGTTAATTTAAAACAGGAAATTTTGTGTTAAGCCAGTAATCCAGGGGAAAGCTATGATCAACCATGAGTACTGTTAAAGGCGATGTTAAAATCAACTATTACAGGGGACACAGAGCTATCATCCATCACAAGAGCAACTAGTAGGTGTGTTTTCATGGATTGTCTGTGAGGGAGGGTAGTAAATACAACAGTCAGTTAAATTGGTAATGGTAGCTACTTATTGGGCTCATCTAATGAAAATATTTTCTTTCCAAGGTTTAGTAGAAGCAAAGGCAGTTAAAAACAAAGTATGAAAATGTTCATATCATTGATTTACTAGTGAATTCAAGTTGGCAGAATAAGGCGATTTCAAAAATAGCACATGTTAAATGTCAACAACTGACACTATTAGACAAAAGTTAACTTGGGTAGGTGATGATTCTCAGTATCATGTGAATTACCCTCCATTTTGGGATCTGATGTAATTATCCTATGGGTTTTAATCCTAACCCTATGATGTTAATGAGACAGGACAAGTAATTATTATGATAATGAGGTTGGATGTAATCCACAGGATTAGATTGTATCTTGAGTCAATCTCTTTGGAGATCTAAGCAGAGATCAGAAGACCAACTATCACAAAGAAAGAAGAGGCAGAGCGGAAACTCCTAGACCCAGGGGATCTCGGCGACAGACCCCCTCAGAGAGCGAACACCTTCTGGAGCCGGAACCCTGATTTTGCACTTCCGGCTCCCTCAACTGTGAGAGAATACATTTGTGTTTGTTAAAGCCTTCCTTCCCCTTTCAGCAGCCCTGTTTGAACAGCATTAGATAAAATACATCTGGTAAGATGTGGTGGTTAGATTTTGTGTCAATTTAGCTGCACCAGTAAAATGATATGGTTGGATTACAACCTCACTCAGGACACAGCCTGATGAGATCTCCTGGAGGGTGTGGTTGATTTGCTATCCATAAAAGGGACGCTGTGGAAAACGTTCTCGCTTTCTTCCCCTGCTGGCCTGCATCCTGTCTTCTGGGGATTTTGGTGGCCTGCTACGTGGCCGGCTGACCGTGGGAGCTCTTGGTGGCCTGCCATGTGGCCTGTCTTGGTTCATTCAACACTGCCTCCACTGGCCTGTGGGCAACCTGCCTCCTGCTTCATCTTTCTGCTTCCCAGTTTGTTGGCTAGCCACCATACGAGTCAGGAAAAGCTTCTGACCCACAGATGTGAACAGGCTTGTCCACTTGGTGGCTATGTGGGCCACTTTCCTGAGATACAGGTCTTTCTTGATATAAATTTCTTTATGATAAACATGAGCGTCACTGGTTTGGTTGCTCTGGAAAACCCAGCCTAACACACCGGGTCTCTTCAGTGGAGTGGCTGGGTTCAAACTCTTGACCCCAAACTGAACCACTGTAAAACTGTCAGATTTCTGGGGTGGGAAACACCGCGGCTCTTGGCTTCACACAAGAAAGAATTCACACAGACGCCTGGTTTGTGATCCAAGTGGGTTTACATAAAGGACGGAAGAAGTTTCAGGTTTTACGGTCATTGAACACGGGTAACCTTGTGGGACTGCGCACCCACACAGGGTAGCCTGAGGCCGGAGAGACCACAGCACGGCCCAGCGGGCACAGAACAGGAGCTGAAGGGCAAAGAGGGAGAGGGGGCGGGGGGCAACAATCCCACAGTCAAGGTATTTAAGGCCTCTGGCTGGGAGGCTTGGTTGACCCCATTAGCTGAATTAAGCCCACTTGGACCTAGTTTGGGCTGCCCAGGTGTACCGCCCACTTAACTTGAACTGGCGCATGCCCAGGAGTCTTTATGGCTGGTTAAGGCTCACCTGATTCTCTTCCAACCTCCTTTAGGGGGCCTTCAGGTATGGAGTGGGACAACCCCCCTGTCCCTGTTTCTCGCTACTTATGACAAACAGGGCTCGTATTTTGATTAGGAGACTATAATTGCTGTGACTGTAAAATCACCAATTTATTATTCTTGGCAGTGTGTTTCTTTTGTAAGTTTTTAAAAATTGTGAGCTAAATCAGTAAGATTAGCCACTAGGCAACTTTCTGATACAGCCAATCCCATTTTTTTACTAAAGCTGAAAGCTCAAAGTTAAGGCTAGACACAAAGGTGGCATTAAAATTCCTAATGCCCCTTGGGTAAATGGGTCAAGGCCAAAATGTTTCAATAAGCTTGGGAGAAGTGCTCAGTAAATCTCTGAAGGAGCTGATTTTCATAGTCATCAACGCTCTCATCTTTTTTTTCTGTATGCAGGAATGGATTTTTTTTTCCCCCTTTAGTCTGTTACTGGGGAAAGGCTTTATTAAAGTTGTCAGGTAAATCCCTCATTTTCCAGGACTCTCCAAGCAAATCACCAGCTGTGTTACTTGTATCCTAGGCTAGACTAAGTTGAGAAGCTTTCTAATCAGCATACTCCTACTATAATTGTAGTTCTACAGGGCATTCATTAATATACGATCCCATTGATGTAAATCAGGTCACCCAGGTTGGTAAGCTTCAATAAGGAATTTGAATTATTTTGAAAATTTCAATAAGGAATTTGAATTATTTTGCAAATGTATAGGGCCTTTTGGAATAGCTGGAAAATCTTTAACAATGCTGTGTAATGGAGTATGGGTCCAAGGAACAAAGCCATGCTTTCTGAGTGTTTCCTAATAGCAACTACAGGATGTGGAGGTTGGGTTTTAAAAGACGTTTCAGAGAGAGGTCTCCCTGCACAGATTCCCCAGGGAATAAAGAAAATCCTGTGAGGTGTTAGCAGAGGAGTAAGAAGGTAAGAATGGATATAAGGAAGATCTGGAGGAAAAGGGGAACAAGGGTAAAGCACCTCGTGTTCTGACTCTTGTTGCCTTTTTATCAATTTAGAAGCAGGACCCTGCATGACGCTAACTTGCTTCTTGGGTGTCTTTTAGAAGCCTTCATGGACCAGTCAAGATTAGCATAGTTATGTTTGCCAAATCTAGGGCCCTTTCTTTTCTAATGGACTACACAGAAAAACTAGCTTTGTCTAGGGTCAAAAAAGAACACCCAAGGGGCATTGATGTTATAAACTGTTCTTAGCAAAGTTATACCAGCAACCCAGCAACAGGCAGAGATGGGGACAAGACGTTTGTTCATGTGAGTGCTGTGGTACACAAAGGCTGCTCTGCTGAGTCCCCAGGACTGGTATTCTCCAGCTTACCACAACACTGAGTTACATGTTAGAAAACCTGGCTTACGGACGAGAGAAAAACAGATGACTTCCCACTTTATGGGCGGAAAGTTTGATCCTCCCTCACTAGATTTTGGAATCTCAGGCTAACAGCCACACCAAACTTAATTTGTCAATAAAGCATTAATAGGATTACAGCAAGGCTGGAAATGAAAGCAGAAGAGAAAGCAAGCACTAAATCTGAAAAAGAAAGAAAGAAAAGAAAAAAAAAGAAACTCAATACAAGGAAGCAGAGTTCAGTTCACAAGGTCTTTCACCTGGGACAGTCCCTGGAAATTTGTGGAGATGGATGCACTTCAAAAGACTTCTGTTTGGTACCAAGCTCCAGGTTCTCCATGTCCCAAGGACTGCTGGAGCCTTTGGATCCCACTTCTGACCTCAGAAAACATCAACAAGACTGTGTGTATTCTATTAAAAAAAAAAGGCAAAGAGATTTATTAAAAGTTCAAAACAATTTGATCTGAGATCATGTCTGATCTCACAAAATAAAATCAGATGCTCTAAACTGTTGGATTAACAGAGGTATCTTTATGAAGTAAAATCAAGAAATGGAGGTACAACATTTGGATTGGAAGTTGCAAAACCGAGGAAGTCAGAAGCAGGACAACTCGAAGTCGAGGACGCTACAGGTTGGAAACAGGAATGTGGGCTATTTGGGTTGGTTAGCTTAAATATGTGATTACCAGAGGCTTGACAGGGTGGTCAGAAGCTGCTTTATTTTCAAACATTTCCAGAGGACTGCTGAGGGAAATTCTGACAAGCATCTATGTCAAGACTCTCCCTTAGGAACATTCTTTTCATAGGTTTAGTTTAACCACAGAGGGGAAATTTCCTTTGTTAGGTATATACATATAAATCTGTAAGGGTTTGGCAGTTCCAAGGGAAATAAGTGAAAGCTAACATGGAACTAGGGCTCAGATGACTCTGGTAAAAGTCAAGTGCCTCCATTTGGGAACTTCCACATCTAATAAAATGCACATCACTGGGGGAAAAAATCTAGAAATACAGCTGCGTATCTGGGTTGCTGAAACTGTGTGATAGTGTCCCATGTGTGGTTAGAGAGGTCAGCGGTAATAGAAAAGAGCCAACTGTTCCTATCTCCTCTTCCCATGGCGCCAGGTAGTGAAAGGACCGGAGGCGACAGCCGAATGAGGAGTAAGGTTTTCAAGAAGAGCAAGGCAAAACTGGTGCGTGTGAATTGTGGTGCTGGAGAAGACCGTGGAAAAAGACCACGGACTGCTGAGAGAACAAACCAGTCTGTCTCGGCAGAAGTGCGGCCGTAGTGCGCCTTAGAGACAAAGATGGCGGGACTTCATCTTACATACTGCAGACAGGTTGTCCAGAGAGACCAGTCCTGGAGAAGGACATGATGTTTCGTAAAACAGAGGGGCAGCACAAAGGCGGAGGGCCCTCAGTGAGCTGTGTCGACACCAAGGCTGTAACAATGGCTCAGGCACCGGAACAATTGTGAGGCTGGCACAGGCCTGGGCAGTGTGTCCTTCTGTTATGCACAGGGTCCCTGTGGTTCAGAACCACCTAGATGGCACCGAACAGCAATCGGAAGTGTGAGGGATCCAGTTCCTCCACTGACAAAACCACGTAGTTATGTTCCGAGGACTGGACTTGGTGTTCTTTACAGTTATCCATATAACCTTTCTCCTTGACTCCAGATCTCCTTGGCTTTTTGAGGAATGTCTCAGTGCAGTGAAGTGACATTACTTGGCATAGCTTTCTATCCATCGGCTCTGTAACTCCTATCAAATGACTGTGTGGGAGCATGCAAATTAAGTATAGAAGACGCTCAGGAGGGAATTGATCAGCTTCACCATTCCTCTGGGTATAAACGAGCCATCCTAGAAGCCAGAAGAGAGAATTCCAAGACAGCAAAAGGAGGAGCCAGGTTCACCTGGGACCCCTGTGTGGAGAAGTGGCAACTGCGGAGACCATCACGAAGAAACCATGGCAGCAACAGAGACCATGAGACAGAGTGGGCGGCTTCCTGGCCTGCAGAATGAGTAAAATTGCTACCTTCTGACAGGTTGGCCTACAGAGTAGCTCTGAGGCTGTTGATCATGGCGAGATGAACTTTGTAACGCCTGAACAGGGCAGAGATTACTTGAGTATGGCTGAGAGGCTGAGAACCCGAGAGAGCTGTGCGTGCCAGCATGGTTGAGAAGACGCTCTGCAGCCAGAAGGACTGTATCCTCAGTGTTTTCTGACCCTACCATGGTGTAACCTGTGAACTTCCCCAAGAAATCTCCACGATCATGAGTTCTGTAGGACGCTTTCAGCAGATTACTAAACTCAGCAGAGCAGTCGAGTGTTGCAGGACGGGTAGCTGGTGTTAGAATAACGTAAAGGAACGTGGAGGGTGGAGGCATGTCTGATTTTGCATCAGAGGAATCATGCTTAAGCAGATGTGGAGTTGGATTCTCCTCTTCCTCTGTGTAGCCCAAGGATGTCAGCTGTGGCCCCCATGCCATTTTCCCACTCAGCCACCAGAGCAAATAACACTTTGAGGGCATATTGAAGGAATGTGGAATAACTGCTCGCTGCCAGGAATCATAGCATCAGACAGACAATGTTTGTGTGGCAGCCCATGAGAGGTGCTCACTGTGAGCCAGAAATGTCATACTGCCACGCAAGGACAGGAAGCAGAGCTTTACACCCCGGCAATTTCCATAAACAACAGTAAGACTCCTGAACCCATGTGCTTGATGTGGCTAACTCGTACTTACAAGCACTTTAGATTTTACCATGCTTGTGCTCACAGGAGAGGAAAGAGGATTGCTAAACACAGACTTTATGACAAAAGACCATGGTCGAGCGGTCTCCTCCTGTGCCACAAACACAAGACTGCGGGAGAGTTCCACACTGGTGAGCGATGCCTTATAGATGCTCCAGCCCCAGGAACAATGAAGGCAGGAAAGAGCGACGTGGAGGCTGAAGTGAGGACCCAAGATGTTTGGCTGGCAGGGAAGCTAAAGCTCCACCTTCTTTTCTTTGTTGGCTCGAAAGAAGCAGAACACACCAAGGAGAGCTGGAGTCAAGAAGTAGAAAGGTCTCTGATTAGTAGGGTTGCCGAGAAAGAACATGAGTAAGCTGACGACACTGGAGTGGGGGTGCAGAACAGAGAAAACATCTGAGAGCTAGGCAGTGTGGAATATCAAAAACCACTTCTTTATAGCAACAACAAGAAGACGGGATTTTCAGTCAAGGTGGGTTTGTTGTTGTTTTCATTGTTAGGTATCTTCATATCAGTGCTGACTCACAGCACATACGGTACGAGAACGAAACACTGCCCAGTCCTGTGCCATCCTTATACTTGCTGTGTTTGAGCCCACTGCGGTAGCCACTGGGTCAATCCATCTTATCAAAGGGCTTCCTCTGTTTCTCTGCCCCTCTGCTTTACTAAGCATGATGCCCTGCTTCATGAACTGGCCTCTCCTGATAATATGTTCAAAGTACATGAGAAAAAGTCTTGTCGTTGCTTCTAACGAACATTCTTGTCTCGCTTCTAAAGGACATTCGGACTGCTCTTTTCCCAAGCCAGAGTTGTTTGTTCCTCTGGTGGTGTTGTCGTTGTTAGGTGCCATCATGTTGTTTCCGACCCAGATCGACCCTATGCACAGCAGAATGAAACACCGCCTGGTCCTGTGCCGACCTCACAATTGTTCCTGCGTTTGAGCTACTGTGATGCAGCCACCGTGTCAAGGGCCTTCCTCATGTTGCTGCCCCTCTACTTTACCAAAGATGAGGTCCTTCTCCAGGGACTGGTCTCTCCTGACAACATGTCCAAAGTACGTAAGACAAAGTCCTGTCATTCTTGCATCCAAGACAGCAGTTCTCAAGGTGTGGGTCGTGACCCCTTTGGGGGTCGAACGACCCTTTCATAGGGGTTGCTCGATTCATAACAATAGTAAAATTACAGTTAAGAAGTAGTAACAAAAATAATTTTATGGTTGGGGGTCACCACAACATGAGTATTAAAAGGTCGAGGCATTAGGAAGGTTGAGAACCACTGCTCTAAGGAGCACTCTGGCTATACTTCTTCCAAGACAGCCTTGTTTGCCCTATTGGCAATCCATGGTATGTTCAGTATTCTTCAATCCCACAATTCAAACACGATTCTTCTTCAGTGTTCTTTTTTCAATGTCCAATTTTCACATGCATATGAGGCCATTGAACACACCATGGCTTGGGTCAGGCACGTCGCAGTCCTCAAAGTAACATCCATGATTTTCAACACTCTTAAGGTCTTGTGCAGATCTACCCAATGCAACTTGTCTTTTGATCTCTCTCTCTCTTTTTAAAATCATTTTATAGGGGGCTCATACAACTCTTATCACAATCCATACATGCATCCATTGTGTCAAGCACATTTGTACATTTGTTGCCATCATCATTCTCAAAACATTTGCTTTCCACTTGAGCCCTCATTTTTCCCCTCCCTTACCGCTCCCCCCTTCCCCATGAACCCTCGATAATTTATACATTATCATTTTTACATGTCTTACACTGTCCGATGTCTCCCTTCACCCACTTTTCTGTTGTCCATCCCCCAGGGAGGAGGTTCTATGTAGATCCTTGTAATCGGTTCCCCCTTACCACCCCACCCTCCCTTCACCCTCCTGGTATCGCCACTCTCACCACTGGTCCTGAAGGGATCATCTGTCCTGCATTCCCTGTGTTTCCAGTTCCTATCTATACCAGTGTATACCAGTGTATAGCCAGATTTTTAAGTTAAAATTGGGATCATGATAGTCGGGGGGAGGAAGCATTTAAGAGCAAGAGGAAAGTTGTATGTTTCATTGTTGCCACACTGCACCTTGACTGGCTCGTCCCCTCCCTGAGGCCCTTATGTAAGGGGACGTCCAGTTGCTACAGATGGGTCTTGGGTCTCTACTCTGCACTCCTCCTCATTCACAATGATTTGATTTTTTTTGCTCCTTGATACCTGATCTCTGATCCCTGATCCCTTTGACACCTCATGATCACACAGGCTGGTGTGCTTCTTCCATGTGGGCTTTGTTGCTTCTGAGCTAGATGGTTGCTTATTTATCTTCAAGCCTTTAAGACCCCAGATGCTATATCTTTTGATAGCCAGGCACCATCAGCTTTCTTTACCACTTTTGCTTATGACCCGCTTTGTCTTCAGCGATAATGTCGGGAAGGTGAACATCATGGAATGCTAGTTTAATAGAACAAAGTATTCTTGCATTGAGGGAGTACTTGAGTGGAGGTCCAATGTCCATCTGTTACCTTAATACTAAATAAACCTATAAATATATGCCCATAGATCTATTTCCCCATCCTCATATATAAATATATTTCCATATGTACATGCTTTTATTTAGACCTTTATAAATGCCCTGTGCCTCCTAGTTCTTTCCTCTATTTCCTTTTACTTTTCTCTTGTCCCACTATTATGCTCAGCCTTCACTGGGGTTTTAGTAATTCCTCTTGGTTACATGACCCTTGATCAAGCCCTACCAGGTCTCCTACATCCTCCTCACCCCCAATTTTGGATCACTTGTTGTTCTCTTGTCCCTGGGTTTGTTAACACCACTTCCTTTCCCCCCACCGCCCCATCTCCCTTGTCCCCCAGAACCATCGGTCATGTTGTTTTCTCCTCCAGATTGTTCATCCAGCCTATCTTATTTAGACAGACCTGCAGAGATAATAATATACACAAAAACAAGACAGAGCAAAGCAAAGCAACAAAAGAAAACAAACAACAACAACAAAAACCAATGACAAAAAAAAAAAAAGCCTGTAGATAATTCAAGGACTATTTGTTGGCCTTTAGGAGTGTTTTCTGGCTGAGTCTGATGAATTGTCACACCCTGGCCCCAAAGCCCATTTTTGGTGTTCCCTGGGAATTTCATTGCTCTGTTCACCCTTGCTGTTCTGTTGCACGCCCTTAGTGTTTTGCCTCGCTGTGGTGGGGTCAGTTTGGGCGCAGTTCTCTCACAGTGTCTCCAGTGTTGTCCCATGTAGGGCTATGGGTCAGTGTCTTTTGATCTCTTGACTGCTGTTTCCATGAACATTGATTGTGGATCCAAATAAGACAAAATCTTTAACAACTTGATGTTACCTTTTGGCCCAGTTGTGAGGATTTTGGTCTTCTTTACATTGAGTTGTAATCTATCTAAAAGGACAATCTTTGATCTTTATCAGCAAGTGCTTCAAGTCCTCCTCATTTTCAGCAAGCAAGGTTTGTCATCGGCATACTGCAGGTTGTTAATAAACCTTCCTCCAATTCTGATGACAAATTCCTCAAATCCAGCTTCTCTGATGATTTGCCAGCATACAGACTGAATAAGTATGGTGAGAGGATCCAGCCCTGACACACACCTTTTCTGATTTTAAAACCATGCATTATCCCCTTGTGCTGTTTGTACAACTGCCTCTTGTTACATGTACAAGTTTCACAGGTACACAATGAAGTGTTCTGGAATTCCTATTCTTCTCAGAGTTACCCAATAATTTGTTATGATCCACACAGTCAAATGCCTTGGTATAGCCAATAAGACACAAGTAAACATCTTTCTGACCTTCTCCAATCCATCTGACATCAGCAATGCTATCCCTTGTTCCATGTCTTCTTCTGACTCTGGCCTGAACCTGTGGTAGTGTAATCATTGTTGGATGATCTTCAGCAAAAGTTTACTTGTGTATAATATCAGTGGTATTGTTCTTTAATTTGAGCATTAATTGGGCCACATTTCTTTGGCATGAGTACAAACACAGATCTCTTCTAGTCTGTTGGCAAGTAGTTGACTTCCAAATTCCCTATCATACTGAGTAAGTGCATCCAGTGCTTCATCAGCTTGTTGAAACCTTTCAATTGGTCTTCCATCAATTCCTGGAGCCTTCTTTTTATCTCTTTCTTTCAGTGCAGCTTGGGCTTCTTCCTTCAGTACCATGGGTTCCTGTTAAATGCTACCTCCATAAATGGTAGAATGTTGACTAATTCTTTTAGGTGTAGTGACTCTTTGTATCCTTTCCATCTTCTTTTGATGCTTCCTGTATCATTCAATATATTGCTCATAGAATCAAAATATTACTACTCAAGACTTGAATTTTTTCTTGAGTTCTTTCAGTTTAAGATGTGCTGAGCATGCTATTTCTTTTTTGTTATATAACCCTGGGTCTTTACATATTTCATTATAATATTTGACTTTGTCTTTCACAAGCTGCCCTTTGCAATTTTCTGTTCAGTTCTTTGACCTCATCATTTCTTCCATGTGCCTTAGCGACTCTACTACTTAGAGCAAGTTTCAGTCTCTTCTGACGTCTGTGTTGGCCTTTTCTTTCTATTGTCTTTTAAATGACCTTTTGCTTTCTTCACGAATTATGTTCTTGATGTCCTCATAGCTCCTCAGGTCTCTGTCTTTAGTGTTCAACCCATCTAATCTGTTCTTGAAATGTTCACAAAATTCAGGTGGGATGGGCTCAAGGTTGTATTTTGGCTCTCCTGGACTTATTTTAATTTTCTTCGGCTTTAACCTGAATTTACATATGGGCAATTTATGGTCTCTTCCACAGTCATCCCCTGGTCTGGTTTTAGCTGTTGACATTGAGCTTCTTCATTGTCTCTTTCTACAAATGTAGTCCATTTTATTTCTGTGTATTCCATCTCAGGAAGTCCATGTGTATAGTCACCTTTTGTGTTGTTGAAAGAAGGTATATGCCATGGACAAATCATTGATCTTGCAAAATTCTATCATGTGATCTCCAGCTTCATTTCTATCACTACCAAGACCATAGTTTCCAACTTCTATTCCTTCCTCTTTGTTTCTAACTTTTGCATTCTATTCACCAATAATTATCAATTCATCTTGATTGCGTGTTTGATCATTTTCCAACTGAAGACACTTATGGAATCCTTCAATTTCTCCATCATTAGCTTTTGAGATTGGCGCACAAATTTGAGTAGTAGTTGTACTGATTGGATTTCTTTGAAGGGGGACAGATACAATCCTATCCCAGTTGCATTGTACTTCCCACCCGAGGGTCTCAGCTGCTGGCTCTGGCTCTGACAAACGTTCTGATGCTGTTCCTGAGGTTCAATCCCTCTGAAGTGAAGTGAAAGCCAGTCTTTGTTCCTGATCTGTTCTTAGTCTGGAATCGCTGAAACCTTTTCACCTGGGGTGACCCTGCTGGTATTTTAAATACCAGTGGCACGGCTTCCAGCATCCGAGCAACAGTCAAGTCACCACAGTGCAGCAACCTGACAGACAAGCGGTAGAGAGTAGACTTATCAATTAATTCTATCACCACTAATTGCTCTAGAAATGACATTGTATTATCAGGGCAATGCTAGTTTTCAAAGATTTATTGAGAATAATGATGGCAGTAAATGAACAAATGTGCTTGACACAATGGATGGATATATGGATTGTGATGAGTTGTACGAGCCCCCAATAAAATGATTTTAAAAAAAGAAGAAGAAAGATGTTGTGCCTTTTTAGTTAAAAATCCAGAGACCAAAGGGGAACTGAATTAGGGTTATGGTTTGAATACATTAATTAAATTTATTTTTACTAACTCACCTCTGGCTAATATCTATCTGGAGCACATTTTTCAAAGTAAATAAAACCCAGAGGCCTCTAAGCAACTCCAGTCTGTCCATTTTCTCTCACAAAACCCTAGACTTTCCCAGTTTTAAAAAGAGCTCGAGCAATTGTAGTGATCTTCTTAACAACCCACAGATCATCAGAAGTAAGTTAATATGAGGTAGGGAGACTGTGAGGAAGAATGGAAAGCAAAATGGGACTGCAAGAGGTTGGGGTGAAAACAAGAACATCAGACAGAGTGTTAGAACCCCTCAGGACCAATAATGAGAGTAGAGATACGAGGAGGGTAGGGGAAGGTGGGGGAGAAAGGCAAAACCGATCACAATTATCTACATATCACCCCCTCCCTGGGGACAGACAACAGAAAAGTTGGTGAAGGGAGACATGAGACAGTGTAAGACATGAAAAAATAATTAAAAATAAAATTTTAAAGAAAAAAATTTATAAATTATCAAGGGTTTGGGAGGGAGGGAGGAAGGGAGGGTGTGGAGGCAGGGGAAAAATGAGGAGCTGATACCAAGGGCTCAAGTAGAAAGAAAATGTTTCAAGAAGAATGATGACAACAAATGTACAAATGTGCTTGACACAATGGATGGACCGGTGGATTGTGATAAGAGTTGTACGAGCTCCCAATAAAATGATTTTTTTTAAAAATGGATAAAGCAAACCGAGCAATCCAGAGAAGGAATTCAAAATCACTACCCTTGGAATATTTCATATTGGATCAAAGAGTTGGACACATCATAATCGCCTTAAGGCTGTTCTAATATCACAGCAGAGGAAAACCATTGCTGACAACATAGAGAATCCTGAATCCTGAAGAAAGGCTTAGTTATGCTCAATGTACCCTAAGATGACAAGGCAGCATGATCAACGCTCTAGAAATAGTTCCACCAAGTTGGGTCGGAATTTTGGACATTTGTGAATATGTGGGCTGAACTCCCAACCATCAGGAAAACTCAGCTATACAAAACAGCATGTTTCTGGAAACTTCCAGTTAGTGAAAGTCTTAGATGCATGTTTTAAACCTCTCCACCATATTAAGTTTGGTATTTTAATGTCTGAGTTTAAAATAGAGAATAAGACAAACTAATCTATGTACAAATAATTCAACACATAATGCCTCTTTTAATTATCCAAAGACTTGGAGACAGATAATCTGGTCACTTTCTGCATAAAATTCTATCTTGCAAGACTGGCTAGACCAGAGGAGGTACACTGGTACAGATAGGAACTGAAAATACAGGGAATCCAGGACGGATGAGCCCTAT
>NW_022111324.1:75291710-75315915 GCF_000313985.2 Echinops telfairi
AGGACTTTGTGGACTGGTGCTGGGTTAATGGGTTAATGTTGGACTTGTGGGCTTGGGCAGCATTGGGTTGGGATGTTTTCGTGATGCACCTTTTCTTTACATAAAACTCTCTTATCCATGAGTTGCTGTGCATTTGTTTCTCCAAAGTACCCAGACTAATACAGATGTAAAGGGTCGAAAACCCACAGGGGCCGTTTTTCTCTGTCTCATCAGGTCACTGTGGGTTAGAACCGAATTAATGGCAGCAGTTGCTCCTTCATGGCTGGGAGGCTGTGCACTATATACAGTACACAGAGACTACAGGTTGGATCCTGCAAAGCCGGAGCAGAGCTTGAGAAGAGTGGAAAATAAAAACATAGAAGAGGCACATTTATGGAAGGTGTGAGGGCAATTTAGAGTGGCGAACATGTAAGAATTCATACCAATTTTCATAAATATTTTGAAGATCTAAATTTTCTTTCTTCAAATTATGCAGTGAATATTTCAGAGCACATTTTAATATATAAAAAATATAGATCAATGGATAATTCATGTTAACTGTTTCAAAGGTGAGACTGGCTCCAAATTTCTTTATAGGAAAAATTCCAGCTTTTAAAAGTTTCTGTGCACAAGTGGAGAAGCTGTGGCATCTTATAATAAGACAGAAGCATTTAAATTTTAATAAAAGAGTTTGAACTCTGACAGACTCATTTTGGGTTCCAGAGCATTTGAATCTCAATTTATTGTACTAAACTCACTACCGGTCAGTCAATCATGACTCATAACAACCCTATAGGACAGAATGAAACTTCCCCTGGGGAGTTCTGTGGCTGGGTGTTAGTCTGGGTAGACTAGAGAAACAAATCCATAGAAACTCATGTGAATAAGAGAGAGTTTTATATAAAGGGTAATTGTACACTAAAAAAGCATCCCAATCCAGTTCAGTCCAAGCCCATATGTCCGATATTAGCCCAAATGTCCGATAATAATCTATAAAGTCCTCTTCAGACTCACAAAACCCATGCAATGATGCCAAATGCAGGAAGATCACAGGCCAGTGGGTGGGAAGTCT
The DNA here is from genome assembly GCF_000313985.2 of Echinops telfairi. Taxonomy (NCBI): domain Eukaryota; kingdom Metazoa; phylum Chordata; class Mammalia; order Afrosoricida; family Tenrecidae; genus Echinops; species Echinops telfairi. The sequence continues at coordinate 75,292,762 of NW_022111324.1, forward strand.
GTGGGTCCAGCGGTGGTGTATAACCATTTCAGCGCTGGCAGGGGTTTCCATGTGGCTTCTCTGTTTCTCAGGGCATGGAGTCTATCAGCTAGTGCCATATGTCTTGTCAGTAGAGCATCTCCAAGAGAGTGATCAGAGAGAGAGAGAGAAGTGTCTCCCGCCTCCAAGAAGGAAGACAGGATTTCTCAGAATTCTCAGAAGGCCATACCCACACAGAGGCCTCACTGGCTATGTTCTGATTGACAGACTAGCCTCTACCTCTTCACTCTTATTCTCTCAAGTCCCAAATTGACACGCAATTGTGTAACTACCACAGGCTGTAAATCTTTCTTGGGAGCAGAAAGTCTCATCTTTCTTTTGTAGAGCGGCTGGTGGGCTCAAACAGCTGACCTTGTGTTTAGCAGTTAAACACATAACCTGCTACTGTGTAGCAGCTAGACCATCAGGGCTCCTTATTTATTGTACAGTAACACTTATTTCTGACCCCTTTTTAAAACAATAACAATTTGGAACTGCCTACTATTCAATTCCTAATAAAGGTGAAGTGTTATTTGGGGAAAATTCCAAGTTCAACAGTAATTTGCACTGTTCAAATATATCTTTGGATCCAAGGACCATGTGAAGTATAACTTGACCTAAATGTTTAGTACAACACAGCTACTTTAAATAAATCCTGTGTGTACTTCCTCTATCTCCGGCTAGCTAACACTACATGTCGTAGTTACATACAGAAGCTGGTGTCAATCTGAGAGGATTATGAGTGAAGGGGTGGAGTCTGGCCTGTCAATCTGGAGTTAGCTATTGAGACCTCTGTGTGGGCATGGCCTTCTCCTGAGAATTCTGGGAACTGCTGTATTGTCCTCCTTGGAGATGGGAGACACTTTTCTCTTTCTGCTCAGCCCCTGTGAGACATCTTACCTGACAAGAAACTCTCTCTTGGCTCACTCCCTGAGACACTCTACTGACAAGACACATGGCACTACACTGATAGATCCTGTGCCCTGGGAACTGGAGAAGCCACAATGAGACCCTGTCAGCACTGAGATGCTTACAACGCCACTGGATCCAAAGACTTTCCACCCACTAGCCTGTGATCATCCTGCACTCAGCATCATTGCATGTGTTTCATGAGTCTGAAGAGGGCTTTATAGATTGGTATCGGACATATGGGCTAATGTCAGACTTGATCTCGACTGGATCTGGATTTGATTGGGATGCTTTCTTAATGTACAATTACCCTTTATATAAAACTCTCTCTGATACACATATGAATCTCTCTGGATTTGTTTCTATGGGTGAGCAGAGTGGCATGTTCTGTATCTCAAAAACTAGAGCTGATAAGGGAAAACTGGTGCCATCACCAAAATGTGTTACTATACAACATGAAGAAGAAAAATCAAGGCTCAGGTGAAGGTTAAACTATTTGGGAATTGATTAATAGTTTAAACTATTGGATGCAAAGTTGATGATTTAAAATGTAAACCCCCACCTAATTTACAATAAAAATTGAAAATAAAAAACTGAAAAAGATATTATCTCATCACAAACAGCATTGTACTTCAAGACAGACCCTTTTAAATGTGTGTCTTTGGGTTATGTATTAGTCTGGGTACTTTAGAGAAACAAATCCACAGAAACTTATATATAAGGTGAGTTTTATATAAAGGTTAAGTGCACATCAAGAAAACATCCCAACCCAGTGTTGCCCAAGCCCACAAGCCCAACATTAACCCATATGTCCGACACCAATCCACAAAGTCCTCCTCCATCTCACAAAACATACACTATGGTGCCAACTGCAGGAGGAAAGCTGAATCAGTGAATGTGTAAGCATCTCAGCGCTGGCAGGGGTCTCTACATGGCTGCTCCAGCCCCCAGGGCTGCATCAGGGTAGGTCCATGTGGCTTCTCCTCAGGGATGTCTTGCAGGAAGTGAGCCTTGCCAGCTGAAGCAGGGAACTGGCCAAGGCAGCTGCACCGTGGTCCAACCATCACAAAGCAAGAGACCTGAGAACTTGAAAGGCGAGGCTCACTGAGCCATTTATCTCTCCACCCTTCAATTAACCCCACACGTGTTTATTGGCCAGGTTAGCACAATAAACTTTAACTAACTCAAATTAGTTTTTTTTAATAGTTTTATTTGAAATGTGCTTTTTGACAAGTGTGATGCCTTTCTTCTTGCAGCTGTCATTCCCAGCAGAGTAAACTATATGACTGTCTGGCCCATAATGGCTAATACCTGTCCATTTCAGCCCACTCATACCTAGACTATCCATCTTTTTGTGTTCCATTCAATTTTTGATAACTTCCAATTTTCCTAGAATTATTTATCATACTTTCCACATTCCAATTATTAATGGATGTTTGCAGCTGATTCTTCTCATTTTGAGTTGTGCCCCATCAGTAGGTGAAGATCCTAAAGGCTTTTTTGTTCCATCCACATGCTTAAGAACATCTCTACTTTAAGGAGGCATCTCTTTCCCAGTTGTATTTTTGAATACCTTTTAACGTGAGGGGCTTGTCTTTTGACACTATATCAGAAAATGTTCTGCTGAGATCTGTAAAGTTTTCAGTGGCTAATCCCTCAGAAATCGATCACCACTCCTTCTTCTTAGTCTTTTTGAAGTTCTGCTGAAGCCTGTTCAGCATGGGAGTCTTTGCAGTATTTGAAAGGCCGGTTACATAGCTTCCAGCATCACAGCAACTGACAGAAGAGCTGTGGAATGAGTAGGTTGGCTACACAAACATGAGGCTTTTCAATGGCCCACCACGAGGACTGGATACATGGCACATTTCTGGGGTGGAAACATGCAAATAAAGTGTATGGTATGCCAGAGCAAGATGGTGACCAAGTAGCACACATGGGAGCCACTCTAAAAGCACCAGTTCAGAGAGGCCATGGAGAGGGATATTCTACACTTCCAGTCCAAAGGATTCTTAGTATAAAGATAAGTAGACACAAATAAGTTGAAAGATAGCAACGTCTGCTGGTAGACTCCCCTTTGTCATCAGCCCTCAGTACTAGCTTTGGGATCACTACTTCCCAGCTCTCCTGACTGATCTTTCTCATCCAGGACCTAGCCAGGGTGGCTGACAACCTCACTGAAGGGACATAGCTCTGTATGACCAATCTGGGGCCAATATAGGCACAAATAGGCTCTGCTCTCAGCCCAAGCCAAGAGAGCTCAGGTCTGACACCCTAACAGAATGAGCACAGCCTACCTAGCCATGCCATGTAGGGGTGATTCTACAGGGTGACCTGGAGTAGATGGGCATAAATAGTGAATAAACTAGCTCTCCACACAAGCCTGAGGAGCTCCATCCCACTTGGCAAAACTTGGCAAAAGCTCCACCCCCCCTTCCCTGAGGTACAGCTCTGCACAGCCTCCCATCTGAGACATGAACAGATTAAAGATCAGAGGCTAGACAAAAGCATACCAAGCAAACAACAACCAAGAGAAAGCAGGAGGGCAATATAAATCTATGAGAAAACAGACTTCAAGGCAAACAATGCAATAGACAAGAACGAACACTACATAATGATCAGGGGAACAATAGCCCAAGAAGACATAGTTAAAATAAACATGTACGGACCCAATGAAAGATCCTCGAAATAAATCAGTCATATTATTACAGAACTGAAAAAGGATAAAGATCCCTTGGCAATAATAACATGAGACTTCAATACACCACTCTCAAGGAAAGAAAGAACATCAAGAAGAAAAGAAAACTAAATAAAGATAGAAAAACTCAACAACACAATCAACAAAACCGACCTCACAGGCATATACAAATTACTCCATCCAATAAAAACACAGTATATGTTCTTCTCCAAAACACATGGAACATTCTCAAGAATAGACCATATGTGAGGCCACAAAGCATGTCTCAACAAATTTTAAAAAAAAGGAGATCCTACAACCTATCTTCTTGAACCACATAGCTATAAAATAAAAAATCAGCAATAAAATGAACAAACATAAAGACAAACACATGGAGATTCAACAACATAATACTCAAAAATGACTGGGCAAATAAAGGAGGAAATAAAGGCAAATAAATGAGAAAAAAATTTTAAAATCCTTGAGACAAATGAAAATGATAACACATCAAAACCTTTGGGACACATCAAAAGCAGTAACCAGAGGTGAATTTATAGCAATCTCCACTCCCATAAAAAAAGAGAAGAAATCCAAAATCAGCACCTTCAAGAACTGGAACAAGGATAACAACATAAACCCTCCAAATAAAAGAAAGAAAGAAATCATAAGGATCAATGCAGAAATAAAGGATCTGGAAAACAAACAGTGGGGGGGGAAATCAACAAGACAAGAAGCTAGTTCTTTAAATGGATCAACAAAATAGACAACTGGCAAACTTATCAACAGCAAAAAAAGTAAAGATGCAAATACTCAGCATAAGAGATGAAAAGGGTGATATTACAACAGATCCAAAGGAAATAAAAAGAATAATAACACACGATTATGAAAAGCTGTATTTCAACAAATTCAGTAATCTAGAAGAAATGTACAGATACCTAGAATTATATCACTGACTCAAAGTAATGCAGACAGATACTGAAAAACTCAACAGAGCCATAATAAAAGAAGAAATAGAACTGGTCATTAAGAAACTGCCCACCAAAAAAAGCCCTGAACCTCGTGGTTTCACAGGGAAATTCTATTAAGTATTCAGAGGAGGTCTACTATCAATACTACACAAACTATTCCAGAACAGAAAAAACCACAAACTCCCAAACTCATTCTATGAAGCTAGCACAACACTGATACCCAAACCAGGCAAAGACCCCACAAGGCCAGGAAATGATAGACCAATATCCCTTATAAACATAAACTCTAACATGCTTAACAACATTCTGGCCAATAGAATCCAACATCATATAAAAAAAATTAACCCAAATAGGATTCATTCCAGGGATGCCAGGATGGTTCAATATTTTAAAATCAATGTAATCCATCACATAAGCACGGTAAAGATTAAAAGCCATATGATCATATCACTAGATGCAGAAACGGTATTTGACAATACCCAACACCGATGTTTTTAATCAAAATACTCAACAAAATAGGAATGGAAGGGAAATTCCTCAACATAGTAAAAGCCATATATGAAAAACTAACAGCCAACATCATACTCAGCGGGGAGTAGCTAGAAACATTTCCACTGAAAACAGGGACCAGATAACAATGTCCCCTGTCACCACTCTTATCTAACATTGTTCTGGAAGTCTTAGAGCCATTGGACAACAAACAGAAATCAAGGGAATACAAATAGGCAAAGAAGTTAAGCTCTCGCTATTTGCAGATGATATGATTTTATATATAAAAAACCCAAATGTCTCCACAAAAAACCTACTGGAAACAATGGAGGGATTTGGCAAGGTAGCAAGATACAAAGGTAACAAGCAGCAATCAATTGGATTCTTGTATACCAGCAAAGAGAGCTATGAAAAGAACATTAAGAAAACACTACTGTTTATAATAACCACACAAACGATGAAATACTTGGGGATAAACCTAACTAAAGAAACAAAAGACAGGGTTGCAGGATGGAGGCGCCGGGTGCGGTGTACAGCGGCTGAGGCGCGCTGGGCTCCCGAGGCGTGAAGGGCTCCGGGCTAGCAATTGGTGGGTCGCCAGCATCCACGTGGTGGCGAACCAGGAGGCCAGCGCCTGCGTCGTGGTGAAACTGACGGACTCATTTACGGAGCAGGCTGACCAGGTGACCGCTGAGGTTGGAAAGCTCCTGGGCGACGAGAAGGTGGATGCCATCCTCTGTGGCTGGAGGATGGGCCGGGGGCAACGCCAAGTCCAAGTCGCTCTTTAAGAACTGTGATCTGATGTGGAAGCAGAGCATGTGGACGTCCACCATCTCCAGCTACCTGGCCGCCAAGCACCTCAAGGAAGGAGGCCTGCTGACCTTGACCGGCGCCAAGGCCGCCCTGGATGGGACCCCTGGGATGATCGGTTATGGCATGGCCAAGGGCGCTGTGCTGCCAGGGCCTCGCGGGGAAGGGCAGCGGCATGCCCTCCGGCTCAGCCGCCGTTGCCATGCTCCCCGTTACCCTGGATACCCCGATGAACAGGAAGTCCAAGCCCGAGGCTGACCAGCTCCTGGACACCCTTAGACTTCCTGGTGGAAACCTTCCAGGCCTGGACCTCGGGGAAGAACTGCCGGAGCTCAGGGAGCCTCATCCAGGGGGTGACCGTGGGCGGGAAGACGGAGCTTACACCTCCTACTTTTAGGGTTCATCTCGGAGCCCAGGAGGAGCCCGCCCCAAAGGCCGCTGACCTCTCCCTGGGTGGCCGCAGCTGACCCCGTGTTTTCTGTAATCCTGTTCGTGCTGTGAGAGCGTGAGTCCCTCCTTTTTTGTCTCTCCATGGGCATCTGCTCGCCATGACAGCGGCCAAGTTTGTGGGAACGGGAAATGTGTGATGGGGGCAGGCCCACGGAAGACCTCGGGCAGCCATCGTGTTGGGCTCAGTTGGCGTGGGGAGTTACTTCCTTACACTGTGACGCTTCTGTCAGCGATGTCGTTTGTTCTGCAGCCTTGGGTGCAACCGCCTTAAAATGCCTCTCGGGGTTTAAGCAACACCCCATGGACTTGGCCCCACTGCCCTGTCCTGTACAGTTGACAAGAGTCTGATCCCTGCCAAGGGTGAAGGCTGCCAGTGTGCAAGAGAAGTACTTGTGATTCTGTGGGTTTTTTTCCCACCTAATAAATACATTTCATTTAAAAAAGAAAAAGAAACAAAAGACCTATGCAGAGAAAACTACAGAATGTTACTACATGAAACCAAAAAGATCTACATAAATGTAAGACTATCCCATGCTCATGGAGGGGCACACATTATTGTGAAAATGTCAATACTACCTCAAACAATCTACAGATACAGCACAATCCCAATCCGAATCCCAAATACATTCTTTAAAGAAATGGCCAAACTAGTTGTCAATTTCATGTGCATAGGCAAAAGACCCAGGATAAGCAAAGAACTTCTTAAAAAGAAGAACCGAGTAGTAGGCCTCACATACCTGACCTAAAAACCTTCCACGAAGCCACAGCAGTCCAAACAGCCTGGCGCTGGTACAATGAGGGATGTAGACCAGTGGATCAGAACAGAAAACCCAGGCACAAATGCATCAGCCTACAGGCGACTCATCTTCAACAAAGGACCTAGACATATCCAGTGGGACAAAGACAGCATCTTCAACAAATGGTGTTGGAGAAACCAGATTTCCAGATGCGGAAGAATGAAACAAGACTTATATCTCTCCATGCACAAAAAAATAAACTCAAGATGGATTGAAGAGCTAAATGTAAACCCCAAAGCTATCAGCATCATCAAGGAGAAAGGTGGAACAAAGCCAAGGCCCTATTGCAGGGCATCCATAGACTACTAAGTAAAAAGAAGGAGCCATACACAGTGGGAGACAAGATAGATGACTGGGACATCCTGAAATCACATCACTTATGTACTCAAAGGACTGGATCAGGAGAGTCAAGCAGGACTTCACAGATTGGGGGGGAAATTTTACAAACAAAATTTTTACAAGGAAAAAGAAAATATTCTAAAATAGATTTTGGTAAAGATTGTACAACTCAGGGAGAGGGAGCACTAGAACTGATAGTAATTGTACAGCTCACTTTAAAGGTGATGTGACCATCGGGGGGGGGGTGGAGGCTCTAAGAGAGATGTGGTGGTGATTGTACAACTCCCATTGAGGTGATTGAATGACTGAACTGTTGAATTGTATGATATGTGAATTACGCGCCAGTAAAATTGTTGGGGAAACATTTTTTAATTAATAAATATTTAGGGAATTTAAAAAGATTGTACAACTCTTCTTGATATGATTGAACTGCTGAATTGTGTGATATGTGGATGAAGTGCCAATAACACTGTTTTTCTGTTTTTTAACTAGTGGGGAGATCATCAGACATGGAAGTATCAATGCCCCCCCCCCGAGTTATTATCTTTTTTCTCTTTTTATTCAATCATTGTTTTCTTTTTTATTTTGTCTCCATTATTGTTGGTTTTGCCTACCTATATAAGATAAACATGGGGAGCAAGCTTGAGCAGAAAGCAACCAGACCAATGGGTCCAGAGGGACTTGGGGGAGGAGGGGGCGGGGGAAGGGAATGGTGAGCAAACAATGCCATAGACAGGGGAACAACTAGGGAATTAAAATTAACAATGAGTAGGACATAGAGATCCTGGGGGAGTTGCAGCAACAGCAGTCTAGCTGAGAGTAATTACCAAGAGGCAGAAGAAGGGTGTGCATGGTGGTGGGACAGGAGAAAGGTAAAAGGAAACAGGAAAGATGTGAGATGCAAAGTTATGGATAGAGGTATAAATAAAAGTGTATATATGTAAATACATGAATTCATAAAATAGAGGTATTAGTCTATGTACGTATATTTATATGGCAATACACTGAGGTAGTGGACAGACTTTGGGTCTCTGCTTAAGCCCTGCCTCAATGTAAGAACACTCTGTTCTAACAAACTGGCATTCTGTGATGCTCACCTTCCCGACAAGATTGCTGAAGACAAAGCAGGTGCATAAGCAAATGTGAAGAAAGCAGATGGTGCCGGCTATCAAAAGATATAGTGTCTGGGGTCTTAAAGGCTTGAAATTAAACAAGCGGCAGTCTAGCAGAGAAGCATCAAGCCTACATAGAAGAAGCACACCGCCTATGGGATCATGAGGTGTCAACAGGACTGGGTAACAGGCATCAGAAGACCCAAAATAAACAAACAAAAATCATATTGTTGAGCACAAGGGGAGTCAGAGCAGAGACCCCCAAACCCATTAGTAGACACTGGGTTACCCCTTCACAGAAGGGTCACAAGGAAGGGATAAGTCAACCAGGGCGCAGTATAACTCCGATGAAACACAATATTCCTCTGGTTCCTTGCGGCTTCTTCACCCTCCACCATCATGACCCCAGTTCTGCCTTTCACTGTGGGCTACACAGGAACAGGAGCACAGGTACAGATAAGAGATAAGAGCTCAGGACACACGGAATCCAGGAACAGGAATGGGGAGTTGTGATGCCAGAAAGGTAGGGAGAAAGGTGGGGAGAAGAGGGGAGAAAGAGGGAACCGATCGCAATGATCGACACATAACACCCCACCCCCACCCCAGGGGAATGAATATCAGAAATCATGGGGGAAGGGAGACAGCAGTTGGTGTAAGATATGAAAATAATAATTTATCAAGGGGTCACAACGGTGGGAGGGAAAAAAGAGGAGCTGATACCGAAGGCTCAAATAGAAAGTAAATGTTAAGAAAATAATGATGTCCCTGTTCTCCTGCTACCATGAACAGGGTACTAACCCACTCAAGGGTAGGGTGTTGGGACCAGATTTCAACCCAGTGCGCCAAGACGTGAATGCAACATACTGGCATGCAGTAGGGAACCAATAGAGAGGTCTGCAGGACTGGCCCCAATCCCAACTATGTGGACACCCATGCCTGCCCCCCTGCCCCCCAAGAAGAATGCACTTCAGAGGACAGCACAGTTCAGGGAGAGGGGCGAGTCTGATCAGAGCACACAGTAGCAAATGAAGAGGGAAGGAGAGAGAGTGGAATGCATCTTGGCCCACCAAGCCCTGAGGACAATATTCCTGCTTAGAGCAGCCAATGCACAGAGAAGGACCATAGGGCTGGCCCCACCACAAGACACAACATCCCTCACTGACCTAGCACTACGGGGGAAAACACTGGAGACAGTATGGGCATTGTGCCCGATCTAACCACACCACACCGGGGCGAAACACTAAGGGCGAGCAACAGAACAGCAAGGGGAACAAATCAATGAAGTCCCCAGGGAATACCAAAAATAGACTTTGGGGCCATAGTGTGGCACCCCATCCAACTTGACTGGAAAACACTCCTAATGGTCAACAAACAATTTATAGACTTTTCTTTTTTTTGTTCTTTTGTTTTGTTCTTGGTTGATGTTGTTGTTTGTTTTTTGTTTTCTTTTGTTGTCTTGTTTTTGTGCTCATTATTGTCTCTGAATGTCTATCTAGATAAGATAGGCAGGATAAACAATCTAGAGGAGAAAACAACGGGTGGTGGGGGAAATGAAGGGGGCTTTCAACAAACCCAGAGACAAAGGAACAACAAGTGATCTAAAACTGATGACAAGGAGAGCATAGAATGCCTGTGGAGCTTGATCAAGGGCAATGTAGCCAAGAAGAATTACTGAAACCTATATGAAGAGCGGACATGATAGTGGGACAAGAGGAAAATAAAAGGAAATACATGAAAGAACTAGGAGGCAAAGGGCACTCATAGAGGTCTAAATACAGGCATGTACATGTTAATATATCTATATATATGAAATGATAGGGAAGTAGATCTATGTACATATATTTGTATGTTAAGTATTAAGGTAGCAGACAGGCATTGGGCCTCTACTCAAGTACTCCCTCAATGCAAGCACACTTTGTTCTAATAACCCAGCATTCTGTGATGCTCACCTTCCAGACACAATCGCTGAAGACAAAATGGGTGCATAAGCAAATGTGAAGAAAGCTGATGGTGCCCGGCTATCAAAAGATATAGCATCTGGGGTCTTAAAAGCTTGAAGATAAACAAGTGGCCATCTAGCTCAGAAGCAACAAAGCCCACATGGAAGAAGCACATTAGCCTGTGTGATCCTGAGGTGTCAATAGGATCAGTTATCAGGCATCAAAGACCCAGAACAAAAAAAATCATATCAATGTGAATGAGGGGGAGTGCAGAGTGGAGACCCAAAGCCCATTTGTAGATAATTGGACATCCCCTTACAGAAAGGTCACAAGGAAAAGACGAGTCAGTCAGGGTGCAGTACAGTATAGCACTTTACTCTAGTTCTTTAATGCTTTCTCCCCCCCACTATCCTGAACCCAATTCTACCTTTCAAACCCAGCTACACCAGAGCATGTATACTGGTACAGATAAGAGTTCCCAACACAGGGAATCCAGGACAGATAAGCCCCTCAGGAGCAATAATGAGAGTAGCGATACCAGGAGGGGAAGGGGAAGGTAAAGAGAGAAAGGGGGAATCAATCACAAGGATCAACATATAACCCCCTCCCAGGGCGATAGACAACAGAAAAGTGGGTGAAGGGAGACAATGGTCAGTGTAAGATATGACAAAATAATAATGTATAAATTATCAAGGGTTCATGAGGGAGGGAGGGTGGGGGAGGGGGGAATGAGCTGATACCAAGGGCTCAAGTAGAAAGAAAATATTTTGAAAATGATGATGACAACATATGTACAAAGGTGCTTGACACAATGGATGGATGGATTGTGATAAGAGTTTTAAGAGTCCCCAATAAAATGATTTCTTTTAAAAAAAGAAAATAATGATGGCAGCATATGTACAAATATGCTTGAGATAATTGATGTATGGATCATTATAAGAGCTGTAAGAGCCCCCAAGAAAATGATCATTGAATTAAAAAAATATTTTTTTAATAAAAAGGGAGAAATGGAAAAACAAAAAACAAACGAAAACAGCTGTTCTTTAAGTAAATAAATAAAGTGTGTGGTACTCTAACAAGGGGATTGGCTCATTTTTCCATCCTGTTGCATTTAAAATGATGAAGTGGTTTCTCATTACCATCAAGAAAGAAGAGCCAAGAGGAGAGCACATCCTTTGGATCCCTGTATCCCCACGCTAGGAGCCCAGGTGGCATAGTGATTACACATTGTGTTGCTAACTGCAAGCTCAGCAGTTGGAAGCCACCAATTGCTCTGTGGGAGAAAGCTGAGCTTTGCCACTCCTATAGAGCGGTGTTGTCTCAGAAACCAAAGGGGCAGTTATTCTGTGTCCCATAGGGTTGCCAGGAGTCAGCATTGACTCGACCACAATGAGTTCAAGTTTTACACTTGATCTCTCTGCTGACCTTCCTCTACCAAAGTCCGAGAACCGCGACACCAGAAATGTTGGAAGTGGCCGAGAAGCAGTGGCAGCAGGAGCAGCAGACCGAGGGCAGGAAACTGGTAAAGCTGAGTGCCTTCGGGGACTCACTCAATGGGAAGGAGAAGTGTGGCTATATTTATTGACCCTGGAAGCGAGAGCCACAGTCTTTGGACAGAGGCTTGCTGGTGGACTATCGGGGGTTGAGATAGTTTATTGTGCCAGCCTGGCTGATAAACACAAGTGGGATTAACTGAAGGGCAGAGATATAAATGGCTTGGTGAGCCTCGCCTTTCTTGTCTCTCGCTCTGTGATCATCGGACCAGTGTGCGGCTGCCTTGCTTGTTCTGTGCCTCAATTTAAAGGCTACACTACCTGTGGAATGCCTAGCCTGTGGACTGTGTCACTGTAAGTTGAGGTCCCTTTAAGACTTCTCTGGAGCTGGGGACTGGCGATTGGGGACCTGCCTTGTGATTGGCTGCTGTGCTGACATAGCCTAGCTCTCTCTACAAATAGAGGAAGATCTGGCAGCAGACTAGACTTGAAGGACTGCTAGTCTCTCAACTCTCTCTCACGGACATGAGTTGCACTGAGCCATTTGTAGTGCTTTATAATTTAACTGTTTATTCATTTCTTGTTATATATATCTAATTATCTTTATAAATGAATATATTATCAGCAATTTGGTTTTATTTCTCTAGAGAAAGGGGGCCTCAAACTTTTTAAACAGGGGGCCAGTTCACTGTCCCTCAGACCCGTTGGAGGGCTGGACTATAGTTTAAAAAAACAAACAAACTATGAACAAATTCCTATGCACACTGCACATATCTTATTTTGAAGTAAAAAAACAAAAGGGGGAAAAACACCCGGCGGGCCAGATAAATGTCCTCGATGGGCCGCATGTGGCCCACAGGCCTTAGTTTGAGGACCCCTGTTAGGTGCTTAATTGGCAGAGCTATGCTTATCTAAATAGAGCAGAGACCAAGGGGCCACATGACTGAAAAGCCAAGAGCTTAAAACAGTCTTCTAACACTTGCCCAAGCAGACTATTCCTGATCCTGAATTGTAACTAGTTACTTCCCAAAAACCCATAATTATGAGTATGGTCTGTGAGTTCTGTGTTGGCATTGCAATTAATTCTTGAACCCAGCAAGGAAGTAAAGAGTGTTGTGGGAAGGACAATGGTTGTTGTCAAAATTAGTCAAGAAGACTCAAGGGTGGAGACATGTCTGACCACCACCTCACAGGAATCAGCCCCGGGTCTGATGCTAATGGTGAGTCTTCTGTCTCCCTCTTGTGAAATTAGAGATCAGACACCACCTCCGTGCCATTTATGCAGCGGGTAAGTCAAAAAGTGTTGCAACAAACCATAGAAGCTCTTATTAAACAAAATATCAAGGTGGGAAGCTAGTGTTTCTCCAGATAGCCTCCATCTAGGTTGACACACTCCTGAAGGTGCTGAATCCATCTCTCTAACCTTTCCCTGAAGACTCTGTGTTCTTCGGTATATACTGCCTCAAAACAGCAGTTTTGCGTTCTCATGGGACTCAAATTGTGTTCCTTTTCAATGTTCTTTGAAGTTGTTTCTTTTAGTGGGGTCGGAGGGTGGAGATCACAATCAGGGATGGAAGATGAATGGGGTAAGGTTCCCCCACGAAACTCTAGTAGCCCATGCTACCTTGAAAAATAAGCAGGTGAATTGTCTTGTAAAAATTCCTTGGTATAATTTGTCTGGTCTTTTTTTCAGCAGTTCTATTTTCAATTTTCTTCAAACATCGTCCTAGTAAGTCCTATGATCATCATATATCTTTCAAGGAAATCTATCCGTCTTACACCTTTGAAATCCCTGCACCCCCCGCCCCCCAATAACAACTGTCCCCCTTGCTCCTGAGCTGACCTCTGTGCTCTGAATGGAATTGGTCCGGCAGAGCCCTCCCCCAGAAGCCACTGTCTTGATTGCATCTGCTTGAAAGCATGACAGGTATTTTACTGAGAGAACTTGTCCATAGCCATCCACTGACTGCTGAGATGTGTTTGAACATGCTTTATTTGGAGTAATCTTGTGTAAGGATGAGCAATGCCAGTAGTAGTAGTTTCTTACTTGCCTTCCTACAGTCTCCAGATGATATTAATATCAAATTAAAGCAGTGCTCCTCAATGTATGACCCGTGAGACACTTGACCATCAACTACAGAAGAATTTCATTAATGTGGAATTCCAGTAAATATGGGAACATTCCGTTACCATAGGCCCTTTTTTAGAGAATCACCGAGCACATGCTTGCTCTGAGACATTCTGTTCTCTCTGTTTAACAACTATTTCACAAACCTATTTGACTGTGGGGCCCCTTTTCAAGTTACACCTTTTAGCACACCCTAAGATTAAAACCAGAAAAAACACCAACTCCCTGCCATGGAGTCAAATTCAATTTCAAGTTGAACTTATAGAGGAGGACCTCTCTATAGGGTTTCAGGGGCAGAATATATATTTTTTTCATTTTCCTTTTTATAATTTTATTTGGGGCTCTTACAGCTCTTTTTTTAAAATCATTTTATTAGGGGCTCATACAACTCATCACATTCCACACATACATCAATTGTGTAAAGCACATTTGTACATTCATTGCCCTCATCATTCTCAAAACATTTGCTCTCCACTCAATCCCCTGGCATAACCTTTTCCCCTCCCTCCCCACTCCCTCCTCCCTCATGAACCCTTGATAATTTACAAATTATTATTTTGTCATATCTTGCCCTGTCCGATATCTCCCTTCACCCACTTTTTTGTTGTCAGTCCCCCAGGGAGGAGGTTATATGTAGATCCTCGTAATTGGTTCCCCCTTTCCAACCCACCCTCCCTCCATCCTCCCAGTATAACCACTCTCACCACTGGTCCTGAAGGGATCATCCACCCTGGATTCCCTGTGTTTCCAGTTTCTATCTCTTATAGCTCTTATAACAATCCATACACCAATTGTATGAAGCATATCTGTACATGTGTTGCGATCATTATTTTCTAAACATTTATTTTCTATTTGAGCCCTTGGTATCAGCTCCTCTTTTTTCCCTTCCTCCCACCCTCCCACCCTCATGACCCCTTGATAAATTATAAATTATTATTATTTTCCTATCTTACACTGATCACTGTCTCCCTTCCCCCATGGTTTCTGTTGTTCATCTCCCTGGTGGTGGTAGTGGTGGTGGTGGGGAGGCGGTCAGGCAGTACATTTTTATGGAATCAGACAGCCTCATCTATCTCCCCTGGAACATCTGGTGGGTTTGTACTGTCAACCTTTCATTTAGCAGTCCAAGGCTTACCTCAATGTGCCACTAGGAATGCCTTGTCCTAGGATTAGAGTTTTAAAAGGGTGAGGTTGATGTATAGATAGCTATCTGATTTTAGATAAAACACTAGGGGCATGGACCAGAAAGGCACTGCCTTTGGATTCCTCAGAGTATTGGGCTGCTTAGTTCATCTTCATCCAGAAAACAATCACTCTTCCCCCCTCCCTGCACCATCCACATCCACTCCACCTTGTTTCCCCTCGTAGTTCAGGCCAATCTCAGTGAGCTAAGCCGTTGTCCTTTCAGCCTCTTGAGGAAGAAGGCAATAACTGCGTACAACTACATTACCTGTCCTCTACCCGTGTGCAAAGTCAATAAACACAAACGAATTTACTGTGTGAAGATGAAGTGCTCCACCATCAGAGCTCACACTGAAGATTTAGAGACCTGCAGTGTGAGTGGGTTGTTCAATGCAATTTAACAACTATTTATTTCTTATACCTCCTAAGTGCAAGAAAAGAGGAGAGAGGAGAGACTAGAAAGAGTGATGCCAAGATGAAAAAGGTGAAGGCCTACAATCGAGATATTCTAAAGCTGTAATAAATGGGGGGGGATCTTACAACATCTCAAACCATTAAGTCCTGTAATGGACACTCAGGCACATACAAATTGCCTCCTATAGGCAAAAAGGGGAGAGAGAGAGAGAGAGAGGACTGAGATTGCGTCTTGATTGAGAAGGCATTGAATAGGCTAATTAGGTAGAAGTGGCCAACACATACTTTCTATCAAGACACCAAGGAGAAGAAGAGCACAATGTTTGCTTAGGAAGTTCCGGGGAGTCTGATGTTCCAGGGACAGAATGTGTAGCAGGGGGGAGGGGGGAGGCAGTGGAAGATAATGGCTGCAGAAGTAGACCGTGTTTTTCATCCTGGCCTGAGAAACCTGGGCCTCGTTCCACACGGGAGAGTCTGCTGGAGGTTTGAACAGGGAAGCAGCATGGTCAGCTCCGTGTTTTAGAAACATAACCCGGAGAGAGACCGGAGGCAGCAGCAGCAGCAAGAGGAATGAACCCACCGTGGATTCAATAGCTAGCTCTCTTTCAAAGCCCAGTTGCCATGGAGGCACCGGCTCCTGGGTGATCCGCATGTGTGAGAGCAGAGCCGTGCGCCATAGGGTTTGCAATTCCAGTTCTGCACCAGCACATCTCCAGGTGTTTCTACGGTGGAACTGAAGGCTGAGAGGAGCCACGGACTTCTCAGTTAACAACGAAGTGTGTTCGCCGTTTGCACTGTTGTTGTTAAGTGCTGGCGCGTCAGTTCTGACTCTCAGTGCAGCAGAACCAACTACGATGGGTCCGGCGCCACCCTCACACTTGTTCTTATGTCTGAGCCCGTTATTGCAGCCCCTGCCACTCCATCTTGTCGAGGCTCTGCCTCCTTTCCGCTGCCCCTCAGCTTTACCGAGCCTGGTGTCCTTCTCCAGGGACTGATCTCTCCTGATCACATGTCCAACGTACCTGAAGCAAAGTCTGCCTTGCCTCTAAGGAGCATTCTGGACGTACTTCTTTTAAGACAGATTGGACAGCTATCCCTATGTTACAAATATCGAAACAGACTCAGAGACGCTAAGTGACTAAACCCCGGTCACACAGCAATAAGGTGTCAAAAGCCAGGATTTGCACTCAGGCCTAACTGATTCCACAGCATAAAGACCCGACAGGAGGCTACTGCAAGGTGCAGAAGAAATGAAGGGATGCAGGTAGTCAGGAAAAGGAAGAGCCTGAGCGAGGGACCAGGAGGAGGCAGACTAGACAAATGGTTTCCTGTCTACTTACAGTGACCTGGTGTCTTCGGGGAGAAATCACAGTCTCAGAGAAAAAAGACCCTGGGAGAGGCAGCAAGGACTCTTCCAGTCCCCCCCGCCCCCCACCCCCACAGTGTCTTCTTCCCCCCAGTTACCCTCAGGACCCTTGTTGAACAGCAGCACGGGCACTCAGCTTGGCACATTCCCACTGTGTCTTTATCTCCAGTGCACTTCTTGCCGGGTTACTTTCTCCGGTTTCCGCTTATATAACTGGGTCCCCTGTGCATCACATCAATATTGGTGTCATGAATTTATAATGATATTGTTATTATCTGCATGCGTCTGGCAAATGTTCGTGCATTTCTGTCAAGGACCCTGTGTAAATAGAAAAGTCCCATGAAAAGAGTTGGATGCTGTCATGACATTAATGGAATGCAGATAAAGACATTCAACCTGAGGCTGTCGTCACCAGTTATTCTCCTTTGTCATCATTTAGAATCAGCTAAACCTGAGTTGGAATCTTGGTTTTGGCCATCTAACTGAGAAGCAATGAAGCCCACATGGAAGAAGCACACCAACCTGTGTGGTTGGTGGGATCAGGTATCAGGCATCTAAGACCCAGAACAAAACCATACCCAAGGTGAATGGGGGGGCATGGAGTGGAGACCCAATACTCATCTGTAGAGAGTTGAACATCCCTCACAGAGGGGTCACAGGGAAGAGATGAGTTAGTCAGGGGGTGGGGCACAGAGTGGAGACCCAATGCCCATCTGTAGACAGTTGAACATCCCTCACAGAGGGGTCACAGGGAAGAGATGAGTTGTCAGAGTGCAGTATAGCACCGATGAAACACACAACTTTCCTCTAGCTCATTGGTGCTTCCTTTCCCCCCACTATCATGAACTCAATTCTACCTTACAAATCCATTAGACCAGAGCATGCACACTGCCACAGATAAGACCCCACAACATGGGGAATCCGGGATAGATAAACCCCTGGTGGTCCTGTAGGTTTGTGCAGCCACTATGGAAAATGATGTGGTGATACCTAAAACATATAGAAGTCAAGCTACCATATGACCCAGCAATCCCCCTACTGGGCATACTGTATACCCAGAAGACTAGGAAACAGACTACGACCAGACATCTGTGCTCCAATGTTCACCGCAGTACAATTCACAATTGCAAAGGATTGAAAACAGCCTGAATTTCATCAACTCTGGCACATACCTACAATGGAGTACTAAGCATCACTAAAAGCAGTGATGAACACATGAAGCACACCAATACATGGGAAGAGTTCGAGGAAATAATGCTAAGCTAAATAAGCCAAGCGCAAACGGGCAAATACAACATGAGTCCACTGAGGTAGGCTTAAAAAACACAAGGGGCATAGGGGAAAGCCACCAAATGTGTAAACTCCCAGGGCGAGGCCCCGGCACTCTGGCAGGGGTCGAACCCAACCCAGGGATGCACATGGCAGCTATCTAAAAAGGAGGGGAAAAGGGAAGGGAGGAGGACATGGATAGTGGGGGAACAGGGCACTAACCCACACAGGGGCAGTGAGATACTTAAGGTTTATTGTGCCAATCTGGCCGATAAACACATGTGGGCTTAATTGAAGGGCGGAGAGATAACTGGCTCGGTGAGCCTCGTCCTCATAGTTCTCTGGTCTCTTGTTCTCTAATGGTCGGATCAGGGTGC
This sequence comes from Echinops telfairi, assembly GCF_000313985.2. Taxonomy (NCBI): domain Eukaryota; kingdom Metazoa; phylum Chordata; class Mammalia; order Afrosoricida; family Tenrecidae; genus Echinops; species Echinops telfairi. The sequence goes on from NW_022111324.1 coordinate 75,311,497, forward strand.
AGCTGCGTTAGCCAGTTCCTTGCTTCAGTTGGCAAGGCTCACTTCCTGTGAGACATCCCTGAGGAGAAGCCACATGGACCTACCCTGATGCAGCCCTGGGTGCTGGAGCAGCCGTGTGGAGACACCTGCCACTGCTTAGTGTCACAACTGCCAGCAGTAGAAACCAACATTAAGTCAAAGATATGGGACCATTCCTCGGGGAGATCAACTGGCAACTTGGTGGCAGGTTGATTACATAGGACCACTTCCATCATGAGGGGGCAGTGTTTCATTCTTACTGGAATAGACACCTGCTCTGGATGTGGATTTGCCTTCCCTACACACAATGCTTCTGCCAAAACATAATGTGTTAGTCTATGTAAACTAGGGAAACAAATCCACCAAAATTCATATATGTATAAGAGAGAGTTTTATATAAAGGGTAAGTGTTCATTCAGAAAACATCCCAACTCAGTGCTGATCAAGCCCTTAAGTCCAACATTAGCCTATATGTCCAATACCGATCTACAAAGTCCTCCTCAATATCACAAAACACATGCAAGGAAAGCTGAATCAGTGAACATGTATGCATCTCAGTGCTGGCAGGGGTTTCCACATGGTTGCTCCAGCACCCATGGCTGTATCAGGGTAGGTCCATGTAACTTCTCCTCAGGCATGTTTTGCAGGAAGTGAGCCTTGCCAGCTGAAGCAGGGAACTGGCTAGGGCAGCCGCACACTGGTCCGACCATCAGAGAGCAAGAGACCAGAGAACTACGAGGGCGAGGCTTGCTGAACCAGTTATCTCTCCGCCCTTCAATTAATCTCACATGTGTTTATCGGCCAGGTTGGCACAATAAATCTTAAGTATCTCAGGGAGGGTATTGTTCATGTCTCCACAGGAAAGCGAAAAGGGACCAGACCTCAACCTGGGGCACCAAGCCTCGAAGGCAACATGCCAGCACGAAGCAGCGAACTAACAGAAAGCTCTTGCACCTCTCCCCAGAAAAATGCACCACAGAGGCCAGCACTGAAGATACAGCCTGGGGAGTGGTGGGTCTACCCAGACCAAACAGAAGTAAGCTAAGAGGGAAAGAGAAAGAGAGAGAGAGAGAGAGAGAGAGAGAGAGAGAGAGAGAGAGAGAGAGAGGACCACATCCTAGCTCACCAAGCCCAAGATGACATTCCTGCTCAGAGCAGCCAATGCACAGATAGGACCGAGGGGCCCACGCTGAGACAGGATGCTACCTCACTGACCCACAGTGCTAAGAGGTATAGCACTGGAGATACCGTGCAAGTATTGTGCCTGGTTCTGCTGCCCACACAGCAGATTGAAACATGAAGGGAGAGCAATAGAGCAGCAAGGGGAGCAAAGCAATGAAGTGCCCGAGGAATCCAGAAAATAGACTGCAGAATCAATGGGCAGGATGTGGCACTTCACCAGGTACTATTGGAAAACAATCAGAGGGGCTTTTTTCTTTTTTCTCATATCTATCCATATAAGATAGACAGGACATCCAATCCCAAGGAGAAAACAATGGAGCCTACAGCTCTGGGGGACATGGGGGAGGAGGAGGGAGGAGGAAAGGGAAGGGGAAGCCAACAAACCTAGGGACAAGGGAACAATAAGAGATCTAAAATCTATGGTGAGGAGGCATACAATGCCTGGTGGGGGTAGATCATGTGAATTGTAGCCCAGAGAAAGCACTGAGAGTCGAGTGAAGGGCAAACATGGTAGTGGGACAGGAGGAGAGCAAAAAGAAATAGAGGAAAGAACTAGGAGGCAAAGGGCATTTGTAGAGGTACAAATATAGGCATGCACATACATAAAATAGAAATATAGTAAAAGGGATGTAGGCCTATGTACATATATCTAAATGTTAAGTATTAAGGCAGCAGATTGGCATTGGTTCTCTACTCAAGTACTCCCTCAACGCAAGAACACTTTGTTCTAATAATCCAGCATTCTGTGATGCTCACCTCCCGACAAGATCACTGAAGTCAAAACAGGTGCACAAGCAAATGAGGTGACAAAAGCTGATGGTGCCTGGCTATTAAAAGATAGAGCATCTGGGGTCTTAAAGGCTTGAATATAAACAAGTGGGATCTAGCAGGGAAGCAACAAGCCCACATGGAGGAAGCATACCAGTCTGTGTGATCATGAGGTGTCAATGGGATCAGCCACCAGAAGACCCAAAACAAACAAATATATTGATGCAAATGATGGGGGTAGGAGACCCAAAGCCCATCTGTAGACAATTAGACATCCCCTCACAGAAGGGTCACAAGGAAGGAACAAGTCAGCCAGGGTGCAGTAGCACCAACAGAACACACAACTTTCCTTTAGTTCTTTAATGCTTCCTCTCCCCACTCTCATGACCCCAGTTCTACCTTACAAATCCGGCTAGACCAGAACATGTACACTGGTGCAGATAAGCGCTCTCAACACACAGAATCCAGGACAGATAAACGCCTCAGGAACACTAATGGGAGTAGATACCATGAGGGTAGGGGGAAGAGGCAGTGGGGGTGGGAGAGGGGGGAGAAATAGAGAACCGCCTACCATGATCAGTGTATAGCCCACCCCCCAGTGGGATGAACAGCAGAAGCATGGGCTAGAGAAGACAATAGACAGTGTAAGATATGAAAATAATAACAACCTTTAATTTATCAGGGGTCTATGAAAGTGGGTGGTGGGTGGAGAGGAGCTAATACCAAGGGCTCAAACAGAAAGAAAATGTTTCGAAAATGATGATGGCAACATATGTACAAATGAGTTTGGTACAATTGATGTATGGATTTCTATAAGAGCCCCCAATAAAATGATTTATTACTTTAAAAACATATTAAAAGAACTTAGAAATTAAGCCCAAAAGAAGAAGAAGAAGAAGCCCTGTGATCATCCTGTATTCTTTGAGAAAATTATCTCTTTGGAATCCCAAAGGGCACTCATGGTAATCTTCTGAGTGAACCTGTCTGCCTTGAATTTAAGTGGCCCAGCAGAACACCTCAGAAGCCACTGTTTTGATAAGACTTTTTTTTAAAAGGCACCCAAATGTATTACTGAGAGAACCTGTCTGCATCCACTGCAGTGGTTGCTGTTGGATGCTCTTCAGTTGTCTGACCAATAGGGACTCTTATGCACACAAGGATGGAACACTGCCCGGTCCCGTGTGGTCGGCCTAACAGCCATTCCTATGTTTGAGTCCATTGTTGAAGCCGCTGCATCAACCCACCTCCCTGAGAGGTTTTCTTTTGTTCGCTGGCCCTCTGGTTGACCAAGCACAAAGCCCTTCTCCAGGGACTGGTATTTCCTGCTACCCAGCTAAAGTATGTGAAGCAAAGCCTCCTATTTCTCATTTCTAGGGAGCATTCTTTTTTTATCATTTCATTGGGAGCTCTTGCAGACATCATAACATTGCACACTTCAATCACATCGAGCAGTACTGTACAATTGCTACCACAGTCAGTCTCAAAGCATTGTCTTTCTTCTTGAACTCCTTGTTATCAGCTCCCCTTTATCCCCTCCCTCCACACCCCCCCCAGGACCCCTCATTTTATTTATTTATGCTGGCATCTTACACCATCCAATATATCCTTTCACATACAATTCTGTTGTCCGCTCTCCTAGAGCGGGGTTATGCAGTCATCAGTACTACCAGCTTCCCCTTCCCCGCTGCCCCCCCCTTCCCATTCCCTCAGGGAACCGTTATTCCTGTTACTGTTTCTGAAGGGTTAGCTAACTTGGCTTTCATGTATCAAACGATCTGAATTCTTTAAATGAACATACAAAAGTCTGACATGATTAATGAGGTAAAACAAATAAAAACCATAATAGCAAGGGGAGGAAATATTTATGAACTAGGGGATAGTTAGGTGGTTCATCAACGCCATCCCACACCCTGGATTTTCATCCACTCCATGTGGTCCTTCAGAGAGGGACTGTCCAATTATCTTACAGGTGGGTTTGGGATCTCCACTACAGCCCCACCTCTTCACAATGACTTAATTGCTTGTTTTTGAATTTCTGATTCCTTTTCTGGTCGACACTTTAGGATCACACACGCTGGTGTGCTTCTTCCATATGGGCTTTGTTGCTTCCCTGCTCAATGGCTGCTTTTTTGACTACAAGCCTTTAAGACCCCAGACACTATCTTTTAATAGTCGGGCACCATCAGATTTCTTCACCACATTTGCTTATGCACCCATTTTTGTCTTCAGCGAGCATGTTGGGAAGGTAAGTATCATACATTGCCACATTCTTAGAACAAACTGTTCTTGTACTGAGGTAAGATTTAAGTAGAGGCCCAAAGTCCATCTGCTTCCTTGTTGCATTTGCATTTATACACACGTATAAACAAATACACCTATATTTAAACATTCATATATATATATATATATATATATATATATTTCTTCTTCTTCTTTCCTCTTTTTCCTTCT
>NW_022111324.1:75317167-75322608 GCF_000313985.2 Echinops telfairi
TGTCAAGCACATTTGTACATTTGTTGCCATCATCATTTTCAAAACATTTTCTTTCTACTTCAGCCCTTGGTAGCAGCTCCCCATTTTTCCCCCTCCCTCCCTTTCCGTCCCTTTCTTGATTTTAAATAACTCAATATCCCTTGTTTTATTTAAACAACTGCCTCTTGCTATATGCACAGGTTCTGCATGAATGCAATTGAGTGTTCTGGAATTCCCATTCTTAACCATGTAGTCCATAACTCTTTGTGATGCACACAGCTAAATACCTTCGCACAGTCAATAAAATACAAATAAACATCTGTCTGATAGTCTCTGCTTTCAATCAAGGTCCCCCTGAAGTCAGCAATGGGGTTTCTTATTCCATGTCCTAAACGCAACTTAAATCCTAGCAGATCTCTGTGGATGTACTGCCACAACTATTTTTCAATTTCCTCCAGCAAATTTTATTTGTGCATGACCTTAATATTTCTTGAGAAAGTCTATATTCTCTTGAGTCCCTGTCTTGGGTTGGGTTTACCAGAGAAGTAAAAACCAGTGGTGCTCGTGTGTGTGTGTGTGTGTGTGTGTGTGTGTGTACAGAAATTTATATCAAGAAAATGGCTCCCACAGTTGTAAAAGCTGACAAATCCAAGTCCAAGCAGGCTCCAAGTCCATGGGTCAGATTTTAGGCTGGAACTTTCTCCTGACTTTCTTAACTGAAAGGGTTGATGAACCCAAGATTGGCAGGAAGAACACAAACTCATGTCTGCAGAGACTAATGGATCCAAAGTTTTCAAGTCTGGTGGCAGGTTTCTGACAACTTCCAGGATTGACAGGAAATATGGCAGGCCATTGGCTCAGATACAAAGGACTCAAGGTCAATGAGCTAGATGCAGGATCCAGACCCAGCAAAAAGCAAGCAAGCTTTCCCATAGTACCCAGTTATATTGGAAGCAGACCACACCCTAAGGAAACATCCTTTCAATTGATTTGAAAGGATGTTGGTGTTGACTAAGGGTGTTGCATTCCACCTTAATCTTATTCCATTATGGGGTTTATAAATGATCGACTGTGGTTACATTGTTAGGTCATGTCCTGGAGGATTACTCAGTGTTAACTACCTAACCACAGAATCCTGGCCCAGCCAAGGTGACAAAAACTTTAGCTATCACAGACAACTTTCTTTGGAATGGGTAAAAATATGGGTCCATTCCAATTGGTTGACCAGGTAGCTGCCTTTCACATTTGTCATAGATGAGTGAGCCCTGCATCAGTTTGTTGAAATATTTCGATTGGTATTCTGTCAATTCCTGGAACCTGACATCCACAGCTTAACCAAGTAAATGATATCATGCAAAAGTACACAAGAAAAAAAGGCACTTTTGATAAAGAGGTGATAAATATAATTTTTCAACACCACCACCACCAAAAAAATATGTGTGTGGTTACATAAATGTGGATATATGCATACATTATAAGGGTATGACTATGTGGGTACATATATATATATATATGTCTACTATTAGATATAGCCATAGGCATATATACACACAGATATTTATGTCCAGATATGTATGAGAAAACCACATAGGAGACACAGTTAAGATGTTTCTTAGATATAACCAAACAGCTCATGAATTGTTTTTCTGGACTTGAAGTCTTGGGGACCATGGTCTTGTGGGATAGCTCAGTTAATTGGCATAATATAGATTATAAAGTGTATTCTACATCTAGATTTGGCAAGACTGTCTGGGATCTCAAAAGCTCGTGAAAGGTCATCTAAGACATAGTTTGTCTCTACTGTCCGATATGAAAGAGAAAGAAGGAAACCAAAGATTCAGAGAAGGTAGTCTACAGGACTAATAGCCCACGTGAACTATCGCTGCTCCTGCTAATGACCATTCTGACCAGGGCCACAAAAAGTAGATCATGATAGAACTCAGATTCTTAAAAAAGGCCAGAACCAGTGTAGCAGTTCAGACTAGGGGATTCCCAGAGACTATTGCCCTGAGATACTTTTTAAACCTTACACCAAAATTGTCCTTTGAGGCCACCTTTTAGCTAAATAATAGATTATACTTTCTATAAAATAGAAAATATCACCTGTATGTAATGAGCTCCCTTTAAACATTTTTATTAATCATTTTATTGGGGGGCGCTTACAAATCTTATAACAAGCTGTCATTCAACTGGATTAAGCACACTCATACATATATGGCCATCAACATTTCCAAAACATTTTCTTTCTACCTGAACCCTTGATATCAGCTCCTCTTTTTTCCCATAGGAGCGCCTTTTAAAAATCATTTATATGAAACCGACAAAGAGTACTCTGAAGCAAAGATGAGAAGGGAAGGGGCAGGGAAAGTAGAGTACTAGAAATAGTATCACCTGAACAGAACACAGGAAAACGAGAACAACACCAGAAACAACTACTGTTGATTACATTCCAGCTCATCGTGATCCCAAAGGACAAAGAAGAACAGCTCTCTAGGACTTCTAAGGGTGGAATCTTTATTGGGCCACCTGCCACATCTTTCTCCCTCAGAGCAGCTGGTGGGTTCAAACTGCCAGTCTTTTGTGTAGCAGCTAAGCACTTTAACCATGTCACCACCAGGGCTCCTGAGAATCATGACACACTGTAAGATGTAACCCATGTCACTGAATCATTTGAACAGAAAAGGTTATAGGATAAGCTAGGTTAATGTGCAAATGTTCGCCTTGCGTTGTTAGGTGCTATTCAGTGGGTTCCGACTCATAGCAACCCTATGCACAATAGAAAGCAACACTGTGCCATTTTTACAACTGTTGCTTGTACCCATTGCTGCAGCCATTGTGTCAACCCATATCCTTGAGGGTCTTCTTTTTAGCTGCCCTTCTACTTTACCAAGCATGATGTCCTTCTTCAGGTACTGATCTGATAGAGTTAAAGTTTATTGTGCCAACCTGGCTTCTAAACACATGTGGGCTAACTGAAGGGCAGAGAGATAAATGGCTTGGTGAGCCTCGCTTTTCAAGTTCTCGGGTCTCTTGCTTTGTGATGGTTGGACCAGGGTGCAGCTGCCTTAGCCAGTTCCCTACTTCAGTTTGCGAGGCTCACTTCCTGCAAGACATCCCCAAGGAGAAGGCACATGGACCTACGCTGATGCAGCCCTGGGTGCTGGAGCAGCCATGTGGAGACCCCTGCCAGCACTGAGATGCTTACACATTCACTGATTTGGCTTTCCTCCTGCAGTCGGCGTCATAGTGTGTGTTTTGTGAGATGGAGGAGGACTTTGTGGATTGGTGCCGGACATATTGGTTAATGTTGGATTTGTGGGCTTGGGCAGCACTGGGTTGGGATGTTTTCTTGATGTGCACTTAACCTTTATATAAACTCTCTTTTATACATGAGTTTCTGTGGACTTATTTCTCCAAAGTACCCTGACTAACACATGGTCTCTCCTGATAATATGTCAAAAGTTCATAAGACAAAGTCTTCCCATCCTTGCTTTTAAGGAACATTTTGGCTGTACTTTTTCCAAGACATATTTATTTGTTTTTCTGGACAGCCACAATACATTCAATATTCTTCACGAGCAATATAATTCAAATGCATCAATTTGTTGGTGGTTTTGCTTAATCGTTGTCCCACTTCCACATGCATATGAGGTGATTGAAAATACCATGGTTGGAGTCAGCTGTACTTTAGTTCCATAAAAGATACCTTATTTTAACATTCCATTCTATTCCTCAACACGTTAAAGAGGTCTTGTGCAGCAGACTTGTCTAACACTTCACCTTAAGCAAAATAAAATATTATTTTAAAATATTTTCACAACTTTTAATTTTGGATAGGATGATGTCTAATTTGTTTTAATTAAGCAGATTTTAACCATTTTCTCCCATCATGGTTTCAGTCTGTAAGGGCTCTCAGGTTCACATTTCTTTTCTTTTTTTTTTTCTTCATCATTTTATTGGGGGCTGATACAACTCTTATCACAATCCATACATGCATCCATTGTGTCAAGCACATTTGTACATTTGTTGCCATCATCTCTTCCTTGTGACCCTTCTGTAAGGGGATGTCCAATTGTCTACAGATGGGCTTTGGGTCTCCACTTTACACTCCTCCTCATTCACAATGATACCTGATCCATCAACACCTCATGATCACACAGGCTGGTGTACTTCTTCTGTGTGGGCTTTGTTGTTTCTCAGCTAGATGGCCCATATGCTATATCTTTTGATAGCTGGGCACCATCAGCTTTCTTCACCACATTTGCTTATGCATCCGCTTTGTCTTCAGGGATCTTGTTGGGAAGATGAGCATCACAGAATGCCAGGTTATTAAAACAAAGTGCTCTTGCGTTGAGGGAGTACTTGAGTAGAGGTCCTATGTCCATCTGCTACCTTAATACTAAACCTATAAATATATGTACATAGATCTATTTCCCTATTTACATGTAGTATTGTTAAATGTAGTGGGTGAGGGGCCAGCCCCCACCGCTACTACTACTACCCACAGGTTCAGTAAGCACAATTGTATGGTTGAGATATATAAGTATTATATTAAAGTCATCGAGAGCATGAGAGATATCACAATAATACAGTCAGACATATTACATGGTAGCATTGCTCACCTCCACCCCGCTTGGTGGTCCTCATGGGGGGAACCCGGCCGCCAGAGCAGGAGCCGCCTCCCTCGTGGGAGCAGCCACCCTTGTCCTTCTCCCGAGAACCAGGGAGCCTCCTTATTTATTGCTAACCACGCATCAATCCCCTAAAGGGGGATCTGATTACAGAATCATACATCACAGAAAGGGGCAATACAATTCACAACAACCTACGTCATAGGGAGGGGTTGCAACATAGGCAATACAAGCAATAGTGGGGGGATGACCTAGGGGTGAACGCGCAATAGTAAAGGGAGGGAATAGGGGAGCATGTGTGGCAAGATGGGTGGGCCCTGGACTCGATAAGCTTAGTCATCATAGAGTGGTCCTGGGCTTGCCTTTGGGCACTGCTTCAAGGAACAGTAGCAGAAGGGACTGGGCCCTACTTAGGGCGATTCAGACTATACTGTCTGGCCGCTCTAGATGGCTGATGTTAAGGAGAATAACCTCTGACCTACTTTCGCTGACCACCTAGTGTACAGTCATTCTCAAGCAGCTAGGTCTGGTACATATTTTTGGGGGAGACAGCTTGAGAGAAATCCTTCTGTTCCCCACATTTACATATGTACATGCCTGTATTAGACCTCTATAAATGCCCTTTAACTCCTAGTTCTTTCTTCTATTTCCTTTTACTTTCCTCTTGTCTCACTATCATGTTCTGCATTCATTCAGGTTTCAGTAATTCCTCTCAGTTACATTGCCCTTGATCAAGCTCTATCAGGCATCCTACATCCTCCTCACTGTTGCTTTTAGATCACTTGTTGTTCTCTTATCCCTGGATTTGTTAACACCCACTTCCTTCCCCCC
>NW_022111324.1:75322708-75326361 GCF_000313985.2 Echinops telfairi
CTAGGCATGCAGAGACAATGATAAGCACAAAAACAAGTCAGAGCAAACACAAAACAACAAAAGAAAACAACACAAACAAAACAAAACAAAACACCAATGGAAAAAAAAAGACAAGCCTATAAATTGTTCAAAGTCTGTTTGTGGACCTTTAGGAGTATTTTCCAGTTGAGTCTGGTGGGGTGCCACGCCCCGGCTCCAAAGTCTATGTTTGGTATTCCCCCCGGGGACTTCATTGCTTTGCTCCCCTTGCTGCTCTGTTGCACGCCCTTAGCGTTTTGCCTCAGAGTAATAGGGTCAGATCAGGCACAATTCTCGTACTGTGCCTCAAGTGTTGTCCCTCGAAGTTCTATGGGTCAGTGAGGGATGTCGTGTCTTGTGGTGGGGCTGGCCCTATGGTACTCTTTGTGCATTGGCTGCTCTGAACAGGAATATCATCCTCAGGACTTAGTGGGCCAGGATGTGTTCTAGTCTCTCTCCTCCCCTCTTCATTTGCTCTTGTGTGCTCTGATCAATGCGCCCCTCTCCCTGAGCTGTAGCTTCAGTGCTGTCCTCTGAAGTGAATTCTTCTGGGGGGAGAGGAGGGTCAGCCCTCAGATCTCTTTATTGGTTCCCTGCTTCATGCTGGTATGTTGCAGTCATGTCTTGGTGCGCTGGACTGAAGTCTGGTCCCTCTCTCTCTCTCTCCTGTGGAGATATAAATAACACCCTCCCCTTGGGTGGGTTAGTGCCCTGTTCCCCCTGCTACCCATATCTTTTTTTTTCTTTTTCCCTCCTTTTCCCCTCCATATGGAACCTGGATTTGGTCTGGTCCCTGCCATACTACTTGGTCCCTTCCCAGGAATGTATGTATACAGTAGCTTTTTCCCTATACCCCTTTTGCATTTTTTATATTACCTCAGTAGACTCAAGTTGTATTTGTCCTTTTGTGCTTGGCTATCTTTGCTTAGCAGAATTTCCTCCAGTTCTTCCCATGTGGCGATGTGCTTCATACATTCATCACTTCTTTTTAGGGATGCATAGTACTCCATTGTATATATGTACCACAGTTTTTTGATCCATTCATCTGTTGATGGAAATTTGGGTTGTTTCCAACTCCTTGCAATTGTGAACTGTGCCACAATTGTGGCACAAGTGTCTGGCTATGGTTTGTTTCTTGTCTCTTCTGGGTACATGCCCAGTAGGGGGATTGCTGGGTCATATGGTAGCTCGATTTCCATTTATTTTAGACATCGCCAAATCAATTTCCATAGTGGCTGTACATACTGACAGGTCCACCCACAGTGGATGAGAGCTCCTATCTCACCACAGCCCCTCCAACACTTCTTGTTTTCTGATTTTTTTAATTGGGCTATCTTTGAGGGTGTTAGGTGGTATCTCATAATCGTTTTAATTTGCATTTCTCTTATGGCTAATGATTGGGAACATTTTTTCATATGTTTATTGACCATTCAAATTTCTGCCCCTGTGACACTTCTGTTCAGGTTCAGGTTCACATTTCAATGGAAATGAAAGAGGAATCAGGATGCAAGACTAGTGAACCTGGTTAAGATGAATGGGTGCAGTGAAGAGACCATTTGGCACAAATAACACGATTGCAATTTTGAGGCAAGAATGATTCTCTCCAAGAATATGGAGTCAGGTACTATCTTATTTACATTCAAATCTAATCTCAAAAAAAAATATATATATATAGTGGTTGATAAAGAGCAATATATATATATTTACTTAAGAGCAATGTATATATTTAAGAGCAATATATATATTGTGGTTGATAAAGAGCAGAATAATCTTTAGTCTTGGGGATTTGTTTATATTGTTTATATGAATTCTGCCCTTGAACAAGGGTTCTTGCTTTTAAAAATATAGTGAAAATTATCAGTCTTTCTCTGTTATAGAATGCTTTTGTGTCTAATTTGAGACATCTTTTCCAACTCGAAAGTCTAACTAGTTCATCTATAGTTTCTACAAAGTGTTTTTCTGTTTCGTTTTTTATTTTAAATTCTTATTCTGTTTTGGTGGCATTTTCGATCTATATTTTGAGGAGAGCTTTGATTTTTTCCTTTTTCATATGACTGATAATTTTCCCAACTCCATTTCTTCAATGATCTCCCCTCCCCTGCCCCCCACTAGTCTTAAACGGTGGCACCTGTGATGCACAGCCTTCCATCGCATTCCATTCTACTGCGTCCCGCTCATCGGGCTGGTTCTGCACTGTGGTAGTTACTACGGCTTCATCGTTAGTGCTGCTAGCTCTAGGGTCATTATGAGTCAGGACTGACTCAATGGCAGTACATTTGAGGTTAAGATTTTTATCTAGAGGGTAAGCCATTCCTTGCTGACCTTTTATGTGTCCTGTGCTCTTATGAAAAAACAAACAAATAATCCAAATATCCATCAAGAAGAGAGTAAGTGGCAGGTTAATGGCTAGAAGAGCCAGCAGTTGGCCTGAGAGATGTAGTCAATTAATATGGCCCTTCTAGCCACACTCCCTTATGTGATGTGTGATAAATTCTAGGCTCTGTGCCTATGGTTATCATCCCATTTTGGAAGGAGGTCTCTGTGGCCCTGGTGGCTTAGTGGTTTCCTGTTGGGCTGCTCACCACAAGGTCAGCAGTTCAGAAACCACCAGCTGCTCCTTGGGAGAAAGATCTTTCTACTTCCATAAAGAAACCCAGAGGGTCTCAGAAACCCAGAGGGGCCATTCTATTCTGTCCTATGGGGTCCCGATGGTCAACAATGACTCAATGGCAGTGAGTTTGGTTTGAATTTGGGTTTTCTCTGTTACAGGATTAAGGTGGGGTGTATTCTGAGTCTCCATCGTAGTAAAGGCTGTGACTCAAGTCCCCACCTTTTGTATCTTTGGGGATATGGTCTGCTGAAATACAAAAACCAAACCTCAAAGTCATTTCTCTGTGCATAAGAGCCATCCCTGATGCACACAGGGAAAATTCTCAGGACCATCAGAAGAAAAGTCACGATTGGAGCACCTTTGAGATCTGTCTGGAGTGAAAGAGGTTGAGGCCAGAGGCACAGAGACTGTGGGGCAGAGTAATGGAGCCACACTGAGACCAGCGGCCACGACAAGGAGGCCAAGACAGAGCAGAAGGGCAGCCCCGAGCTGGTGAGACTGTGAGGCAGAGCCACAATTGGCTTCCTGGCCCGTGGAGGCAGAGGCCATGGGGCCACATGACTGAGAGGCTGAGGACTAGAAAGAGACTTGGCTACTGGCTAAAGACAGGTGTTGCAGCATTTACAGACCCTGACTTGTGGTAACTTAACTTTCCTAATAACCCCCCCATAATGGCGAGTTGTGTCGGTGAGTTCTGTGTGGCTATGAATTGTCAAACCCAGCAGAAAAGTCGAGAGCCCTGGGAGGGAAGACGGAGGCTGGAGGCATATCTGACCTCTGCCTTGTGACAGTCGGCCTTGTGATTATGAGGAGTTGGATTCTCCTATCTTCTGTGTAGCCAGAGAAGGTCAGCTACGGCCTCCACCCACGTTCACAATGGATAAACTGTCTTGTATTCCCACAGTAGGGTGATTCAATATTGAAACAAATCAAAGACATGTAACAATATGGTTGCCTCTCCTCTCCTGCCTCCCACACCCTCAGCAATCCTTTTTATTTTCTGTGTTTCTGAAAAATAACTATC
>NW_022111324.1:75326461-75332307 GCF_000313985.2 Echinops telfairi
GGTGGGTGGAGGTGTTGTGAAGCAAATGGTATCTCACTGGGATTTTTCTTTCTTAATTTTTTACATTTAGTAATATGCATACAATATTTGCCTATTCAACATTTTCGTGTATACAATTCAGGTTCCAAATCACCTCAACCCGTCATATGGTTGAATCTTAGTAATTAATGTAAGTCTCAAAGAAATAAGTTCTAAAATTAAATCACGATACCCTTGTTTTGTGACAAATCCATTTAATTAAGTAGTATACATATGAAATGTTTCCCATTTAAATTCAAAAGAGGACTTACACAGTGACTACAAAACAGTATGTTCAAGATGAACAAGTTTTAAAAAAATAAAATACACACTGAGAAAGTAAGAGAATGTACAGCAAAATGGTCTTATCTGCCTTTTCAACGAGATGTATATATTACCTGTGCATTGTTTATTTTAAAAGGAGGTAACAGAATTTGAGTTCAGTCGAAAAACCCCTCTATGAAACATGAGCGCTTGTACTACATTTTGTTAATAACCACTTCAAATGTTTAAAATGCACTTACTCAAAGTTCATCATTCTGTTTGGAACAATTTTTGTTTGAAAAGAAAATGGCCATGTAATTCAGAAAGCAAATAGGCATAAAAACAAGCGACAATCTTTGTCACACTGACCATTACAGTAAAATAAGTAAAGCTGAAGCTAACCAAAAATACCTTTATTTTCATCTTCAAACAACAACTGTTAACTTTTTGTTCTCCCAAGAAAATCATGATTACCTTTCACAAAAATTGGGCATTTACAGTGCATCTTCAAAGTATTTCCCTTTAACGGGAAACTTAGCATCATAGTATCTCAAGACCAAAAAGTTTTAAAAAAAAAAATCCATCTTGTGGCTTTTATAAATGAAACAGAAGCAAGAATAAGTCATGAAAATCCACTCAGACTTCAGGTCCATTTCCTCCTGGAACCAGCATTGTGATGTAATTTCCATTTAGCAATATCTGATCTAATTTAGTAATATTTCTTCCTTCTGGTGTGATTTCAAATTCAGTGACATCTTCCAATACCATATTAACAAAGTCATCAAAACCTAGAAGGGTGCCGGCAATGTCCTTGTCACTCTTCATCACAATGTGAATTCCGGATCCTGCTACCTGGAGGCAGCAGCTGCGACAGGTTGGTAGTAGCGTTCGCCGACGCCGGAAGTGGGCTGCTCCATGATACCCTTTTTAATCAAGTTAAAAACGACCAAGATAAAAGGTGCTTGGTGGGAATCTGTAGAGATGAAATTAAACAACGCGAGTGAATGAAACACTGGATTCAGGGCCGTCCTTCATCCTGAAAGGCCAGTGGAGAAGGCATCCTGGTTGTCTCCTCTCTTGGGTCTATGGGTGCTTTTTCCATGACTGGAGGCCCTGGGTAGTGCAAGCAGCTAAGCACTAACCGAAAGGTTAGAAATCCAAGCCCACAGAGTGGCAGCTTAGAAGACAGACCTGGAACGTCCCGAACCAAATCAGCCACTGAAGACCACGAAGCCCAGTTCCATGCCGACACCACAGGGGATCACGGCGCTCAGTCTCCACTCAACCGCAACCGGGGTCGTCTGTTTTTGTTCTTTCAACCAGGCAATTAAAGGTTACTAAGTAGATAGAAACATAGGCTTGAACTTGGGCTAAAAATACGTTTAATCCAATTCTAAGGTTTAAAGAAATAAAATCGGAGCTTTGAGCAGGTCTGCTGTGTCCCCCAGGTTCTGAGGGCAGGGCCCAGGCATGGCTTTCTCTCCTGCCTCCTCTTCCCACCACGTTTCCCTCCAGGAGTCCCCAGTTTGTCTTCAAGTTTGCTCCGAGCAGCCAAGCGTTTGGGAGGAGTTGGCCACAATCCCAATCCAGAGGAGGGTCTGAGTGACCCAGATGGATGCGGCCATCTGACCCCGGGTTCAGCCATCAGCCTTAGGCGCTGAGGGACGGGCACCGGGTGGGAAAAGGCCTTCTCAAAGGGAAGAGAGGGCCTCCATCTGCCAGGTGGAGGGCAGAGGCCTTCGTGCCCGCACTTACCCTAGGAAGCATGTGGCCCGGCCTGATGCCACTGGGCATAATGAGGCCAGAGCTGAGAGGGTCCCAGAAACAGCCAGCGCCCCACCAAACACTACTGGAAACTTGAAATCTCACAGGGCTCTTCAGTTACACGAGTCCTACTATTGTCATGAGGAGCAGCCAAATGACTGTCAACTCATAAGGACGCCGCCATGTGTCCCAGGGAGGCTGCCCCACAGGGCTTTGATGGTTGTCATCTTGAAGGGAGCACATCTCCGGCTCTTTCTCCCCCAGAGCAGCTGCGCGGGTTCAAACCGCCAACTTTCTGCGGAACAGTCAAGCGCTTCAGCACTGCACCACCAGGGCTCCTTACAAGAGCCCTACACAATTTTATAAGCCGAAGTGAGTGGGCTTTTAAGGACTTGTGACAGGAAACATCCTCACAGCAATATTCCCAGCCTAGGCCATCCCTCACCAGCCACTCTGGAGGGGTACAGAAATGAAGATGAACAGTAAGTCCCTGAGGCCTTTACATCGGAGGGGCAACTAGGGCACGAGCCATAGACTGCTGGGGTCCCAGAGAGGAAACGGAGGTGGAAGCAAACCCTTAAGAGTGAGTGGGCGCCGAGATGTGTCTGGGGGGACCCAGGGCGGAGTCCAGCGAGCCGAAGGGCAGAACCAAAGAGGCAAAGGTGAGAAGAGGCAGGACGGCACTGGAGGCCTGGAGACTTGCTGAATGCTTCTATTGTTGACTAGCAGGCGCTCACACAAATGATGCCTTTCAATCCGTACAAGGCAGATACAATGTTTTATCCCCTTTGGATACAAAAAGGGGCACAAGAGATTAAGTAACACTGCCAAGGTCAGATAGCTGCCCAGTGCGTCAGCAAAGCTGCCCGACGCCCTCACCTGACCACTGCCTCCCTAAGCAGTTCACACGGCCTCGTGGGTTCCCAGCAGAGTTTGTGCGCAGGAAGCCCTGAACGGCTGCGCTAGGTACCAGCGACAGGGCTCCACGGTCAACACGACCTTCGAGATGTGGCCCTTTCCTTCCAGAAACTCAGGTGAATGTGTATAAAGCAGAATGATGAGTAGAACCCTCTCACGCATACGTAATAAATACATGCACACGGCCATGAGGAGTTTCTATACTGTGCCCATCGTTGAAAGGGCACAGAGCACTCTGGGCCCACCCTGCCTTTCCGTGTGTTCTGAGAACAGCCCACAGAAGGTGACTCAGGATGTTTGTCCTTCTCCAGGCCCTGGGCCTTGGCTTTTCCGACCATATGTGCACTGACCTACCAGGTGTTCCTGGAGGGCCAGGTGGGACTCGCCACACCAGCAGATTTCCTCCCTGTCAGGTTGCGGCACAGCCTTCCTATCTCTTACCTCAGCTTCCTCTGTCCCTCTGTTGAGTCATGGGGGGAAGCTCCTTGCCTGTGACCTCCAGGGTGGAGAGGGCAGGCCCTGGAAGGAGTGCCTTGCTCTGAGCAGGATCAAGAGATGAAAGATGAGCACAGAGAGAGAGTGTTTTCCTACTACGTGATTGTGTTGGTCTGAGTAAACTAGAGAAATAAATCTACAGAAACTCATATATGTATAAGACAGTTATATATATATTACATATACATTCAGAAACCATCCCAACCCAGTCCCATCCAAGTCCATAAGTCCGACTCAGCCCACATGTCTGACAGTGATCTACAAAGTTCTCCTCACACTCACAAAACACACACAGTGACACTGAATGCATGAGGATCACAGGCCAGTGGGTAGAAAGTCTTTGAATCTAGTGGCTGTGTAAGCATCTCAGCGCTGGCAGGGGTCTCCACACGGCTGCTCCAGCACCCAGAGCTGCATCACGGTAGGTCCATGTGGCTTCTCCTCAGGGATGTCTTGCAGGAAGTGAGCCTTGCCAGCTAAAGCAGGGAATTGACTAAGGCAGCTGCACCCTGGTCCGACCATCAGAGAGCAAGAGACCCGAGAACTAGAAAGGCGAGGCTCACCGAGCCATTTATCTCTCTGCCCTTCAATTAATCCCATATGTGTTTATCGGCCAGGTTGGCACAATAAACTTAACTATCTCAGTGATGAAGAGGGCAAAGTGAGGCTCATTTCTGCCTTTCACTTGAAGAAACCAGGTTGTGAAAAAATGGACAAAAATGTGATTTACACAAGCATTAAACTACACTTAAGGTACACAATTAACCATCCTTTCTCCCCAACGTTCCCCCTCCCCTCTATGTGTTTATACCTATCTTTTTGCCTCAAATGGGACAGTTTTCACTTGACAACTAACATAAAAGCCGACAGTTCAAACCCATCCAGTGGAGCCATGAGAGACTGGCTTGGTGATCCGTTTCCCTAAAGATTACAGCCAAGAAAACTGTGTGGCTCAGTTCTACTGTGCGACACCCGGGGTTGCCAGCAAGGGAACAGGCTGGGTCTTGGTTTCTCCTATCGAACATTAGTGCCAGCAGAGGGCTTGCTGAAACAGATTGCTGGCTTTCTACCCCAAGCTCTCTGACTCAATGGGGGCTTTGGGGTGAGACCTGAGAATCTGCATTTCGAGCAAGTTCCCAGGTACTGCACCTGATGCTGGAGAGCCCCAGGCCCCATAACTCTAGACCGAGAGCAACACGGTTCTGTGTCCTTGTCTTGCTTTATCTTGGCACATTCTAAAAGAAGGCACTAGAAAAAGCAGGGGCCCAACGATTATCACGGCCTCATCCAGAACCAACTTCAAGTCACCAGTTGACTTAGGGATTTCTAGTCCATCACGATTAAGGCCAGTTGTGGGTAGCTCAAGAAGCACTTTCCTTTTTTAAAAAAAATCGCTTTATTGGGGGCTTTTACAGCTCTTATCACAATCCATACATTCATCCATTGTGTCAAGCACATTTGTACATATGTTGCCACCATCATTTTATTTTTTTTACCATTTTTTATTAAATACTTTTATTGGGGATGCTTACATCTCTTATCACAATCCATACATTCATCCAGTGTGTCAAGCACATTTGCACATATGCTGCCATCAGCATTTTCTTTCTTTTTTTTTTTTTTTTCAGCTTGGTGGTTTCCCCTTTATTGATGTGCCTATCTCCCCCATACAATTTTAGTCCCTTCCATCTACCCCCCAAATAGAAGGCAGTGAAAGGCATTGCTGGGGTTCTGGGCCCCTTGGGTAGTTGGAAAGGGAACAGAAACCGAAAACAATCACTGGATGTAAGACTGACAGCCGAGAAGTCTGAAGTGGAGTGGGAGAGGTGGCAGAGAAAGGTGAAGAGGAAGAAAGAAAAGGAGAGCAGCTAGGGGCCATTTCCACCATTACTGCGCCTGCTAGGAAGGGCTGGAGAGAAAGCCGCAGACATGAAGGAGTGCAGGTCCTGAAGAAGGGAGGTGGTACTTGAGCCTGAAGAAGGGATGGGTCAAGAAAGGGGGGCCACCTTTCTCTTTGCAGAATGGAACACCCCCAACTCCAGGGCAGTGGCTTCACAGACCGTACACACTCTCGTCACTGTAGGCAATGTATAGAAAGAAGTCTTCTTCGTGGTGTTCCTGGTATAGCTGACCCATTGTGGCACTGGTGGGCGGAATGACATTGTTGACAAAGAAAAACAAGGCATCTTCAGCTCGGAGATGAATTCGCTTCCGGATCAAGAAGTAGAATTGACCGACTGTGAGATCAGACGGTACCAGGTATTTCTTTTTGTCCAGGTCACCTATCCGAGCTTTGGGCGCCTTTTCTACTATCACCGGGACCCGGTCCGGATATTTTTTTCGGATCTTCTCGCTCTCAGAGCGGCGCTTCTCGAACGGATGCTCCT
>NW_022111324.1:75332567-75347927 GCF_000313985.2 Echinops telfairi
ACCCTCCCTCAGGAACCCTTGATAAGTTATAGATTATTATTTTCATATCTTACATAGTCCTCTGTCACCCTTCACCCACCTTTCCATTGTTCATCCCCCTGGGAGGGGGTTATATGTTGACCCTTGGGATCGATTCCCTCTCTCTCCCCCAACCCTCCCCTAATCCTCCTGGTATCTCTACTCTCATTGTTGGTCCTGGGGGGGCATTATCTATCCTGGATTCCCTGTGTTCCGGGCTCTTATCTGTAGCAGTATGCATGTTCTGGTCTAATCCAATTTGTAAGGTAGAATTGAGGTCATGATAGTGGGGGGAAGGAAGCACCAAAGAACTAGAGGGAAGTTGTATGTTTCATCGGTGCTATACTGCACCCTGACTGGCTCCTCTCTTCCTTGTGACCCTTCTGTGAAGAAGCACTTTCTTATTAAAAAGAAAAAGTTACAAAAGGTGGTTGGAGTCCCAATTCAAATCTCCAGGAGTTGTTTTGTTTTGTTTTTGTTTTAACCCATGGATCTCTCATGAACAGTATCATCTCGGCTACAATCTATGATCAATATTCTTTCCTCTTGGGTTCAGTGCATCTCATCTTCCAACTGAAAGCCCTGCTAACAGTTTAGCCTCAGGAGAGGCCACGGGCATGCTGGGACATGAGTGTGGAGAGCAGGCACCACTGGTTTATTATTCACTTACATTTGCCCCGAAGCAGGCTCTTCTTTTTCCACAGAAGCGTATCCTGAATGGGGCTCAGAGGGCAGTTAGAGACGTGAGCCGAGCTTCCTTCCTTCTACCACTGGTTTGTTTTCCTGAAATTGGAGTCACGCGTCAAGGGCTGCCCCACACTGCTGTCCCTGTGCAGGGACAATGCCATCGATGAGCTTCTGAGGCCAGAGCAGGCAGGCGATGGCCCCCCTGAGCAGTGGGTTCAAAACATTCTGGTCTAAGATCAGGAATGGCGTCTTCTTGTGCCATAGTCTTGCTTGTTTGGGTTCTTTTGAATTATATTACTGACTTTCATGGCCACCTACCAAAAAACATGCAATACCCATTGCAGACAAGTGAATTCCACATGCTAGCGACTCTACAGGGCAGCGCATGGAACTGCCGCGTGCCGTTCCCAGGCTGCAATCTTTGACTGCCACAGTTTTCTTCCAAGAAGCAGTGACAGATTCAAACTGCTGCCTTTCGGGGAGCAGCGGGCCTTTTGCCACCGCGACACCAGGACGCCTCCCAGAGCTGGCGAGGGACCTATCACCTGATCCTGCTGCTGAGGAGAGAATGGCATTTTGCGTGTAATCCAACTGTTTTTGTACCTTGCACGCTTCCTCCCTGGAAAAACAAGCCCGGAGCAGCTATAAGTCCTGTATGGTTACGTTTGGCCTGGATACTCTTTCCCACCCCCACCCCCACCCCGCCCTTTTCCTGACAGCAGGTGAGAACATGTGACTATTTCCAACACATCTAAGGCACGCTGTAACCACATGTTGTTGTAATGCGCAGCTTAATTACAAGTGTACCCGTGTCTGCCTGGGCCTGCCAAAGCATTGGGGCTCTTTTCATCCAACACAGGCCGCCGGAGCTGCAGATTCGGAGAAGACATAAGTATGGCTAATTAATTCTCCAGTGAGATCAATCCAAGCCACCCCAAACGAGGACTCGGGAGTAAAGCGGAGTAAAAGAGAAAGGAAGCTTGCTCTCCAGGAAAATGGAGGCTGGAAAAGGCTTGAACTTCAGTGGTGACGCAGCATTCTCCAGGGGGGTCATGACAGACTTTCAGTGGGTGCCCATGAGACCACTCCTCTCCCGGCCTGGGGCGGAAAGAGACGTGTCCACGATGGTTCAGGAAGAGCAGCACGCAGACCCCAAATCCCTTTACCTGCACTAAGGGTTTAATCCACGTTGACTGAAGTCCTCATCCTGACATCTGGAAGCAGTAGAAGTGAAGCAGAGATGACCTGCTGCCAGTCTGACGTCTCCCTACCACAGGATGAAGAGGAGTTGCCTGGTCTCCCTGGGACTCAAGAAGCTGGCGGTCTGCTTTGTTTGGGTGTTGGTACGCCCCCTCGTTGCTAGGGAGCCAGTCCCGTGTAGGGCTGTGCCCCCACCCCCAGCCCGTGAGGTTTTCAGAGGTGGTCATCTGACGGAAGTGGATTCTTAAACGTTTGTGATAGGTGTCGCTGGGTGGATCCAAAGCGCCAGTCTTTCCGTTGGGAGCCAAGTGCAGACCATTTGCACCTTCCAGGGACTTGACATCCATATTTCATCTGAAAGCACATTTTCCCTGAAAACCCCGGTGGAGCTGGAAAGTCGTAGGCTAGCCACCATCAGAGGAGTCACCTGTGACTCTCTTCCCAGACAGAACCCCCCCACCCCACCCCAGTGCTCTGAAATTTGGCATGAGGCTTTGAAAGACTCACAGGGATCGCCGTCATCATTCTGGGTCCCCATCGGTGATCTCAAAGACCTGCATACATAGTCATCAGTCTCCCAGCACCACTTAGAAGTAAACAAACATTAGGATTCTATTAGCCTACCACTGGTACTTCTTCCACATCCATAGACTTCCGGTTCCATGCCATTAGTTTTTGTTGTTGTTGTTTTTTTTTTTGGGGGGTGGTGGTGAATATCCCTTTCCCACACTGGATTTGCAGGAAAAATAAAACTGCCTTCAAAGGACACAATTCTGGGCCAAGCTCTGTGGGCTCTGCACAGAAGTTCTGCAGAAAACAGTCCCTGCCCCCAAGTACTTGACAGTCTATGGAAGGAATGAGATACATGCATAGAGCTAGTAATAAAGATGCAAAGGAAACTAAATAATGCAAAGAACACCACCTGTCCAAGTATGAGTAGAGTAAAATGACAGGTTTTCTTTTTTCTTTTTATCATATTATTGGGGGCTGGTAGAGCTGTTATCACAATCCATCCATCCATCCATTGTGTCAGCACATGTGCACATTTGTTGCCATCATCATTCTCAAAACATTTTCTTTCTACTTGAGCCCTTGGTATCAACTCATTTTTCACCTACTCTCCCTCATGAACCCTTGATCATTTATAAATTGTTATTATTTTTTGATGTCTTGCACTGACCAATGTCTCCCTTCACACACTTTTCTGCTGTCCGTCCCCTAGGGAGTGGGGGAGTTATATGTAGATCCTTGTGATCAGTTCCCCCTTTCTCCCTCACCTTCCCTCTACCCTCCTGGTAGGGTACTCTCATTATTGGTCCTGTGGTGTTTATCTGTCCTGGATTCCCCGTTTCCAGTTCCTATCTGTACCAGTGTACATTCTCTGGTCTACCTGGATTTGTAAGGTAGAATTGGGGTCATGATAGTGGGGCGGGGGGGGGGGGGGATGCATTAAAGAACTAGAGGAAAGTTGTGTATGTTTCATTGGTGCTAGACTGCACCCTGAGTGGCTAGTTTCTTCCTTATGACCCTTCTGTAAGGGGAAGTCCAATTGTCTACAGATGGGCTTTGAGTCTCCACTCCACACTCCCCCTCATTCACTTGATATGATTTTTTTGTTCTGGGTCTTTGATGCCTGCTACCTGATCCCATTAACACCAATGATCACACAGGCTGGTGTGGGCTTTGTTGCTTCTCAGATAGATGGCCGCTTGTTCATCTTCAAGTCTTTAAGACCGCAGACGCTATATCTTTAGAGAGCCAAAAATGAGAGGCTTTCAATGGAAAGATTATCAAAGTTGCTGGTAGTATGAAGGAGAGATTTCAACTGGACCTTGGCTAGAGTGTGTGTGTATGTACCTGCACCCACATGTGTACTTGAGTATGCAGCCCAGAATGGGCTGATAGGATGGGCAAAAGTACTAGCCAAGGTCCAGTTGAAATCTCTCCTTCATACTACCAGCAACTTTGATGGAGTTGGACTCTTAAAATTCTCTATAAAGATGATAGATTTAATTTTGTCTCTTAATGTTCTCAAACCCTTTTCTTCTGCCCGTCTCCTTCCTGTTTCCCCCAAGGCCATTTCACAGTGTGTCACTTTATGCTATTTATTTAGAGTGATTTGTAAGGTTGGAAATATTGTCAAGAAATTGATCAACGGTAGAGTAGATCATATTGAAGACAAGAACCGTTCCAAAAATAGTCGCCTGCTTCTCTGTGTTTTTGTTCTCCTAGTAATGAAGCTCACTGCCTTTAATTATAGTTTGAGACACTGTGTCGAAATATTTAATCTCTGAGTAATGACTGGATTTTAGTTTCCTAATTGGCATTTGTGTGTTTCACATCTCTGCCCAAACCCGAATCTGAGAATGAGTGCATGATACAAGACGTGGACTGTATACCAAACATTTTGGTACTTTCGCTCCGAGACAATATGATTATAACACATAGGGGGAGAATAAAGAGCATCTATTTTATAATTCCACATGTTTTTTAACGGCTAACCCATAGCTTGTGGGATTTAAAAGTCAAACCAAAACTCTATGTGGGGCAGCTCATAATGAAGTGTAATTGTGGCCTCAAAGGAGCCCTTGGTCTTGGGAACATGCCTTGCTTGCTCTCAAATGGTATTTCAGGGACCTGGGAGTAGTTCCCAGGAGGAAATGCTCCACCCACAACCAGCTGACTTATTTGAAACCTTGTAAAACCATCTTGAAAGGACTAAAAGACTAGGTTAGGTAGAGCAGACATTGTCTTGAACTCTATCTGTCAAAATGTCTTCGACTCCCTGGGTGGAAAATCCACTACTAGCGTCAATTGGGCATCTTACCTCTTGTTATTAGCTTCATATTGCTTGAAACAAGATGCCACTATCACTTGCAACATACCTCCTCCGTGAGTCTGTGACACACACTATGGGTGTGGGACCTGTCAGCTCACATTCCCTGAATAATGCATGTTTCCTTTGGCAGTGTTGGTCAGCCTACAGTGACACACGAGTGAAGGTGAAGCAAGAGGTGGAATTACAGAACCCAGCTGTTCTGTCCGCTGAGAATGCTCCTGAGAGGCAGACCAAATTGTAGAATGATGACAGACTGTAAGCAAGTGGACAGAATTGTTCTTTCAGCTATGGGCGGGGAGAAGACTCTGATGTGCTAGGCTTGTTTACATGGGAAAGCATGGCTGACATGTGGCGTGGTCCCAGCCTTCCTTACTCGGGGCCAGAGATCATCCACTATGGTAACTGCTGGGGGGTTCTAGATTCAGCCGGGGGCCTTGGGGTGCTCAAGTGATCCTTGCTGCCCTGCAAAAGAAACCCACTCTCATTCTAAACAGGAATAACACCATGTGGAACTGAGACTGGAAATTTACTGTGACAAGTGTATGCAGCCAGTGACTAAAGGATGACACTCCCAAATACTGGGCCATCACCGCCCTTGCTTAATAGGATCAAAACAAAGCCACTGTCACCATAGGCCTCTACCTGCCAGCAGAACCCAGCTGGCCAGGCTGCCCGGTGTGGTGGCCAAATTGGATCTCCATGGGTCATGCTGTCCCTTCCAGGCATAGACCAGAATCAGAACTTGCTACTCTTTCCAAACTTAGAATAAAAAGGTTAGCCGTGCACCAGGTACCATGTTACCTGCCTTCACTTAACTCTTTCTACTCAGAAGGGGGATTTTTCTCTTCGTGTCCTAGAAGGGAAACGAAGGTATAGAGTGGTTACATAACACCAGCCGGAAGCTGTAACACTGGGAGGGGAACACAGCTCCATTTGACTCCAAAGGTCAGGTTCTTTCTACTTCCTGGTTTTACACACACACACACACACACACACACACACACACACACACACAGTCTGCCTTTTATAGATGAACAAATGCTGCTGCCCATGAGCACCTTGGTATTAGCAGGTTCTGAGTCTCACGGTGCTGGAGCTGGTCAGTCCTAGGTAGGAAGGCAGTGACTGATTCTTGGAGACAAGCAGTCTTCAGGCCTCCTGCCATCGGCATTCTTGCCATCTCTGCCTAGAGACGATCATGTTCTTTGGACCTTTTGTTGCCTGTGGCAAGGTATTAATTCTCAAGCTAGAGAAATCGCGAGGCTGGCATTACTCCTTGGCAAAGAATTTGCTTTGGTTTTTTGCCCTAGCTCTTTGAACCTGGAATCAAGTGGCAGATCTGAAGTTTACTTAGCCATAGCCTCTCAGTGAGAAACCGAGGGAGGACGGGTAGAAAGTGCTGGGGAGAAGTCCGGAGGAGCTTGCTCACCTTTATTACTTCTGTGGTAACAGCTCAGGGGCACTTTGAACTTCTTTCTCCGAAACGTCACCTTAGCCTGGTGAGCCGCTGGGAGGGCTGGGCGCCACTCAAGGAGAGGGGGCATGGCACCAGGCACCAGGACCAGCTGGGCACAGGAGCATGAAATCACCTTTTCACACTTGAACTTTTTTTTCTTTTAAGTCTTTGAGTGATGCTCAGTAACTAACCGAAATGGTGGCAGTTCAAATCCACCCAGAAGTGCCTCCACAGAAAGGCCTGGCCTTTATTCCCAAAGGTCGCAGTCATTGAAAACCCGGTGGAGCATGGTTCAACTCTAAGGTCAAGGGCTGGGGTTATATCCGATGCTTAGGAAGCCAGCTGGTGAGCCCACAGGTACCAAAGCAGGATCTATATTGTTGGCCTCACTGGGGCCAGTGGGGAAAGAGGGAAGATGAGCCGGGTGACGCTGCTTCCTCACATGGACATAATGTCTGTGGTTCACACCTGAAGCCATTGCTGAAGGGTCAGATGCTTCTTGGCCGAAATGAGATAACAGTGGTTTTGAGTGAAAATCCATGATATTTGGTTTGGGAAACTCTAGAAATGGAAGTCCCACTTTAGTCTAACGTAGGAAGGTAGCTTCCTTTCACTCCATCAGCAAATGTCACCCATCCTCCAGAATCATGGCAGAACAAGATGCAGTGGGAGGAAAACTCTCGGGATCTTGCCTCATGTGGCTTGTGACAAAGTGAAAAGAGAGATATTGAGCAAATATTAACACAAAGAAATGTGAAACCCTAACTTGATAGTGATGAGCCATTTCCCCCATTTTGAAACACACAGGAACTCGACTACTGATTGAAAACAAACCAACCACCTATTAGGTGTACAGTAAAACATACCGACACGCATGGGGAGAAACGCAGCACAATTCATGATCGCAGATCTTCTGGGAGGACAGAGTAAAGCAGGAGCTACGGGACCAGTGTTCAAAGAGAATTTCAGCCATATCTGTTGTAGGTTTTATTTATGGATTTTAAAAGGAAAATAAACACAGCCCAAATCTGACTCCCTGTGACATTGTCAATCCTGGGTAATGGCTGCATGTGGGTTTGTTATGTGTTCTCTGTATTTTTCCGTGTTTGCTCTTTTTATAATAAAACTATATTTACAAATATCTTATATTCTAACTATGGTTACAAAACCCATTGCTGGAGAGTTAATTCTGATTCACAATGACCCTATCTAAGGTTTCCAATGCTTTGTAAATATTTACAGCAGCAAGCAGCCTCCTCTTTCTCCACAGAGACCCTGGTGGGTGTGAACCACCAACCTTCTGGTTAGCAGTCCAGTGTTTAACTGACAGTGCCACCAGGGCTATGATTAGATGCTAAAAAGGAGAGACATGTAGAACTCCAAAAGTATAAAAAGAGTCTTGGAGTGAAGGGCTGAGGGCAGGCATGGTCAAGAAGGACTCACCTAAGGAAGGAACTGAGGACTACAGGACAAGTCAGGGGCTTGGGGGCTTGGACTAAGGCAGTCCTAGTGGCGATGTGAAGAGAAATCCCCCTTCTCACATGGGAGTATTGCCTTAGTTGCGAGTGACAGATAGGAGACATTTTGGATGTCCATAGACTTAGTGGTGTCTTATGTACAGGAGAAGTAGACAGGGGGAACCAGAGTGATACCTGGTTTGTACCAACTGGCTGGTGACACTCATATGTGTGTTAGGATGAGCTTTATATCAAGAAGTAATTGTATATCAAGAGAGCATACCACCCCCGTTGAACTCAAGTCCATAAGTCCGATCCTAGTCCATAAGGCCCTCTTCAGCCTCGGGAAGCCTCAAGCAATGATGCAGCATGGAGGAGCATCACCGGCAGGTGAGTGCAAAGTCTTGTGGATCCAATGGCAGTGGATGCATCTCTAGGGCTCTGGCAGCCATCAGGGTCAGTCAGCAGGAAGGTGAAGACAGAGGGGACAGGGGTACCGTCCTCCAGAGAGCCATTTATCACAGTGGCACCTCCAAAGGTCATCAAGCTGCGACCTGATAATGGCAGGTTAAACTCCACGCACATCTTCTTTCAAGTGCCGTGTTGGCACAAAACAACTAACTATACAGACGTGGTGATTTGGAGGTATCTTGAGTCACTCAGGGTACGGTTAACAATGAAGTGGCAATGGTGATCCTGGTCACTTCTACTACTTTACTGGTCATCAGAGGGCTGTCTTCTTTGCCATTTCTCCTTAATAAGAGTTCAGATTTGTCACACTGGAGGTCGACTGTTTAAGGTTAAAAAGGTGCTTATTTTCACGGGAGGAAATGTAAGATGTCATTTGTCTCTAGCTGGAAATGATGAACAGTCCTGTTCCCCGACGTCTAACTGGCTGAGGGTTACGTCTGGCTTTTTAGTTCCCATCTAGCCACCCCTAAGACTGTCAGACTCTTTAACTCCTTGCTGGTTTCTCCTCTTCTCCCCCTTCCCTTTGGTCTCTCCTGCCCCTCCCCCTGCCTTTTTTTCTTTCCAGGACTTTTTAGGTTGAACTCCAGATATAACCCTAAATTCCACATGGACATGTTTGCTTGTTTCTTCAGTCACCACCCAGCTTTAATATTGATTCCTACTGCTTTGAGTTGGATTGCCCTGGAATCAGACTGTGTATCTGGGTTGGAGCCAGCCTGGTGGCGCAGTGGTTGCGTTGGGCTGTGATCCTCAAGGGGTGCTTTCTACTCCCTAGGGAGTTGCAGTACTGGAAAGGGTCGCTATGAGTCACCTTTGACTCCATGGGGGAGTTGAGTTGTGTATTTGAAAGGTGATCCCTAACAGAGAAGGGAGTGGGAAGTGAAACAGGGCAGGGAGGGAGGCCAGGGAAAAGGCACTTTAGGAAGTAAATGAGTGCGGTGGCAACTGGAACTGGGGCTCCAGTGGGCTGCAGCTGGAGACAGTGGCAGCATATCCACTTATGGGACACGGTGGCTATGAACCTCCAATTCCCATCAGCACTGGCTGAGGTCTGCTACTTGGAGCTTTACTTCCCTAGCATGTCTGTCAGGGGGAGATTCTCAGTAGGACAGCCATTAAAATGTACTAAATGCCAAGTGAGGGGCAGGTATTTATCCCACAAGAACTTTAGAGCTCTCTATAGTAAATAGATGCTAAAGGGCTCCCCTCATGCTAACACTGTTGAGTGTGACTGCTTCTAACCAACAGGATATGGCCCAGGTAATGGGCTACCACTCCCGTGATTATATTAAGCTACATTAAGACCCTACAGGGCTAGCTCTCTTTCTCTGTTGTTGGCTCTGCAGAACCAAGTTACCATGTTTTCAGGGGCTTATGGAGAAGCTCCAACGGCCAGACACCAGGATCTGAGATTGGGGTTCAGCCAACAGTCAGTAAAACCTAGAGCTCTCAGCCTGAGAGCAACAAAGAACTGAGCAACAAAAACTAACTGAGCTTGGAAGTCAAGCCTGAGAAGGAACTGAGCCTTGGGCTACCCTGGATGACAGCCTTGTTATTGTTATGTGGCCTTGAGTTGATTCCAACTCATGGCAAGTTTATTGGGCAGAATAGGGCTGCCCATGGGGTTTCCAGGGCTATGTTATTTATTGGAACAGATACACAGGGCTTTGATCCCACAAAACAGCTGGGGGGTGCAAACCACTGACCTTTTGTTTAATGCGTAACCATTGCTCCCCAAAGAGGAGCACACACAAAACACTGAGACAGCTGGGGAAGGGAGTTATTCCCTAAAAGGAACGCTCCGCAGACACAGAGAAGCCATTACTCAGCCTTCATTCATTCCACGCAAGAAGGAAAGAAGTGCCAAGTGGTCAAGGTCACTGAAATTGACCGTCTTTCCTGAAAATGAAGACTTCTGAATTTAGAATTTGGGTGCCAGATTTAGCACCGGGAAAGAACAGAGACAGACAGTCCTCTGTGGCTTCCTTCCCCTTTTCTGTGTCTTCTCTGTTCACCCTGGTGGGCTCTAACTCTCCCAGGTGGTAACCCCAAGGCCTTTCTCTCATCCCTCTCCCTTTCCAACCTTCCCTCTTCTGGGGCACCAGCCTCCACCACCCAATGGGTCCAAGGGGGCAGTTGTGTAATTGAAGGGTAAATTAAAGACACGTAAGACAAGGCAAGTAAGGGCTCACCTCTTCCATGTAGACCCAAACCAGAGAGAAGTGAATGTATTCGCTCATGGACTTATAGAATCTGGGCATGTGTGTTAGTGTGGAGTTACTAGAGAAACAAATTCATAGACACACTCATAATGTATAAAAAAGAACTTTATATACAAGAGCAGTCGAATATTGAGAAAACATCCCAGCCCAGTCCAGATCAAGTCCGTAAGTCTGCTATTAGCCCATCTGTCTGATACCAATCCATAAAGTCCTTTTCAGACTCACAGAACACATGCAATGAAACTGAATGCAGGAAGATCACAGGCCAGTGGGTGGAAGGCTTTGTGGATCCAGTGGTGGTGTGAGCACCTCAGCACTGGCAGGGGTCTTCATGTGGCTCCATGTGTCTTGTCAATGGAGATGTCTCCCAGGGAGTGAGGATGTAGCCTCCAGTGAATTATTTATCTCCTCAGCACCTCCAAATGAGGTCATCAAGCTGTAACCTGATTGACAGGCTAATCTCCACCCCTTCACTCTTAATCCTCTCAAATTGACCACAGATTGTGTAACTACCACACCATGCATGCCACATCATATACATATGTAACAGGAGAGGGTTGTATTAGAGGCATTCACATAACAGGAAGGGGACATGCTAGGGTATACACGTGATAGGAAGGTACATATATAACAAGACAGGCAGGTTCTAGAGTTAAGATGACAGCCTAAGCTTGGTTGTCTCTGACCTGGCTTGACCTTAAGTGTCCCTGAGCTCTTCTCCAGGGAACAATCTATGATTCTTATCAGAAGGGAGTGGGCCGTACTTAGGGCGGGGTGGTCTGATCGCTCTTGATAGCAGACAACCTTCAGGCAGATAACCTTCAAGGGTCTATGGTAGCAGCCATGTGCTTGCAAGCAGGACTTTAATATTGGCATTATTTCGGGGGACATTGTGGGAACAATTTTAGTTAGGAGAATGTGGCTGGGCTATATCTCCAACTGATGTGTGTGGAGGCCTTCCTCCACCAGAATCTGCCTCCCAGACTCCTTAAATATGAGTGTAGAGAATTTGTCCACATACACTCTCTTCCCCATTCTCAGTTTGCCACCCTCTTTCTGTTCCTCACTGAGCAAATTCAATTCTCCCACAAACTAGCCTACATGAGGCTACCTGCCACTGGGTGAAGAACCTCACCTTCCTGCCGCACTTTTGTTCCTTTCTGGGAAGTCATTCGGTTTTCAGTGTTTGTCCTTAATTCATTCAAAAGATATTTGATGTGACTCCAATTTGAAGCCTTGTGAGGCATGCTCAAAGTCAACCCCACCTCCTGGAGCTGAATGGAGGTCGGGGGTTCAAGGTGCATACCCAGACGGCCCATTTTGTCCTCTGAAGGCTCTCATCAACATCTGCATGGACTCAGGACCAGCCCAAAAAACCCGATGACCACTGAGTAGATTCTGACTCATCACAACTCTATACAGGGTTCCCAATGCTGTAAATCTTTATGGGGGCAGACAATGTCATCTTTTTCCCAGGAGCAGTATTTTTACGTATAATAGAAGGCGGTGGTAATATTCGTTGTAGATCATTCACTCAACAATTATTTATTTAGAGACCACTGGGCATTTCGGAAGGTGGAGCAAGCTGTTTACAATGAAGTGCATACCTAAAGGTTGGTGGTTCAAACTCACCCAGGTTGACAATCTGCTTCCATGAAGATGACAGCCAAGAAAGCCTTGTGAGTGGTCCTACTTTGCCACGTGTGGAGTTTCCATGAGTCAGAATTAACTCCACTGCAGCAGGTTCGGTTGCATCTGTAGAGTCAAAATAGTGACGCACTCAGGTACCATGTCCACTCAGAGGTACCTCAGTAGAAAGGCCTGATGATCTACTTCTGGAAAGCCAGTCATTGAAACCCCTTTGAAGCATAGCTCTACCTCGACATACAGCAGTCACTTTGATTGAGAGTCAGCTCAACAGCCACTGGTTCTAACTGGTCTCATCCCAGTGGTCGTACATCAACATTGAATGAGACTATTCTTTTGGGAAAAGTTGATTTTAAACAGAGAGACTAAGTGCTTACCAAGAGATGCAACTCATTAGCTGTTTTTTGTGTTTTTGTTTTTAATTCAATAGTCAGTCATATACAATCACTGCCACAATCATTTTCAAAACGTCTTCTTTCTTCGTGTACTCCTTGATATCAGCCCTCATTATGCCCCCCAGCACACATACCTCCACTGCCATCCCCCTGAAGAACCCTTATTCTAGTTATCTCTATAGATTCACCCAATCTGGGTTTCATTCATTAGCTTTTGAAAATAGTCTTGCTTGTTGAACACAAAAGAGATCAAGCTGAAGTGAGACTTGGAAAACTTCTTTGGTTCTGGTATTTAGAGGGCCCTCCTTCTCCTCTAAAAAGCCCTATTGGCAAAATTGATTAAGCACCTGGCTGCTAATCAAAAGGTTGCCAATTCAAACCCACCAGTCATTCTGTAGGAGAAGGGTGTGACTGGCAGTTTGGAAAAATGTATGGGACAGTTATACTCTGTCCTATAGGGCCACTATGAGTTTTAGTGGATTCAGTGACATTGATTTTGCTTTTTATGAGTAGTTAACTTCTACCACTGTGACTTTGAGGAATGTTTGCTTCAAATTTCAAGGCATGGGAAGACTGTGAGAGATGGTGATAGAAGCACTACCTCTTGGTAAGGCAATTTTGTATCGTATATTGAACCTTAAATGTTCAAACACTGACTCTGAGTTTCTACTGCTAGGAATTTATCCTGTAGAAATACTCCTACAATCACAAAGAGTGATATATAGGGGAATGTTTGAACACGCTGTGATATGTCCATACAATGCAATACTATGCTGGTATTAAAAAAGAATGATGAAGATCTATAAATCTTCCATGGTAGAGGTCCAGCACTCATAAAAAGCAAAGCCAATGTATATATCTGACATGAAAAGATGTCCAAAATATACTGCTAATTTAAAAAACAAGTTATAACATAGCATGTGTAATATGATCCACATTAGTATGTGTATAGAGGAGCCCTGGTAGCATAGTGGTTACTGATTGGGCTGTGATCTACAAGTTTGGCAACTCAAAACCACTAGCAGCCCCGTGGGAGAAATTTGGGGCTTTCTACTCCCTTAAACAGTTACAGTCTCAGAAACTCACAGGGGCAGTTCTACCCTTTCCTATAGGGTCACTATGAGTCAGTATAGCCTCAACGGCAATGAGTGAGTGAGTATGTGTATATATTTTTAACTTTTTATTTTGAGATCATTATAAATTTACATGCAATTGTAAGACATAGTGTGTTAGGCTGGGTTGACTAGAGAAACAAATCCAGAGACACCCATATCTGTGTAAGAGATAGCTTTATATTAAGAAGTAATTATATATCAAGCAAACATCCCAGCCAAATCCAGATCAAGTCCGTAAGTCCCTCTTCAGACTCACGCAGCCACATGCAATGATGCAAAGTGCAGGAAGATCACAGGATGGTGGGTACAAAGTCTTGTGGATCCAATGACATTGAATGCTCTGGCAGATCTCAGCCCTGTGGCTCGCCAACAGGAAGGTGAAGCAGAGAGAGATGGGGGAGGTTCCCAAGACCTTCCTTATGAGAAGGCCATGACAACAAGGAGGTACCATCTAGCTGTGACCCGACTGACCTGCTAGATACCACCCCTTCACTCTATCAAGTTGACAGGAGAGTATGTAGCTACGACACATGGGATAGTGGAATAAGCTGAGAGACTGGAGATCACAAAATCTCTTAAGATTCCTAATTTATTCAATCCATTTTCTCTTTGATGTTTTTCTTTTTTTTTTTTTTTGAGAGTGAGTGAGTGAATGAGAGTGAGTGAATGAGATTGAGTGAGTGAGAGTGAGTGAATTAGAGAGTGAGAGAGTGAGTCAGTGAGTGAGTGAGAGTATGAGAGAGTGAGTGAGTGAGTGAATGAGTGAGAGAGTGAGTGAGTGAGAGAGTGACTGAGAGAGTGAGTGAGTGAATGAGATTGAGTGAGTGAGAGTGAGTGACAGTGTGAGAGAGTGAGTCAGTGAGTGAGTGAGAGTATGAGAGAGTGAGTGAGTGAGTGAATGAGTGAGAGAGTGAGTGAGTGAGTGAGAGAGTGACTGAGAGAGTGAGTGAGTGAATGAGATTGAGTGAGTGAGTGAGTGAGAGAGTGAGTGAGAGTGAGTGGGAGAGAAAGAGTGAGTGAGTGAGTGAATGAGATTGAGTGAGTGAGTGAGTGAGAGAGTGAGTGAGAGAGTGAGTGAGAGTGAGTGGGAGAGAAAGAGTGAGTGAGTGAGTGAATGAGATAGAGTGAGTGAGTGAGAGAGTGAGTGAGTGAATGAGAGTGAGTGAATTAGAGAGTGAGTGAGTGAGAGTGAGTGAGTGAGAGAGTGAGTCAGTGAATGAAAGTGAGTGAGTGAGTGAGTCAGTGAGAGTGAGTCAGTGATTGAGAGTGAGTGAATTAGAGAGTGAGTCAGCGAGTGAGAGAGTGAGTGAGAGTATGAGAGAGTGAGTGAGTGAATGAATGAGTCAGTGAGTGAGTGACAGTGTGAGAGAGTGAGTGAGTGTGAGAGAGTGAGAGAGTGAATGAGTGAGAGAGTGAGTGAGTGAATGAGTGAATGAGAGTGAGTGAATTAGAGAGTGAGTGAGTGACAGAGTGAGAATGAGTAAATTAGAGAGTGAGTGAGTGAGTGAATCAGTGAATGGGAGTGAGTGAGAGTGAGTGAGTGAGTGAGTGAGTGAATGAGAGGGTGTGAGAGTGAGTGAGAGAGGGAGTGAGAGAGTGAGTGAGTGTGAGTGAGAGTGAGTGAGTGAGAGAGTGAGTGACAGAGTGAGTGAGTGAGGGTGAGTGAGTGAGTGAGAGAGTGAATGAGAGTGAGTGAGAGAGTGAGAGAGTGAGTGAGTGAATGAGATAGAGTGAGTGAGAGTGAGTCAGTGATTGAGAGTGAGTGAATTAGAGAGTGAGTGAGTGAGAGTATGAGAGAGTGAGTGAGTCAGTGAGTGAGTCAGTGTCACTCTCTCACACTCACTCACACTCTC
>NW_022111324.1:75348027-75381753 GCF_000313985.2 Echinops telfairi
AGAGAGTGAGTAAGTGAGTGAGTGAGAGAGTGAGTGAGAGGGTGAGTCAGTGAGTGAGTGAGAGAGTGATTGAGAGAGTGAGTGAGTGAGAGAGTGAGTGAGTGAATGAGAGTGAGTGAATTAGAGAGTGAGAGAGTGTCAGTGAGTGAGTGAGAATGAGAGAATTAGAGAGTGAGTGAGTAAGTGAATCAGTGAATGAGAGTGAGAGAGTGAGTGAGTGAGTGAGTTAGAGAGTGAGTGAGAGACTGAGTGAGTGAATGAGAGTGAGTGAATTAGAGAGTGAGAGAGTGTCAGTGAGTGAGAGAGTGAGAATGAGTGAATTAGAGAGTGAGTGAGTAAGTGAATCAGTGAATGAGAGTGATTGAGAGAGTGAGTGGTGAGTGAGTGAATGAATGAGTGAGAGAGTGAGTGAGTGAGAGAGTGAGTGAGTGAGTGAATGAGATTCAGTGAGTGTGAGAGTGAGTGAGTGAGAGAGTGAGTGAGAGAGTGAATGAGAGAGTGAATTAGAGAGTGAGTGAGGGTGAGTGAGTGAGTGAGAGAGTGAGTGAGTGAGTGAGTGAGTGAATCTCTTTGATGTTTTTCAAAAGCACTCTCATTCCCATAGACTGGCATTATAGACTACGTAAAACTTTTTAAAACTTCCTCTTAATTAAAAAAAATCTAAATCAGAATTATTTCAATAAGATTAAATAGTAAGGGAAAACCAATACACTCACTGTTTTTAATTACTTTAAAATAGAGACCCCCTACCCCCCAAAATGAAAAAGAAATAGTAAAGAATCACAATGAGACATCACCTAACAGCTAGAATGGCTATGATAATTAAATAAGAAAAGCTGGACTACAGCAAATGCGGTGAGCATGTGAAAAAATCAGAACCCTCCTCCATGGATGGTAGAATGTAAAATGGTGACCTTTGAAAACATTATACGAAATGAAAGATAACAGACACAAAAGACCATATTGTGTGATTTCATTTCTTTGAAATGCCCAAAATAAGCAAAACCATAGAGAAACAAAGTATATTAGAGTCTGCCAGAGAGGAAGGAGGAGGAAACTTGGAGTGACTGCCAACAGGTGCCCATGAACCGTCTGTCACCCCCTCTATCTGTACATTCTTAAAACCACTTCGACCGAGGAAACCTCACCTCAGCTTTGGTCGGTTTCTCAAGATTGGTAGAGGGAGAACCCCATTCAGTTACTGCCATTCAACCCTGTGCTAAGGTCACCCCAAATCAACAGACACTCCTACACGAGGGATAAGCACACTTCCTGGAAATTGAAGTCAAGAAGGGGCAGGAGGGGGGGTGCATGTCTGTCTCAGAGACAGCGATTACACCTCTCGTGGTGGGGAAACTGGGTAGAACAACCTCCCACTGGGAAAAAAAGAAACCCATTATTTATATAGAACCCAAGGGGAGAATTCACCCGGGACTATGTTTCTAGTTGGATGCTTTTGACCTAGTTTTTATCCAGCCCTGCTGGCATCTTCATGAGGTCTTTCCCTAGGGGCTGACAACCCAGGTACGGGGGCTGTTGGGCTGCTTCATGAGGATGAGGATGAGGATGAGCTACTGCTCTAGGCAAGAAGCCACTATCACGAGGGGGGGAGGGCAGAGAGGGAGGGAAAAAAGAGTTGCTGATACCAAGGGCTCAAATAGAAAGTAAATGTTTAGAAAATGATGATGGCAACATATGTACAAATATGCTTGATACAATTGATGTATGGATTGTCTTAAGAGCAGCCAGAGCCCCCAATAAAATGATCTTTAAAAATAAAGAAGCCACTGGAGCTCAGTTTAAAGAAGGTAGGGGTGGGGGGGGAGAAGGTGGGGTGGGTGAGAGTGTCCCCCAAAGCCAAGAGGCCCTCTGGAGGTCTTGGAAGTCCTGGGCCCCAGGGGCTGCGAGGGATAGGCTGGAAGTTTCCTCTGGCTCTCCCAGGGCATCCGTTTCCTTGAGCTCCCACAGCCCAGGATAGGTTCATTTCTTCTCTTCACCAGTGTCTTCTTCAGTGTTGACTTTCCTCTCCAATGACGATGGTTCATTACCAGCCCTTAATGAAAACGCTCGGGGGAGGGGGGGGTGGCAATCCAGTTTCCACAGGGCCAGACACTGAAGCCAGGCTCCTCAGTGAAGGCAGGGAAGGCAACGTGTGGGCCCGACCACGGCACGGGTCTATGCAGACTGTCTTCCTACCAACAGAAACTCATAGAAATGTTCTTATTCCTGTAAAATAAATTAGCATGAGCATTCTCACATAGAACCAGAAACCCTGGGTGCTGTTTTTGAATTTAGAACTCAGTCCAAGATGCAAAACGGTAGCCTGTGCACTCCTCCTTCCTCGCTCTCCTGAGGCCCACTTTCTGCCATCCCCAAGTTTTGCCCCATTCTCAGACCTCTTTCTACCTCTTTCAAAATCACGCCATTCTTCTGAATTTTCTCCAAATTCCTCTCAAGTCTCAGCCTTGGGTTTTCGTTCTTTTTTTTCTTTTCTTTTTTTTTCCTTACTCCTCTCTCCCTACCGCTTGTGTTTCAGTCTGCTACATTGTGGCTTGCATGTTGCTACAATGCTGGAAGCTATGCCACCAAAATTTCAGATACTATCAGGGTGGACAGGTTCCATTGGGCCTTCGAGAATAAACGTACTAGGAAGAAGGTCCTAGTGATCTACCTAAAATCGGTTAATGAAACCCTTATGCACAGCAGATGGCCCTTCGGTTGGAAGTCACTCAAAATATAGTTGGGGGACATTGCCTGCTCAGCATGGAGCCAATGATGCGGAAGGAGTAAAGCTTTGGGGACCGTAAAAACTCAAAATGAGAAGAAATAGCTAATAGCTAGTCATCAGAACTTGAGCCCCGGTAGTGCTGTTGGGTAATTCTTGTACGGATAATGATGAGGTCAGTGGTTCAAACCCAACAGCCAAAAGGGGAGGCTGTCTGTTCCTGTAAAAATGTGCACACCTGACAGATAAGAGCTGGCAACACGGGGAATCCAGCACAGATAAACCCCTCAGGACCAGTAAGGGGAGCAGCAATACTAGGAGGGTAAGGGAAGAGAGGCGAGGGGAGTAAGAGGGAATTGATCACAATAATCGACGTATGCCCCCCCCCCACTTCCAGGGGGTCAGACAGCAGAAAAATGGATGAAAGGAGACAGCAGTCCGTGTAAGACATGAAAAAAAAAAAGAAGAAGAATTTATAAATTATCAAGGGGACATAGGGAAGGGAGGGTAGACAAAGGGAGGGGATAAAATGAGGAGCTGATACCTAGGGCTCAAGTTGAAAGAAAATGTTTTGGAAAAGATGACAACATATGTATGGATGTGTTTCACACAATGTATGGATGGATTGTGATAAGAGCTGTAAGAGCCCCCAACAAAATAAAAACTAAAGAAAAAAAGAAACTTTACAACATCTGAGAAATCCTATATAGAGCCATGCTGAGTCAGAATTGACCCAAAATCAGTGAGTTGGTTTTTTGTCTGTTTGTTTTCTATCAGAACTTGTAATGGACAAAGTATAAATCAAGGAAAATTAGAAGTTATCAAAATTTCTAGGCACCAGTGATCTAAAATGAATTACTATTGGCCATTTTGTCAGACAGTCATATGGTTTTCTATGCAGAGAATGACAAGCTGAAGAGGAATGACATCACATTCATTTTCAAAAAGCATATGTCAAGATCTCTCCTGAGGTACAATGCTGTCAGTGATGTAGTAATGTCTATACACCTATAAGAAGACCAGTAAGTGCAAATACTATTCAAATTAACACACCAACTACTGATGCCAATGACGAAGAAACTGAAGACCGTTCCCACATTCTAAGTCTAAAAGTGATCAAACACGCCATCAAGATGTATTGAAAATGACTGGTGGCTGGACTGTGAGCAAAGGAGCCCATGGCACAGTGGATTGTGGATTGGGTTGCCAACTGCAAGGTCAGCAGGTCAAATTCACTCACTGCTCCATGGGAGAAAAATGAGGTTTTTTGTTCCTGTAAATATTTACCATCTTAAAAGTCCATAGAAGCAATTGTACTCTGACTTACACGGTGGCTATGTGATGGAATCAACTTAATGGCAGGGCGTTTGGTTTGGGGGGCTTTGGAATATGTAAGTTGGAAACAGAGAAGTTTCAGTAGTTGGAAAATATGGTCTTGTTTATAGAAATAATGCTAGAGATTACATGATAGCACTTTGTAAGACCAACAACTTATTAATTAAAAATACTTTTTTTTCAGCAACGTAAACAGTAACTATACATGTAGACCTTCATAGATGTAATACACAGGAATCACATCAACCATCAACTACCCCTGTGGAAAGAGACATTGTAGAAGCTGAATCAAAGACCAACTACAGAGCAGACCATCAATTACTTATTTGCAAGCTCAATTACAATATGAAGATAGTTAAAACAAGTTAACAACCATTTCAAGAGACAGCAGATGTTCAAGAACCCATGATGTTCAGGAAGGAATTCCAAATCGCACTGAGGCATTGGTAAGAAATAAGACTCCAGAAACTGATTCTTAAACACCTCGTTGCTGTGGGGAAATATTCACTTATCAAGGCCAAGGAATTTGGAAGACAACTACCAAGCCAACTGACTGAAAGAGATCCATATTTCTATGCATTCCAAAGAAAGATGGCCCTACAGAATGAAGACATAATTGAAAAATGTCATTAATATGACATGGAAGTACAATTTTACTCAAGATAATACAAAAATGGTTGCAGTCGCACATCAACAAGGCACTGTTACAAATTAAAAATGGGATTTAGGAGAGGATATGGAATGAGGGATACCATTGCTGATGTCAAATCACTCAGGCAATACCAGAAATATTGTTTAACTGTGTTTTATTGACTACACAGATATTTGACTAGGTGTATTATTCAAAATGTGGATCACGTTGTGAAGAATGGGCATTACATATGCTTAACTCTGTTACTCTGTTCATACAAAATATATACATAGACCAAGAGATGGTCTTTCAAAAATATCAAGGAGATATTGAGTGGTTTAAACTCAGGTGTGCGTGCATCAGGGTTATATCCTTTCACCATACTTATCCAATCTATATATTGAGCATAAAATCCAAGACAAAAAACTATATAAAGAAGAATGACGCATCAATTTCCCCAATGACGCAGCATTCTGGAGTCTATGTAAATACAGTTCCACCTTAAGCTGTGACCCATGAGTTGTTGCCCTACACAGTTTGATCACCCATTCCATTGTGCTTTGTTTACCCTAAATATGGGGATTAGAGGCAGGGGAGAACTTCCTTGATCAATTCTTCCAAGTGCAGGTCTCTGCTCAACAAATCAAAGCCTGTCATGTCTCTGCAAGGGGGGCACTGAGGAACTAAATATATGGTGATTCTGGGTCCCTTTCCATTGGACCCCCACTGAGCCTGGGGTTCCCCCATCAGTCCAATGACTGCCACTTCCACAGTCCAGGGCGGCCACTCTCTGCTTCCTCTCCCATCCGAGTACCCCAGTCCTCAGTCAGCTTCAAGACAGGGCTCAGTTCATTCAGCGGAGCCTCTCTGTTAAGTCCTTCTAGTGTAGCCACTGCATTATGCCATGCTGCCTGCAAGGTCAGCATCCAAGGTCATTGTGGTAGTTACATAATTTCATGTCCACTTGCTAAATAGATTATAGGTGTGGAGACTAGCCTGTCATTCAGGTCACAGCCTGATTGATGCCTCCTTGTGGGCTTGGCCTTCTCATGAGGATTTGGGGAGTTTTCCTCTCATCCTCACTGGAGATGGGATACACTGGCCCTCTGCTTCACATTTCTGTTGACAAGCCACGTGGAGCCACGCTAAGGAAGTCAGAGCCCTGCCATTGGACCCACAGGACTTTCAAACCACTGGTCTGTGATCTTCCTACACTTGGCATCATTGCATGTGCTGTGTGAGTCTGAAGAGGAATTCATGGGCTAATATCAAACTTGTGGACTTGATATGGACTAGGCTGGGATCTTTTTTTTTTAAATAATTTTATTAGGGGCTCATACAACTCTTATCACAATCCATACATACATCCATTGTGTAAAGCACATTTGCATATTTATTGCCCTCATCATTCTCAAAACATTTCCTCTCCACTTAAGCCCCCGGCATCAGGTCCTCATTTTTCCCCCTCCCTCCCCTCTCCCCCGTCCCTCATGATCTCTTGATAATTTATAAATTGTTATTTTGTCATATCTTGCCCTGTCCAATGTCTCCCTTCACCCACTTTTCTGTTGTCCGTCCCCCAGGGAGGAGGTCACATGTAGATCCTTGTAATCGGTTCCCCCTTACCACCCCACCCTCCCTTCACCCTCCCAGTATCGCCACTCACACCACTGGTCCTGAAGGGATCATCCTCCCTGGATTCCCTGTGTTTCCAGTTTCTATCTCTACCAGTGTACATCTTCTGGTCTAGCCAGATTTTTAATTCAGGTGGGTGCTACAATGGGCACATAGGGTCACCCACAAGACAGCCACAGAATCTAAGGAAAAGACGAGTAGGGAAAATGGCCTGGAGATCCGATGAAAATCAACCTTTGAAAACCCTGAGGATCCCAACATTCCAACATGAACCTGATCGTGGGGAGCACCGCACCTCTCCACGGTTCTTCCGGTGCGCATGCTTCACGCCACCGCAGCTCAAAGCACATCTCCTGCAAGCAGGCAGGCAGCTCTGATCTTGGGGGGAGGGACCCTGAGGGCCACCTCTTACAGGAAAGATGATGCTCAGGAAATAGAAGAAACACTAGTGAGAACCTATCAAGCCAAGTGTGACCTTGTGTTTCTGGTGCATAGAAAGCAGGCTTTTTCTAAAACACTTGCTTATGTAGTCATGCGTTCTGTTCAGCAGACAGCATCGTCACACACTTTCACAGAATCTGCTTCTGAGGTTGATTTCAAACCACAAAACTGTGACCTAAATCACAAGTCTTCTGTTTTTCCTTAGTCTTTCATTTATTATTGCTATACTTCCCTAGCATTGGATAGCAAGATTTAGTGGCTAATGATGCTCAAACCCAGGAAAGCTTTTTGAAAAGCATGGATAAATAGCCATTATTCTACCGCATCTCTATTTTATAATCGCAAACTAGACATGTATACTCCGTGTAAAAGAGACATATTTGCCAGTTATTTACCTATTCTATTTCACCATATTAGACAGGCAAGTAATGGAGGCACCAAGTAAGATTTTTTCAATACTCAATTATATGATTTGACTGCCTATACTATTTAAATAAATTGAATAATCATGATAAGGTAGGATGCATCTGTTTCGTAGTAAATGACCATGCATTGCTTTTCTTATTTCATTTTAATCTCACAACTCCGAAAGAAAAGGATTGCCTGTATTACTGCCAATGTACAGATGAGAAAGCTGAACGTACCCACAAATTTATTTCAGAAAATGTCCTGTATTCTGTTTCTAGGCCGGGCTTATCTCATCCATTCTCCCTGATTTCTATTTTTTTAAAATCATTTTATTGGGAGCTCACACAACTCTTATCACAATCCATACATACATCAATTGTATAAAGCACATTTGTCCATTCGTTACCCTCATCATTCTCAAAACATTTGCTCTCCACATAAGCCCCTGGCATCAGGTCCTCATTTTCCCCCCTCCCTCCTCACTCCCCCCTCCCTCATGAACCCTTGATAATTTATAAATTATTATTTTGTCATATCTTACACTGTCCGACGTCTCCCTTCACCCACTCTTCTGTTGTCCATCCCCCAGAGAGGAGGTTATATGTAGATCCTTGTCATCTGTTCCCCCTTTCTCCCCCACCCTCCCTCCACCCTCCCGGTATCACCACTCATATCACTGGTCCTGAAGGGATCATCCACCCTGGATTCCCTGTGTTTCCAGTTCTTATCTGTACCAGTGTACATCCTCTGGTCCAGCCAGACTTGTACATTCTCCCTGATTTTACTCCCAAAGTGAAACTGCACTCTCCCACAGTCTTTTCCTTAGATCCCGTGGGTGTCTTCTGGGTGACCCTATGTGCCCATTGTAGCACCCACCTGAATTAATAATGAAAAATTTGGGGCAGCTTAATTGTGGTTATAATAAGAGTGGAGAGATTATGGGTGGATTTTTAAAAATGTGTCTATTCTCTATTTTCTAAATGTTTTTTAGATGAGAATGGTTCTCTCATAATTGAAAACATTCATTTAAAAATGGATGGTGAGCCTGAGCCCTGGAAGGATAAGACTTTCCTTCAGCTGCCGGCTGGGTCTCCATCTTGCACGTACACGTGTGAGCACAGCTGAGAGGCAGGCAGCAGCTCTCTGGGAGCCCCAGCTCTCTCTCAAACCCCAGAGGGATCTGGGAGTGGTGCCCCAAGGTCCCTTCGTGCAGACCCATTCCAGATGGGCTGGCGTCAGAAGGTGAGTGAGCTCAGCAGCCTGTGGGCGTCCGTGGAGGAAGTTCAGGGCTGGCTACAGAGAGAAGGAGAAGGGATTCCAGGTGCTGACCATTGGGCCAGAATGAGGGGCGGGTATGAGATGAAGAGGGAAAGTTAGAGCCATGAGGTCATTGTGTACCTGCCTAGAAGGTTAGGGGTAGGATTCATGCAGACAGAGCAGAGTTTGAGAGACCACAGGCCTTGCCTTCTCATCTCTTCAGTTGGGGATGACTCGCCACACTCTCCAGAAATCCTCTGAAAGGCATCACCAACAGAGACGTTTCCTGGGCTTAAAAACGGATGAAAAGACTTATTGTTTCAGCCACAGGGGTTGTGTTGCTAATAGGTGCCATGCAGTTGGTTCCAACTCATAGCGACCCTGTACAGGCACAACAGAACAAAACACTGCCCGTCCTTTGCCATCCTCACAATCGTCATGTTTGAATCCATCATTGCAGCCCCGGCGGCGGTCCGGCTCCTCAAGGGTCTTCCTCCCTTTTGCTGCCCTTCTACTTTGCCAAGCATGATGTCCTTCTCCAGGAACTGGTCTCTGAAAATGCCATGTCTAAAGTATGTAAGATGAAGTCCTGCCCTGCTCAGGTCTAAGGAGCATTCTAGCTGTACCTCTTCCAGGACAGATCTGTTTGTTCTTGTAGCACTCCATGGGACTTCCAATAGTCGTCGCCAGCTCCATCATTCAAAGGCAGCAACTCTTCTTCAGTCTTCCTTATTCAATGTGCAACGTCCTTATTCAAGGTCATACAGGCACATGGGGCGAACGAAAACACCGTGGCTTGAGTCAGGTGCACCTTAGTCTTCAAAGTGATATCCTTGATCTGCAACATTTGGTGCTTGTTGTTGTTGTTCACCAATGTTCTGTTTGCTAATATGATTTGCAGGCTCTTTCGCCCCCCTACCCTCATGGTATCGCTACTCCCATTATTGTTCCTGAGGGGTTTATCTGTCCTGGATTCTATGTGTCGAGAGCTCTGATCTGTGCCAGTGTACATGCTCTGATCTAACTGGATTTGTAAGGTAGAACTGGGGTCTTGATAGTGAGGGGTGCGGAGGGTGGAAGCATTAAAGAACTAGAGGAATGATGTATGTTTCATTGGTGTTATACTGCATCTAGCTGGCTCGTGCCTTCCTTGTGACCCTTCTGTGAGGGAATGTCCTATAGTCTATGATCTTCAGCATTTTAAGAGGTCTT
Source organism: Echinops telfairi (assembly GCF_000313985.2). Classification (NCBI taxonomy): domain Eukaryota; kingdom Metazoa; phylum Chordata; class Mammalia; order Afrosoricida; family Tenrecidae; genus Echinops; species Echinops telfairi. Next base: position 75,357,672 of record NW_022111324.1, read on the forward strand.
GTGCAACAGATTTACCCAATGCAATGCATCATTTGATCTCTTGACTGCTACTTCCATGATCATTGATGGTGGATCCAAGCAAGATAAAACCCTTGACAACTTCAATCTTTTCTCTATTATTGTGATGTTACCTATTGGTTCAGTTGTGAGGATTGGGGATTTCTTTACACTGAGTTGTAATCCATGTAATCCTTGAGCTTCAACAGCAAGTGTTTCGGATCCTCCTCACTTTTAACAAATAAGGTTGTGTCACCTGTATATCAAAAGTTGTTAATTAACCTTCTTCCAATCCTGATGCCACATTCTTCCTCATACAATCCAGCTTCTCAGAGTGTTTCTCAGCATGCAGACTGAATAAATATAATGAGAACATACAACCCTGACATTCACCTTTCTTGATTTTAAAATCATGTAGTATTTTCTTATTCTATCCTAATGATTGCCTCTTGACCCATGTATAAGTTCTGCATGAGCACAATGAAGTGTTCTGGAAATCCTATTCTTCTTAATGATATTTATAGTTTGTTATGAGCCACACAGTCAACTGTCTTTGCATGACCAATAAAAGACAAGTAAAAATCTTTCTGGAGCTCTCTGCTTTCAGCCAAGACCCATCTGACGTCAGCAATGATAACCCTTGTTCCACATCCTTTTCTGAATTTGGCTTGAATTTCTGGCAGTTCCATGATGTACTGTTAAAACTGCTGTTGAATGATCTTCAGCAAAATTTCACTTGCATTCAATGTTAATTCCTGCATTCTATTAGGTTCTCATTCTCTGGAATGGGCACAAATATGAGTCTCTTCCAGTTGGTTGACAAGGTAACTGTCTTCTAAATTTCTTGGCACGGGTGAGTGAATGAATACTTCTAGTGCTTCAATTTACTGAAACATTTGAACTGGTATTCCATCAATGCCTGGGATCTTATTTTTCACTAATGCCTTCAGTGAAATGGATTTCTTCCTTTAGTACTGTTGGTTCTTTATCATATGCTACCTCTTCAGATGGTTAAATGTGGACAAGTTCTTTTTGGTACGTCATCTCCTTTTGATGTTTCCTGCATCATTCAATATTTGCCCATAAATCAACTTTTATATTTTCTTCCTTCCTTATCTTTTAAGTAACCCTTTGGTTTCCCTGTGTATGATGTTCTTGATATCATCTAACAGCTCATTGCGTATTCTGTCATTAGTATTCAATGAATCAAATCTATTCTTGACGCATTCTCAAGAGTCAGGTGGGATATACTCAAGGTTGTATTTTGGCTCCCGTGGACTTGTTCTACTTTGCTTCAACTTGAACTTACATATGAGCGATTGATGGTCTGCACCACTCTCAATCCCTGGACTCATTTTGCTGCTGAGCTCCTTCATCGTGCCTTCCCTCAGATGCAGTCAATTTCATTTGTGTATTCCATCTGAAGAATACCCTTTATATGGTTGAAAAAAGTATTTTCGATAAAAAAAGTCATTTGTCTTACAAAATTCCATCACACGATCTCCAGCCTCCTTTCTATCACCAGGGCCATATTTTCCAACTACTATTCCTTCCTCTGTTTCCAACTTTTGCATGCCAATTTCCAACAATTATCAACTCATCTTCATTGCATGTCTATCCAATTTCAGACTGAAGATTTTGGTAGACTTCATCACTGGCTTTAGTGGTTGGTACTTAAATATGAATTATAGTTGCATTGACTGGATTTCCTTGTATGGGCATAGATGTTATCCTATCATAGACAGCATAGTACTTTAAGATAGATCTCAAAATATCTTTTTTGATAATGAATGTGATTCTATTCCTCTTGAATTTTTCAGTACTGGCATAGAAAATCACATGATTAACTGATTCAAAATTGCCAACACCAGTCCATTTAAGCTTACTAATGCCTGGTATATCTAGCTTTATGGGTTTCATTTCTTTTTTTTCACACCATTTTGTTAGGAGCTAATTCAGACATCATATCATTCCATAATTCAATCCTAGCAAGCAGTGTTGTACAATTGTTATCAAAATCAGTTCCCTTCTTGAAGTCCTTGATATCAGCTCCCCCATACCGCTCTGCATATCTCCCTTGCCATACCCCCCAGGAACCCTTATTCTAGTTGTTTCTCTATAGATTTCCCCTATCCTAGATTTAATATACTGAAAACCTAGAAAAACACACAACAGAGAATCAAGAAGGCTATCAACAATGACAAATACAACAGAGACAAAGCCTAATATGAATTTAAAAGCTCACAGGAAATATTCAAAACCAGATCGAGCACAAAGTGTATCAGATAGGATACATCAAGTGACAAGATTTTAACCATTCAAGCCAGATTTATTGTTTTAATCTACTATAATCATCTCTCCCATACTATCTGTCTAACAACCAGGTTATTCCCATCCCTCAATTATGGTTAGAGGGCTATCACTGGATGCCTATTCCCTGTATAGATCCTGCAAATGTATTTTGGGCCCCCACTGTCATCCAAAGCCTTCTGCACACTAGGATCTCACAATTTAAGCTCTGATACTATTCCCTCCTTTGGCTTTGGATTATATAATTTGTAATCCTTGGGTCACGGATGTTGGTGTGCATCTTCCATGTGGGCTTAGTTGACATCTTACTCAGATGGCTACTTGTTTGAAAACAAGCCTCTAAGACCACAGACACTATTCTTTCTGATAGACGACACCATCTAACTTCTTCACTGCACCTTGCTAGAGCACCTATATCTTTCGTGTTTCTTTCATAAGGGCTGGTATTGAGCAGGACCATGTCATAAGAACTAATTGTTCTTAGATGGGAGCTAGGATTTAGTGCAAGGCCAAAATCTATTCCTAAATCTGTTTTTTCTTTTTTTAAAAAAAACAAAAACTGCCTCTGGTTTACCTTAGAGACATCCTTGTTAATTTATGGTAGAGAATCTTAGTGATCATCTCCCTGGAGTATAAGGTCCTTCTGTTTATAGTGTCATTGATTAGCCCATGATAGCAATTTTAAAACACTTTGGAGAGAGGGAGATTGAAAAGTGTAGGCTAACGACATGTCACAAAGCATGGATTATTTACTTGTACAGAATAAACTTTTTCCTGACTGGATGCTCTTTGCACACACAATGGGAATTGGCGGTCAAGCAAAACTTAAAATAATAATCATTGACAATGTCAGACACAGGTCTGCCTGAATAATACATATCTTACTACAGCATGTAGGGCATTGATGCACTGAGTCAATGTTTGTCCACCTACTGACAGTTAAAGACTCTTGGGATTGCTGTTTTCTCTTCACACACCGTGCAGTTTCAGTTTCAGGTCCTCGGGTTATAGGTGTGCTTGAGGAAGAGCCTAGTGTACTTAGTGGGGTTTCCACATCACATCTCTCTGGTATGGCCTTTGGCGCATGTTGTGTGCCTTGAAGATCAAAGGTTTAATGTTCTATGTTCTATGGCACATAGCCTGGATCCCCCGGGACCAACAAAAGTCAGACAAACAGGCTTATTAAGAGCAAAGTAGCAGGCAGACTCGTAGTTAGGGTCCTTAAAAGGACTGTTAGTCATGTTTCCCCCTAGGAAGTTGGTCCTCCTCCTTTTTCTACCACTAGACATGTGCTTGTCTTCTCCAAGAGGCGTCTGCTCCCTTTTCTTGCTCCTGCCTTGATTTTCCAATCAGTATCCTTATCACTCTGATAAGAATGCCCGCCAGTCACTGGGGGCCTTGTCATACCTTTGCATGACAGCCACTAAGCCCCTTCCCTCCCCATTCATTTTTGACTCCTCTAATTTTCCCAGATTCAAACTTGGTATAAGACAAGTTTCAAGTATTAATAGATATTTAAAACTGTTTCTTCTCATTTTGAGTTGTGGCCCATAGGCAAATTAACACACCAACAGCTCTACTCCGTCCAAGTGTTTATGTCAACTGGACTTTGAGAAGTTATCTCTTTTCAGTCCGACTTTTACTGCCTTCCAACCTGAGGGGCTCATCTTCTGGCCCTCTATCGGACAATGTTCCGAAGCTCTTCATGAGATTTTCAGATCTGATGGGGCTACTCATAAGGCGGCTAATACCTCAGAAGTGGACAGGCTGTTCTTCTTCATTGACTGTTCTCAGTCTGCAAGCTCCGTGGAAACCTGTACACTTTAGGTGACCCTGCTGGTATCTGAAATACCTGTGACATGGCTTCCCGCGTCACAGCAACAGGCAAGCCACCTCAGTACCACGGACTGACGGACAAGGGGTGGGCCACAGGGGCAGTACAATAGAGCTCATCTGTTCCCTGACAGCTTGCACTGCCCTGGGCTATGCGTGTGGGTGGTCTTGAGTCTCTACCAACATAGTGTCTGGTAGAGTTCCCTCAAATAAAGCTGGTAACCAGATTCACTTTTGACTTACCACCAGTGTTTCTACCTTGATCTGTGTGGGGGAAATAATTGGGAGGATAATTCCAATTTCACAGCCTCTCAGGCGTGTGTCCAAGTGTTTTTAGTTCTGAAAATACTCATCATAGTGACATATGGTTCCAATTGTGCATATCAGAATTTTAATTTATTTCCTTTACGAAATCATCTAATCATGTTGCTAAAATTTTGGAAAACTAGGAAGAAAGTATATCCCAACAATAACAGTATCCTGGCATAAGGGTATATAGAGGTGAACAATTTACCAGTGTATTATTGCCAAAATAAATATAGAAATTTATATCCTACCATGTCCAACAGACATGTAAAGCCTTTTGAAAAACATTTTCGGTAGGTATTCTTTGAAATGGCATTTTATTTGTTTATTTTTATTTTTATTTTTTTAAACAGAGATAAAGCTCAATTGAAAAGAGGAGGAATGTTGTAATGGCATTTTAATGACAAAGTACTGTTTCATTCAGGGAGTTGCTGGAGTAGACCTAATTAAGTTTCTATTTGCTTATGATTTTTTACTGTTGTTACTAAATCTATAATAAAAGTCATTGTACCGACATCATTTTGTTTCTCCTTAGATTAGATTATAGAAACTGAGGGTGACTATCACTGACTTTTTTTCCTCAATAATTGTATTGTTATAAAATTCACCTATCATACATTCCCATAGCTAAGCCATTTTTAAAAAATGGTACACAGATCATCACAACCTGTTCTAGTGTAACCTCCCCCATTCCTTGTTTGCTCCCTGGTTCTCCTCAGCCTCCCTCTCCCCAGTCTTGGACAAACCATTGCGTCAGTTACTTTCTGTGTTTGCCATGACTCCCTTCCAGCCAGGGCGCTGCTGGAGTACACCTTACTATGTGTTTCTGTTGGCTTCTGATTTTTGACCGTTGTTAATAACTCTGTAATAAATGCCATTGTGCAGATAACATTTTAGTGGTGTCTCAGATTAGATTACAGAAACTGCAGGGGAATATTGCTATGACTCTTGATATGGATTAGAAACTGCTCTCCAAACAGGCTGGAACAATTCCTGAAACCTTCCTATAGCAATATATGAGGGTATCCATTCAACATCTTTGCTAACAAACCAAATTGCTGAGATGAAGTCTTAAAATGCAGTGGTTCTCAACCTGTGGGTTGCGACCCCTTTGGGGGTCGACCGTCCCTTTCACAGGAGTACCCTAAGACCATCAGAAAACATATATTTCCCATTGTTTTAGGAACCAAGACACCACTCCTCTATCCATCTCCAGGTGGGTCCGCCCACATGCAGATACGCCCACATATGAGTACCCTTCCTGAACACTGCTACCCATGCTACACCATGCTTCAAGACAAAATTTCATTTATTTGTAATTAGAAATAAATATTTCACAATATATAATTATATATTGTTTTGGTGATTAATCACTATGCTTTAATGATGTTCAATTTGTAACAATGAAAATACATCCTGCCTATCAGATATTTACATGATGATTCATAACAGTAGCAAAATTACAGATATGAAGTAGCAACGAAAATAATTTTATGGTTGGGGGGGTCACCACAACATGAGGAACTGTATTAAAGGGCCACAGCATTAGGAAGGTTGAGAACCACTGACTTAAAGTTTCTCAGGACACTTTCTTTAAACAAGGTGCCCAGCTCTAGTGAATAAAGTTCAGGCACAAAACAGAAAATAGATGTAGCAGCTGTCACACTGGGCCCAAACACCGGGAAGATGGTGAGGATGGGGCGATGTTTCCTTCTGTTCTCCCCTGGGTCATGGTGAGTCAGATTAGACTCTATGGGACTTAACAACAACACAGAAGACAGAGTTCCTGGTGGTGTGGTGGGTTAAACACTGTGCTGTTCACTGAAAGGTCAGCAATTCAAACCCCCCAATGGCTCTGTGGGAAAAAGATATTCCAATCTACTTCTATAAAGATCACAGCCATGGAAATTCTATGGGTCAGTTCTCTAGCCTATAGGGTCACTATGAGTCAGAATAAATTGGACAACAGTTTTTATTTTGTTTTGTGTATGGAAGATACCAATCTGTCAAAAGAGATCATTTAAGCCAGGTGATACAAAAATTGGAGGATCAGTGAAAAAGAGCAAGACCCTTGTGTTAGTCTGGGTTGACTAGAGAAATAAATAAATAAATAAATCCAGAGACACTCACATGTGTGTAATAGAGTACGCTGTATATTAAGAAAAGATCCCAGCCCAATCCAGATCAAGTTCATAAGTCCAATATTAGCCCATATGTCCGATACCAGTCTAAAAATTCCTCTTTAGACTCATACAGCACATGCAATGACGCTGAATGCAGGATGATCAAAGGCCAGTGGGTGGAAAGTCTTGTGGATCCAGTGGCAGTGTAAGCATCTCAGCACTGGCAGGGGTTTCCACGTGGCTCCTCCAGCTCCAGGGCTCTGGCTCAAGCAGCCTAGCTCCATGTGGCTTGTCAACAGGAATGTCTCGCAGGGAGAGAAGCAGAGAGAGTCTGGCCACCAGTGAGCTATTTATCTTTGCTGAGCCTCCAAATGAGGTCATCAAACTGCAACCTGATTGACAGGATAAACTCCACCCCTTCACTCTTAATAGTCTCAAGTTGATGCCAGAGTATGTCATTACCACAACCCTCAATGAATGAAGTAGTCTTGTTTCATGTTTTGTCTATAGGGTTGATGTGAATATAAACCAAACAGGTTCTACGCAGAGTTTCCAATGATGTTCTTTGGTTTGCTATGAGTCTGAGCAGTGCTGGCAGATAAAAAGCAAGCATAGTCAGTGTTGCTTTTTCTTTATTAATTAACTTATTTATTAGTGTTGCCTTTTCATAAACAAAGGTTTTTGGTGAATTGGAGTCTGAAGTCAAACCCCATGGAGCTCTCAGTGCACTGTTCAGACCAAGGACGTGCTTTCTCGGTGGATAGCTTGCAGAGTGTGTGTCCTGATACTGGTCTTTTCAACTGGACTCATGAATACAATATCCACACGTGTGTGAGAACGACAGCATCATTTTCTACGGTTAGTGGGTTTTAGTGGTAGAAGTCTCACTTTCCATTCAAGAGACTCAATTTAACTCCTGACCAACGCACCTCATATTTAGCTACCATCCATCTGTCAGTGGAGGGGCTTATGTACTGCAATGATGCTGCACTCTAGTCTCCTCAGAGCTTCCAGACTAAGGCAAACTAGGATGAAAGGTCTAGCGATCTATTTCCAAAGATGAGCTCATGAAAACCCTATGGGTGACAGGTCCTGTCTTATTGTGCATGGATCACCAAGAGTAGCAACTTATATGCTAATATAACAATAAATAATAACTAGACAAAAACCAAACAACTATTCTCTAAGGGAAGGAGAAAAATCACATTGACAGGGCACTTACAAAGAGCCAGGTTCTGTTATGCCGGTTTTGTGTGTTGAATAAGCTTGGGTCAAGTGTGCTGGCCCTTAAGTCTCACCCTACAAGTCTAGAATCCACCATCCAGGGCAGACAGTGACTGCATATAGGGTCCCACTGGCTGGGGCCCCTCACGCTCCTGATTCTCAGCCCAATGAGTATGTCCCTTTGAAGGCCGTGTAAGTTGCACCTCAACACCCAGAGGAAGTGACCAGCAGAGAAAGACAAGTACTAAGTGCCACTAATATGCTAACTGCTGATATGTGGCCAGTGGAATGTTACTGTGTTAGATAGGGTTCTTTCAAGAAACAAAACCTGGACACTTAAAATTAGATAGATAGATAGATAGATAGATAGATAGATAGATAGATAGATAGATAGATAGATAGATAGATAGATAGATACAGCAAGAAGGAATAAAACAGCCAATTAGTCCACTAGTCCACACAGCAGTACAGAGGGCTCAGTTCAACTCACTTTTGTGAAACAGTTAATACACTAAAAGTCCTTCAACTTACAAGGGCTGCTGGTCCAAAGTCAAGGAAGCAGACAGCAGAGTCTTTCATCAGGCAAGCCAGGAAGAGTCTGCCTGATGGCAGCAGACAGCAGAGTGGGTCAGTAGCACAGGAGCTCAGCAAAGCAGGCCCCAATGGAATCTCGAACTCAAGCAATGCAGGCAACAGAGTCCACCAGCCTCACACTCAAGTGATATATGTGCCAGTACAATGGCAAAGCAGGTCTCGAACGAGCCTCAAGCTCTGCTACACCATCCATGGGTTGGCTTGGCCCACAGGTAGTGTAGCACACAGTTGAGGCAAAGAACTATTGGCCGAGTTGGCACAATAAACCTAACTAACATCGTTACTCTCCTTACTCAAGGACCCTTATATAAGCTACGAATTTCTCTGAAAACTAAAATTGCTTCTAATATTATGCACTTTGCTTTCAATGCTCTGTAAACGATGTATGTTTTTGGATTTTAGCAACTTTAGCTCTCAGCACAGCACTCCACCACTTGTCTGTCAGTGGTGGCTTGGGTGCTGCTGCCATGCTGGGAGCTGTGTCACCAGCCTTTCAAATACCAGCAGTCACCAGGGTGGACAAGTTTCAGCAGAGCTTCCTGATTAAGACGGAGGAGGAAGAAAGGCCTGCAAAGCTACTGTGAAAATCAACCAATGAAAACCGTAGGCACAACAACAGACACTGTCCCAAGCCCTGGTCTCTCCCATCACTTCACATACGTGCCCCAGCTGGACAATGAAAAGGAAGCCAGAACACGACAGGTGCATTGGAAGCGCCGTGTTGGAAAACAATATTGACGGCCAGCACGGTCAAAAGAGCAAGTCAGTGTTATGAGCAGTACGAGAAAGCTCCTTAAATGTTAAGGGTGGGGAGACTCTGCTTCTCTTACTTTGGACACGTCATCAGAAAGGACTGATCGCTACAGAAGGACAGAAGGACCCTGTGTTTGGCAAAGTGGAGGTGGATAAGGGAAGGAACCCTTCATGAGATGGACGAACACAATAACCACAGCCGAGGACTCAGCCCCCCGATGGTGCTCATGAGCATGGCTCCAGCCTGGCAGCGTTTCATCCTGGGAGAAGCAAGGTCGCAACTGACAACAGGACACACTAGAAAAACGGACCGATTCTTGACAGGTAACAACAATAGTATCGACTGCAGCCACTCTTCGAATGTCTAAGGTACATTTCTGGTAACTGTCTGGGACTATGGGTCCTGTGGGCTGCAGAGCATGGGGAGTCCCAGCCTGCTAGGGATCAGCGTGAGCTGTCACCTGGCCTTCCTTAGTCCGTTTCCCCGTCTGTAAGTGCAGCAGAGCAACGTGTACTCATAGAGGTGCCCTCAGGATTACATGAGAAACTGTATCTGAGATAGTTAAAGTTTATTGTGCCAACCTGGCCGATAAACAGATGTGGGGTTAATTGAAGGGTGGAGGGATACATGACTTGGTAAGCCTCGCCATTCTAGTTCTCGGGTCTCTTGCTTTGTGATGGTCGCACCAGGGTGCAGCTGCCTTAGCAGTTCCCTGCTTCAGCTGGCAAGGCGGCTCACTTCCTGCAAGACATCCCTGAGGAGAAGCCACATGGACCTACCCTGATGCAGCCCTGCCAACGCTGAGATGTTTGCACATTCACTGACTCAGCTTTCCTCCTACAGTCAGCATTATTGCAACTGTTTTGTGAGATGGAGGAGGACCTTATGGATTGGTGGCAGACATATGGCCTAATGTTGGACTTGTGGGCTTGGGCTGCACTGGGTTGGGATGTTTTCTTGATGTGCACTTACCCTTTATATAAAACTCTCTCTTATACATGAGTTTCTGTGGACTTGTTTCTCTATTGTACCCAGTACATTGTATGGCACACCATAAATGTTCAAAGAAGACGAGTGATGCTTGTTATTATGGCATCTTTACTATGATTACGAGGGCGCTCATCAGCTAGGCGATGGAAGCCCCGAATCAACAGCGCTACTTATACCTCGAAGAATTTGATGTTATCCATTCACTAGTCTACCCTTCTTGGAGAGCTAACTTGTCCCTGGATTACGTGGTGCTGTTGTTAGGTGCCACTGATGTTACGTGGTGCTGTTCTTAGGTGCCACCGATGTTACGTGGTGCTGTTGTTAGGGGCCACCGATGTTACGTGGTGATGTTCTTAGGTGCCACCGATGTTACGTGGTGCTGTTGTTAGGTGCCACTGATGTTATGTAGTGCTGTTGTTAGGGGCCACCGATGTTACGTGGTGCTGTTGTTAGGTGCCACCGATGTTACGTGGTGATGTTCTTAGGTGCCACTGATGTTACGTGGTGCTGTTGTTAGGTGCCACGGAGTCTTTCCTAGACATGTCAACGGTGGTTTAGAGAGGTAAAAATGGCTATGTCTTCAATTGTGGAAAATATGCCTTGCTGCGGTCTCCTCCTGAGTTTCTTGGCCTTTGCAAACGCAAAGAATGGTTAAGCCCTTATCCTCTCTCAATCCCACTGCCCACTCTGCTGCCAAAGTATGATTTCCATGAGAAAATCTGATCCTGGCACTTCCTGGTTTGAAATGCCTGACCCTCCCCCACAGCCCAAACACCTTCTCCTGGAAGATGAGGACATGTCGGCCCAAACCCAAGAGCATCTCCAGCCTCCCCTCCCAGCTAGAGATCTCCTGCCTTGAAATGCCTGCTGGTAATATGAAAACAAGGGGCCTGTGGGTGCAGTGGTTAAGCAGCTGGTTTCTAACTCAAAGGTCTGCGTTTCAACCCCACCCATAGATCTACAAGAAAGATCGAGTGATCTGCTACAGTAAAGATTATCGATCTTTGGTGCTGTGCAATCTGGCACAGAAGGCTATACTCTGAACTACTACCGACATGTCCACAATTTGAAGTCACCAGTCTCTCCATGAGAGAAAAACATGAGGCCGTCTACTTTCATCAGGACTTTAAGTCTCAGAAACCCACAGGAGCAGTTCTACTCTGTCCTATAGGGTCATTATAGGTCAGAATGAATTTGAGGACAGTGAGTTTGGGGGTGTAATGGCCACCCATAGGACAGAGTAGAACTTCCCCATAGGGTTTCCTATGCTGTAATCCTTATAGGAATTAGGTTGTTAATTGAAAGGCTGGTGGCTTGAACCTACCAGCTGCTACACAGGAGAAAAACTTGGCGATCTGCTGTTGAAAGATGACCAGAAGCAAGAATCTTGTAATGTCAGGGGGAGCCTTCCGCGTGAAATAAGAGGATTTTCTTGCCAATTTTGAGCAGTATCAGAAAAGAGGAAAACTCTAACGGAGATGGACTGACACGGTGCCTACAGCAATGGGTTCAAACACAGGAACAATTGTGAGGACGGCCCGGGACTGGCACGTGTTTCCTTCTGTTGTCCTTGGGGACGATTGACTCTGCAGTGACCCAATGGCACCGACAATTGCAAGTGTCCTTGATGGCTGAGGGAGAGTGCCCAGGAAAGGACAGAGAACTGCCTCGGCCGAGCGACTCCCTGTCCCCATGAAGCGTTAACCCTTCTGTGGAATTGTCACAGGGAGATTTCTGCTCTCCTGATTCTGAAGGCTCTGTTTGCCTCCGGAGGCTGGAGAGCATTCTGGAATTTCTGTTTCATAAAGTGGCTTTGCCCAATTAAGCTTTTTCCTTAAACCTTGTATTAGGAGTACTAGGCTGACATTATGTCCTAGAGACATTGTCCTTGAAGAAGACTGAAGCCAGATAAAATATGACCAAACTCACTGTTATCGACCCAGAGCTACCCTAAGAGAGAAGGTAAAATTGCCCCTGTGAGTTTCTGAGACTCTAACTCTTTACAGGAGTAGAAAGTTTCGTTTTTCTCCCATAGAGGGGATGGTGGTTTTGAACTGCTGACCTGCGGTTAGCAACCCAAAACAAAACTACTACCCCACCCATCCCCCTAAAGGTAGCCTAGACCTCCGTCCCTCCAAAAAAGCTAGAGAGGATTAAACACCTTTTTTGTCTGTTTGGTTTTTTAGCGTTGAGAAATGCTTTTCACCTTGAACAAAAACTATTCTGGAGAATACTTCTTACCAGAAAAGCAGAGTGACACACAACATAAATGATATCCCCCATTAGAGCAGTGTTCTTGCCACTCAAAAACAAAAAAAAGAACTAAACCCAACAATCAAAAAGCAACCACCAAACCAAAGAGCTGTATGAGCCAAAGGGTCAGCATTTCACGAAGAGCAAAGATGATCCGGTAAGGGCCAGGGAGAGTAGAGTCCTAGAAACAGAACCATCAGGACACAAGGCATGGGAAAGTTGACATGTGTGAGAGATGTTAACTACTGTCCTGGAGCAATTTGTACGGAAATTGCCAAAGGAGAGCCTAACGTACTGTGAAAACTTTCACCAAACTCACAACATACCATTGACACAATGAAAGATTACTGTTTGCAGACACGTCTGAGAAGCGCTCATAGAACTCAACTCCAATAATAAATACCGGCCGCCCCCTCTCGAAAGCAGGGAAGTCAGGGTTGACTCAGAGGTCCTTCCAACCACCTCCAGTGGCAAAGCCCAAACTCCCCATCGGGTGCTCTACAGTCTTCCTCTCGGATCCCTACAGCAACCTGGGAAGGGAGTCGTACCATTATGCCTTGAAGTGATTTTTCCCATTTCACAAGTGAGGACATTGAGGTCCAGAGAGTTCAGGATTTATTCAGCTGGCAATAAGTAGCAGACATAGGATCCCAACTCAGTCCTGTCGGCTCTTCCCACCTGTTTCCCTTCCCGCTGCGAGTGCCGTGGGGATTGTTGGGTGGGCTCTGCCGGAGGCGTCAACTCCCATCGAAGCTGAAAGTTAACAGGTTCAGACAGCAGTGAGCTCGGATGGTACTGCTGGACCTTAACAGCAGGACTAGAACAATAAGGTGTGATCCCAGGCTGCTTCCTGGGATAGAGGGAGAACAGAGGAATCCCACCAAAGATAGAGCTCTGCAGTGACTGCGCAGGGTCCTAAAGTTCCCGGAGGGACACTGGTTAGGGACCGGAGAGGGCCTGTAGCTCTTTACCTTGTATGAGGCGCTCTTAAATGGAACACTTTTCTTCCTAGGAAGGAAAAGTTGAATGTGGCAAGAATGCACGTGGACACCACTCCCTCAGGCCCATGGAAGGAAGCCAGGTCCGGCTGTTCCAGAACAGATCAGAACATCCTGGGCCGCCATCCAGTTAGGGCCATTGAGAGTGGAGGAGAAGGAAGGCAGTTTATGGAGACAGAGTTGTCAGATTTAGCTAACATACCTATAGTCTACTCAGTTGACTTTGAACTGCCGATAGGCACTATTTTATCTGTCAGCCCCAGAAGGGGATGCTTTCCTGAGCTAAGTTTTAGGACTCACAGGAGGTCAAGGGAAGATGAGTGGTTTTTTAGACCCAGTGGCTTAGAAATGTTCATTATATAGGTAAAGCCTTACTTAGTACTTGCAGTTGGATATTACATGGTCTGCAATTAAAATTCATAGTATAATTTTAAAACATCTATAAAAATTCTTTGAAAAAAATTCTTAATATAATCAAGAAAAGATCATTTGTTTATTATTTCAAGTATTTTTATATGTGCTGAAAGTGAAAGGAGGGCTGAAAGAAATAATTTACCAGTAATTTCTTCCTTAATACTAGACAAGAAGGCACACTACAACATGAACTATAAAAATGGAACCAGACAACAGACAAACCCCTCAGGACCAATAAGGGGAGCAATGTTACTAGGAGGGTAAGGGTAGGGGTGGGGGGGATATGGGGGCACCAATCATAGTGATCAACTTATGGACCCCATCCCAGGGGAACGGACAGCAGAAAGGTGGGTGGAATAAGACAGCAGTCTGTGTAAGACATGAAAAAAATTAATACTTTTTCAAGAGGGTATGGGGGAGGGAGGGCGGGAAGGGAAGGGGGTTAATGAGGAGCTGATACCAGGGGCTCAAATAGAAAGAAAATGTTTTGAAAAAGATGACAACATATGTAAAATTGTGTTTGACAAAATGAATATATGTATGGATCGTGATAAGAGCTGTAAGAGCCCCCAATAAAAAATATTTTAATTAAAAAAAATGGAAGTAGGCAACTTGAATCTCACTGCTAAACTCCTCCTTGTCGAATGAGAAACAGCATCATTCTGAGCTAACCAATGAAAACCTCATTTTCAAATCACCAAAGAAAATCCTTTTATAAAGAGAATGTTGTTGAACTTTGTTTTTCTAGAATTTGAACACTTAATTTGGTTCTCAGAGGAGATGGGATTTTTTTTAAATGAAAAGATTATCTTTTTCTTTGAAAGGCTTCTTTAAAAAATAATTTTCTCATCTATTGATTAATACTTAAGACATGCCAAGATCACCATGTCAAAATATTGACAGAGTGGATGGCAGGTTTGAACCACAGACCTTATGGTTAGCAGGCCAAGATATAACCCACTACACCACCAGAGCTCCTTTGAAGCCTCTTAGTAATTGAGAGATTGGAGATGGAGGTGCAGAACAGAGAGAGAATTTAGCCAAGAATGTGAAGTTGAGAAAGATTTTATTGAGGCAGGGATAGAACTCCCGGGAGGGAAGGGAGAGCAGAGGACAGGGGCATCTTGAGCCCCCGGGAAATCGTGCCTGGCAGTGAGGCAGTGGGACGTATATAGGGCTTGAGCCAAGGACGGGTGTACTGATGAGGGGAAGGAAGGCCTTCTGGTGCTGCAGTTGCAGGGCCTGAGCCAGGACGTGTCTGTGAGTAAATCGTCCCGGAACGCTGAGGGAAGGGGCTGTACAGACCTAGCCTGGAGAGATAAGCTCCTCGGGATGCTGGAGGCAGGGACTGCACAGTCCAGCTCTGGCCTTGAGAGGCGGGGGGAGGGGCTGCACAATCCAGCAGGCTATCTTTCGGGAGAGCTGGGGGAGGCAGCTGCCATGGTCCGGCCCCGGCCCAAACAGTAATCCTTAGTAGATAACCCCTGAGGTGTTCCCTCACTCCCTTATTTCAAACTCCCAATATTTTGACATGGTGAAAGGAGGGCATTGAGAAGAACCAGAATTCCACAACACTTCATTGTGCTCACATTCTCCAGTCCCTGGAGAACCTCATGCTTGGTAAAGTAGGACAACAAAAAAGAAGAGAACTCAACAGAATGGGAGATGAACTTCGTAGCGCAACAGTGCATGGACTCCCGCTCAAGGTGAATCTGCATAGACTCCTCTTACAGCGAGTCCAGAGTGCTGTGTCATTGGGAAAATGATGATGTCACCAATGCAATGGCGATGACTGACAATGTTGTGCTTTTGTATTTCTATGGGTTTTTGTTGTCCTGCCTTTACCTTGTTTTTCTCTGTGTTTGTTTGCTGGTTGGTTTGTTGCTGGTGCTGGTGTAGTTGGTCTTATGGGGGGGTGGATTTTGTCATAAGATGACCGCCAAAGTTAACCTCAGTCATGCATATCCCACGGACAAGCAGATGGATTCTGGGCTCCCAGTTAACCCTAGGCCCCATCCAAGAAGTTAGTTCTGATAACATGGCCCTGCTGGATACTGATCTTCATGCAATGATCACTGACAGTAGGGTGCTACAGCAAAATGTGGTGAAGAAAGCAGATGGTGCCCGGCTATCAGTTGAAATAGTGTCTGGGGTCTTAAAGGCCTGTATTCAAACAAGCAGCCATCTAAGTGAGGAGTCAACTAAGTCCACATGGAAGAAGCACCCCAGCTTGAGTGATCCAAAGATGACAATAACAAAATCCAAATATGATGAAGGGGAAAGAATCAGAGCTTAAATTGTCAACACCCAAATTGTAGAGGGCTATGGAAGACAGTGGGAGCCCAAAACCCATCTGCAGACTATCTAGTCAGATTACGCCTCTGGCAGATCCCCTGTAGCCACAGGAGAGGGTCTCAAACAGCCTTACTATCAAATACAGATCATTGTAATCCTGATTATGCTGGTTCAAGCTTGATACTTGGTCAGTTGACCTCCCTCTAGATCCAACCTGAATTTGTTCTAGATGCAAAGATCTCTTGCTTGTTCCATAACAAAAATATCTTCCCTGGCTTTTAAAATATTAATGGTGATCTGGAGAGAATGGAATATAAAAGTCCAAGAGGGGAAAGAGAAAGGTCACATGGGAAATTACCCCAGTCCTGGTGAGAAGCCAGGAGAAGAGAATGTCCTTCAGAGAGTATTTCAGCGGTAGCACCAACAAGACCTGCTGGAGGGATGGCCACAGGGTGAAAGGGGGGCTCTTCACACATGGATTACGTGTCCTGTGAATCCCCTCTGATCTCCGTAGAGGGATGAGAACAGCCTATCAGAGAGCATTGTAGAGTCCATTATGGCAGACATATTTAGGTTCCAATGTACTATCGTATCATTTGATCTCCCTTTTGATACATTTTAAAGTTGTTTCAGCTATTTAAAAGAGGGAAGTACATGGAATAAGCTTCCGGTGAGTCCCCTCTGGCCAGAGACCAGGATGTGAAAAGCCTTGTTACCATGCAGAGTGCATTGGGAAGTGGATTATTACAATTGGGAAGATTTTTCTTTACCAAACTCACTGCCATTAAGTTAACTGTGACTCATAGCAATCTGTGGGGCAAGGTAGAACTGACCCTATGAGTTTGCCAGGCTGTAACTCTTTACGGGAGCAGAAAGCCTCATCTTTCTCCCATTTTCTTTACACCAAGTTTAATCCATATTGAAAGCTGCAATCTTTGAGCTTCATCAGCAAATACTTCAAGTCCTCTTCTTTCTCAGCAAGCTGGGTGGCGTCATCTGCCTACCAAAAGTCATTAAGAAGCCTTCCTCCCATCCTGATGCCAAATTCTTCTTCATATAGTACAACTGTTTGGATTATTTGCTCAATATACAGATTGAATAAGTATTGTGAGGGTACAGAACCCTGATTCACACCTTTCCTGATTTTGAACTCTGCAGTATTCCCTTGTTCTATTTGAATGTCTGCCTCTCGGTCCATGTACAGGTTCTGCATGAGCATAATAAAGGGCTCTGGAATTCCCACTCTTCTCAATGCTATTCAACTTATGATATATAATCTAATGTTGGAAACTAACACTGAGGGAAATATGACTAGGTCTATATTCCCTAACTTTTAACAGAGGGAATCTGGAAAGCTAATATTGCACAGTAGGAAAGCCACCACTTTGGTAAGTTAGAGTCCAAGCACATAACCCTGCTTTAAATATCATTCTCACAGATTCTCCCCTAACAGCTATGCTGCCTTAAAGTGAGCACATGGTTGATTCTGTCTCCCTATTGAAATGGACATTCTATTGTTATCTCCTCCCCCTGCTGCACTAATCCCCCCTTATACCTATCCTCAATGCAGGTACTAGGTTTCCTCTCCTGTCAGCTCAGGGACTTTCCTGTGGTTACTACCCACCTTGTAACTACAGAATATGCATATTTTATGGCTACCTATAAATATTCCAAGATAGTAAAGACCAGCGGTTCTTAACCTGTGGGTCTCGACTCCTTCGGGGGTCTAACGACCCTTTCACAGGGGTCGCCTAAGACCATGGGAAAACACATATTTCCCATGGTCTTAGGAACCGAGACACCGCTCCTCTATCCATCTCCAGGTGGGTCCGCCCACATGCAGATACGCCCACCTACGAGTACCCAGTGTGAAGATTGCTACCCATGCTACACTATGCTTCAAAACAAAATTTCACTTATTTGTAATTAGAAATAAATATTTCACAATATATAATTACATAGTTTTGTGATTAATCACTATGCCTTAATTATGTCCAATTTGTAACAATGAAAATACATCCTGCATATCAGGTGTTTACATTATGATCATAACAGGAGCACAATTACAGTTAAGAAGTAGCAACAAAAACAATTTTATGGTTGGGGGTCACCACAACATGAGGAATTGTATTAAAGGGCTTTGCGGCATTAGGAAGGTTGAGAACCACTGGTAAAGATGCTCCCCCACCCCACCCCTCTCTCTTCTCCCATCTCCACGTGGACCATCAAGAGGGGCTGAGGTGAGCATGCTACCATGAAATGTCTGACTCCTTTATTTTATTCTCGCTCCTATTTTCTATGACTTTACTATGATCTTTATATAACTGTGCAATTGCGTCTCCGAGTCCCTCAGTTGTTAGAGGTTGGTTTCCTCTGACATAATGTCTTTGTGTAGTCAATAAAACACAAGTAAATAGCTTTCTGGTGTTCTCTGCTTTCAGCCAAGATCCATCTGACATCAGCAATGACATCCCTTGTTCAAAGTCCTCTTCTGATTCCAGGTAGAATTTCTGGAAGTTTTCTGTCAATGTACTGCTGCAACCGTTGTTGGATGAACTTTAGCTAACTTTACTTGTATGTGATATTAATGATATTGTTCAATAATGTCAGAATCCTGTGAGGTCACCTTTTCTTTGCAATGGCACCAAATTTGAATCCCTTCCAGTCAGTTGGCCAGGCAGCTGTCTTTCAAATTCCTCGGCATGGATGTGTGCTTCCAATCTTCATCAGCTTGCTGAAATATTTCCATTGCTATCTGTCCATTCGTGGAGCTTTGTATTTCACTAATGCCTTCAGTGCAACTTGGACTTCTTTCAGTTCCTGACCACATGCCACCTCTTTTTGGTACCATGACTCGTGTATTCTTCCCTCTGCTTTTCATGCTTCCTGCATCATCCAATATTTTGTACAGACTCTTTTAATAATGAAACGTGAGGCCTGAATTTTTTTTCATGATTTTTTCAGCTTAATATATGCTAAGTGTGTTCTTCCTTTTTGGTTTTCTGACTCTGGGTCTTTGCACGTTTCATGATAATACTTTACCCTGACTCTGAAGATAGACTAAAATATTTACAGATGAAACTGCAGGATCCCAGGGGTTTTCTTCAAAATAATTCAAGTGGGATTAGATAGAGGCAAGATAAAATACAAGATTGGTCATAGACACTACAGTATGGAAGCTCAGATGGGTAAATGGGGTTTCCTGTATACTCTTCTCTCCACTTACAGAAATTTCCAGGAAATGTTTTTAGAAATTATAAGCTCCATGAGGACAGCAACATTGCTTCTGTTTTTGTTTTGTTTGTTTCACTTTTATTGGGGGCTCTTACATCTCCTATCACAATCCATACATTTAGCCAGCGTGTCAAGCACCTTTGTACATATGCCGTCATCATTTTCAACGCATTCTCTTCCCACTTGAGTCCCTGATATCAGCTTCCCATTTCTTCCCCTTCCCTCCCCTGCAATTGGGTCTCCCCTCCATGCCCCCTATCCCCCATTCACATTGTATATGATTTTGTTCTGGGTCTCAGATGTCTGCTACCTGATCCCATCGACACCTCATGATCACACAGGCAAGTGTGCTTCTTCCATGTGGGCTTTGTTGTTTCTCAGCTAGGTGGCCACCTTTTTATCTTCAAGCCTTTAAGACCCCAGACACTATATCTTTTTGTTACTTATTTACTTATATATTTTAATCGTTTTGCTAGGGGCTCATACAACTCTTATAATCCATACATACATCAGTTGTGTAAAGCACATTTGTACATTCATTGTCCTCATCATTTTAAAAACATTTGTTCTCCATGCAAGCCCCTGGCATCAGCTCATTTTTCCCCTCCCTCCCCGCTCCTCCCTCCCTCATGAACCCTTGATAATTTACAAATTATTTTGTCATATCTTGCCCTGTCCGACATCTCCCTTCACCCACTTTTCTGTTGTCCGTCCCCCAGGGAGGAGGTTATATGTAGATCTTTATAGTCGGTTCCCCCTTTCCAACCCACCCTCCCTCCACCCTCCCAGTATCGCCACTCACACCACTGGTCCTGAAGGGATCATCTGCCCTGGATTCCTTGTGTTTCCAATTCCTATCTGTACCAGTGTACATCCTCTGGTCTAGCCAGATTTGTAAGGTAAAATTGGGATCATGATAATGGGGGGGGGGTGAGTATTTAGGAACTAGAGGAAAGTTGTATGTTTCATCATTGCTACATCGCACCCTGACTGGCTCGTCTCCTCTCCGAGACCCTTCTGTAAGGGGATGTCCAGTGGCCTACAAATGGGCTTTGGGTCTCCACTCCGTACTCCCCTCCTCATTCACAATGTTATGATTTTTTGTTCTGATGATGCCGGATACCTGATCCCTTCGACACCTCATGATCGCACAGGCTGGTGTGCGTCTTCCATGTGGGCTTTGTTGCTTCTGAGCTAGATGGCTGCTTGTTTACCTTCAATCCTTTAAGACCCCAGATGCTATCTTTTGATAGCTGGGCACCATCTGCTTTCTTCACATTTGCTTATGCACCCATTTTGTCTTCAGCGATCATGTTGGGAAGGTGAGCATCACAGAATGCCGGATTGTTAGAACAAAGTGTTCTTGTGTTGAGGGAGCACTTGAGTTGAGGACCAATGTCCATCTGCAACCTTAATTCTTAACATATAGTTAACATAGTTCTATTCCCCTCTTATTTTATATATATATTTACATATGCACATACCTAGATTTAGGTCTCTATAAATGTCCTTTGCCTCCTGGTTCTTTCGTCTATTTCCTTTTTACTTCCCTCTTGTCCCACCATCATGTTGGGCCTTCATTAGGGTTTAGTAATTCCTCGCTGTTACATCGCCCTGTTAAGCCCCTCTAGGGATCCTATGACCTTACTTCCATTGATTTTAGTTCACTTGCTGTTCCCTTGTCCCTGGGTTGGTTCCCACCCTCCTTCCTTTTTCCCACCTCCCCTTCTCAAGTATCCCCCTGGAACCACTGGTCCCGTTATTTTCATCTCCGAATTATTTATCCCACCTATCTTATCTAGACAAACACGCAGATACCAGGCAAAGCCAAATAAAACAAGGGAAGTCAAAACCAACAAAACAATAAGAACAAAAAGAAAGCCACTGACAAAAATGGAAAAGCCTATAAATAGTTCAAGGTCTGTTTGTTGGCCTTTACCAGTGTTTTCCAGTCGAGTCTTGTGGGGTGCCACACTCTGTCTCCCAAGTCTATTTTTGGTATTCCCGGGGGTTTCATCATTCTGCTCCCCCTGCTGCTCTGAATACCCGCAGTGCCTCACCCCAGCATGATGGGGCCAGACCGTGCACTATTCCCACACTGTGTCTCCAGTGCTGTCCCCCACAGCGCCATAGTTCAGTGAGGGACACCGTGTCCCAAAGTGTTGCCAGCCCTGCGGTCCTCCCCGTGTGTTATCTACTTGGAGCAGGAACATTGTCCTTGGGGCTTGGCAGGCCAGGATGCCCTCTCCTCCCTCACCATCTCTTTTCGTTTCTCCCGTGTGCTCTAATCCGTAGCGCCCCTCTCCCCAAGCTGTAGTCCCAGTGCTGTCCTCTGAGGTGCTATCTTCTGAGGGGGTGGGTGTTCACATAGTTGGGATTGGGGCCAGCCCCGCAGACCTCTCTATTGGTTCCCTGGTACATGCTGGTACATTGTATTCACATCTTGGCACATCAGGTTGAAGCTGGTCTCTCTCTCCCTCTCCTGTGGAGATATAAACAATACCCTCCCCTTGGGTGGGTTAGTGCACTGCTCCCCCACTACCCATGTCTTTTCTCTCTCTCTCTCTCTCTCCTATTTAGTTGGCTGCCGTATGTATCTCTAGATTGGGTTTGGGTCCTGCCATACTTGCTGGACCTCACCCCAGGGATCTATGTATATAGCAGCTTTCCCCCTATCCTTTTTTTTTTTTTAAAGCTTTCCTCAATGGAATCATGTTGTATTTGTCTTTTTGTGCTTGCCTTACTTCACTTAGCATAATTTCCTCCAGTTCTTCCCATGTGGCGATGTGCTTCATGCGTTCATCACTGCTTTTTAGCGAGGCGTAGTACTCCATTGTATGTATGTACCACAGTTTTTTGATCCATTCGTCTGTTGATGGAAATTCAGGTTGTTTCCAACTCCTTGCGACTGTGAACTGTGCCACCATGAACATTGGAGCACAGATGTCTGGATGTGTTTTGTTTCTTGCCTCTTCTGGGTAGATGCCCAGTAGGGGGATTGCTGGGTCATATGGTAGCTCAATCTCCATCTGTTTTAGATATCGCCAAATCGATTTCCATAATGGCTGTACATACCTACAGGTACACCAGCAGTGGATGAGAATTGCTATCTCCCCACAGCCCCTCCAACACTTGTTACTTTCTGATATTTTAAATTGGGCTATCTTTGAGGGGGTTAGGTGGTATCTCTTGGTTGTTTTAATTTGCATTTCTCTTATGGCTAATGATCGGGAACACTTTCTTATATATTTATTGGCCATTCGGATTTCTGGCCCTGTGAAACTTCTGTTCAGGTCCTTTGCCCACCTCCTTAGTGAGCAGTTAGTTTTTTTTGTTGTATCGCTTCTGTTTTTCAATGCTGCATTCCCAGGACCTAGGATTGTGCCTGGTAGTATGATAAATATTCAATCAATTACAGAACTTCCTGAAACCACTGAATAGGTAACCAGATACCCATATAGGTACTTAAGTTCTAGAAAGGACTTGTGGACCACCTTTACACATAACATTATGACTCCCATTTCACTAATGGACATCTGAGTTGGTTCAGATAACCTACCTTAGATCAGAACCATTACACTGAAAATCACCTTTTTATCCCTTAAAAAAAAATTATATATATATGCCAAGAATAGAAGCAATGGGAAAAAAATCTAGCATACAAAGAGAACATTATCCATGTCATTTAACATTTCTTGAAGACTTGAATTTAATTGATGTAGAAGAGCCCTCCTGGATAAATCCAACAAATATTTTGGTTTCCCCCAAACAAAACAAAACCAAGCCTTCTTGGCTGGAATTAAGGATTCTCTGCTGGCAGCTCAGACTAGACTTTTTACATATGTGCTTTTAAGACGGGCTCATAGATTGCACATGTGGTACACAGCAACCAAGGGGCACTTAACATTCATTAAATAATAATGAAATTGGAGGCCTGGGTTTTTTTGTTCCTCCTGGGTCTGTTCCTTACTTAAGGGACCTTGGACAAATCTATGCCCTCCCTCATGTCCAATTTCCATATATCTGTTTCAGGAGAATGTTGAGCTTTAAAATGTTTTGTGACATCTTCAGATTACCAATGGTAGCTATGGAATGTATCTCCTACACTATTTTACAGACTGTAAGCGGGATACTTTCACGGAAAATCTTCACACACAGTTGTGGAGCACTGTTGATGCCCTCTGGGGATGGTTCAGATATTCTAAGGCCAAACAAGACAATGTGCATACCATGAACCATAAAAAGTGCTTCCTATGCAACAAACAACTGAAAAATGGGCAAATGCAAGGCTCCAAACCACATTTCCTTATTTCTACTGTTTTCTGTCTCCTGTAAACCTTGCGGAAGCCGACAACATTGAGTACCCTGGTATTTAGCCATTCCTTTCCAAAACAATTGTACCAAATACTATCTACTGGGACAGCTAAAGGCCTACACTAGCTGGTCGAAGCAGACGGCTCTGGTAATCAGGCACCGGTGCAGTTCAAGTGCGTATTCTATACGTTGTACTGGAGGTTTGCAAAACACAGCCATCTTGCATCAGGCACCCTGGTCCATACAGAAGGGGGGCACTGTGCCCTCGGCCCTGGACACCGCCACCTGCGAAGGCCAGGCGCCGTGCACCGGCAGCCCGGCTCGGCCCGCGCCGCGATCGAAGGAAAGTTGTCTGCGGGGCCCGGGAACTCGCACCTCGAACCCGGCCGCGCCCCCAGCCCCAGCCCAGCCCGCTCCGGGTGACGGCGGGACGTTGGTCCGCC
>NW_022111324.1:75382441-75389561 GCF_000313985.2 Echinops telfairi
TGTTGCTCTCCAACGCCAGCGCCGCCTCTCGCTTGCCGAGCTCCAGCTGAAGGAGAAGGGGGGTAAGTTTGCCCGTCTGCCCGCCTCCCCGGAGCCGAACCCCGCTTGCCGTCAGCCCCACGCCGAGCCTTGGCGGCGTGGGAAGGGTACCCTAAGCCCCTCCGGCTTAGCCCACAAACTTTTTGGCCCAGAAATGGAGATGAAGCGCGGGCTTCCCTCTCCCCTCAGGCGGCGGCAGCTCCCGTCTTTCGCCGCCTCAGCCCAACAGCAACCGCCGCGGCGCCCTCCCTCCTCCCCGCGCCCCTGGCACCTCTTTCTTCGGTGAAATCCCACTCGCCGCCCCTTCCCGGGACCCCAAACCTTCACCACGACCTGCGCGGACTTCTTAACTACCACCCCCGAGTCTCGGCCCCCAGTTTTCGGGCTGGAAAAGGGGGGAAATCGCCGCCGCTTCCCACCCGGGGGGAACTCGCTTTTTGCTGCTTCCCTACAGTTGTTGCTAAGCTTCACCATCTTGTCTCTCCTCTCTGGTCACCGGTCACATTTTCTTCCCCCATCTCTCCCTTCCCCATTTCAAACGGGGAGAAAAATTTTAAGCGAGGGGATCCCCCCCCCGCGCCCCAATTTTTGGAGAAGCGGAAACTTGATGCATTTGAAGCGCAAAAAAAACCCAACTTTTGCATTTTGGAGGGCGGCACGTGGCAAGGGATCGGGGCGATTTGGAGCGGCTCGGGGTTTTGTCTCTGGAAGGAGTCGGATGCGTTTGGCGAGTGTTTCCATTTTGTTCTGCGAGGCGGGCCGAGTTTGCCCGCGCGAGACGCCGGCGCGGGGCGGGCCGGGGGGACCCGGGTCGAGGGCCCCGGCGAGGCGAAACCAAAAGTTTAGGCGGCGCTCGGGGTGGCCGGGCGGCCGGGCTCGGCGTTAATTAGAGAGAGCACTTGTTTGCCCTCCTCCATTGCGAGATCGTCCGGACTGGGCGGAAGGTGGTGCTTTGTGGAACGCTCGCCGGCGGCGGCTGGTGGCCCCTCTTGCTTTCCGACAGCCCCCTTGTTGGTCAGCGCAACTGTAAAGATGCAAACCGTGAATGTTTCCAGATATTTACAGCAATCCGTCAACTGCCAGACGCGGCGGGGGGCGGGGGCTGGAATCCTTTTTGCTGTAATTTGAGTCGCCCTTTTTCCCGTGGTGGCGCCTCCGTTCCTTTTTGACTTGTCGGTGAATCCGGTGTTTACAGGTCGTCCTGGTTTTGTGACGAATTAAAGGAATAGTCGTCAAGCTGGCACGGGCTCTTTGCTTTCGTGCTTGTTAATCAGGATTGGTATTTGGAGCGGTGCCTGGCAGATGATTTGTCTCTCGGTGCTGTTTGAAGCATTGATATTTGGATGGGGGGTGTATAATCGGCGCCCTTTCAAATTACATAATAATACGGGCTTTTTTTTTAATAACGTAATTTCCATATTGAGGGAGGGGTAGAAAAACTTAGTGGGCTAGCTGCATGTCGTGATTTTTTTTTTTTTTTTGAATGCTGGTAGGTAAGTGAGGCGGAGTCGCTACCATGGCTCGTACCAAGCAGACTGCCCGCAAGTCAACCGGTGGTAAAGCACCCAGGAAGCAGCTGGCTACAAAAGCCGCTCGCAAGAGTGCGCCCTCTACTGGAGGGGTGAAGAAGCCTCATCGTTACAGGTATGGGGCGCCGGGAGGGAGGGAATAGGGATTGGGACGACTGTGCCCCCCTTAAGAATCCAACTGAAAGGTGGATAAAAAGAAAACTTTTTGCTTTAGTGAAACTGGTTCTATTCCTTGTGGTGGAGAATGTATATATTATGTAAAGAATTAGCTTCAGGTTTTGTTGGGAACGTGCTTAATTTTGAAGCCAATTTCTGACTGATTGGCCTAAGGAATCATTGATAATAATGTTAATGGGGTGATTAACATTTAGCTACAAAGTCAGTAACATTTTTAAACAGCATAGTCTTTTTAAAATGCATTTTTGAGACCTTCCTTGCCTTAGGTAAAATAATTTGACAACAAGGGGGTTGGGTCTTTCTTTTTTAAGTAAGAGTAGGCCCTCGATCTTGTGTACTTTTAATTGGCTTATTTCCTCCTTGTATTAGCTTATTTGGTTTATGGCTATCTGAGCAGTGTTGTTAAGGACATCTACCATTAGAGGGCAGAAGTTGCTCAGACTTTGGTACCCTGCCTGTGAGTGATGTTTTGGTTAAGCTTGAACAAGTCTTGTGTTAAAAGAAGTCAGTCTGAATTGAGAGGCAAATTTCTTGCCAACAATCGGTAATAAACTTTTCCACTGGGTTGGGCGGGAAACACTGACAATTAAGAGTATTCAAATTTGGTCATTAATGAGGAATAGGCAGTAGAGTAGTCACAGGTTTTTTGAGAATCAGCTCAAATCCATATTTTAAAATCTCATTGGATTCTGTTGGTGGCACCTTTGAAAGAATGGAAAGAGAGTGGAACCAAGTTGAAGAGAATTTTCACTAAATGACTTTATTAATGACTCATAACTAATAGCTTCCAAGGTCGTAATTCTAGCAGAAGCTAGTTATGTATGTACAGGTTAAAAGTTAAAGGAAATTAATGTACTTGGTTACATTCCCTAGCGGGAACCTACTTTTCATTTCATACTTTTTGTTTTAAAGTTATAGTTACTCTTTGTTAGGCTTGAATGTTGAGGTCATAAATTGCACAGTGAAATTTGATACCGAAGCTGAAGACTAGTTGGATGCATTGTTTTGGGAAAATTACTGCATCTCTTTCAAGTTGGCTGCTCTTTTTCTTTTTAAGGCCTGGTACTGTGGCACTTCGTGAAATCAGACGCTATCAGAAGTCCACTGAACTGCTGATTCGCAAACTCCCCTTCCAGCGTCTGGTGAGAGAAATTGCTCAGGACTTCAAAACAGATCTGCGCTTCCAGAGTGCAGCTATTGGTGCTTTGCAGGTAAGATGGCGGATGAGAGGACTCTGAGCGTGTATGTTCCCACCTCATGCCAGGAATAATACCTACCATTGCTTTTGTTGATATAATTTAGTCATCACTGGGTTATAAAGTAGGTGATCTGTATTCCACTATTATTTCAGAAAGATTAAATTTCTCCATTTCATATACATAGAATATGGCAAAATCATAATGTGGAGCCATCGTTGGCTCCAAACCCTAGTGCATGTCCCATTGTACCATTTTAAAGTTTGCACACGGTTTGGTTTATGGTGTATTATAGGACACTAAGAAGATAGGGGACTGGTCTGTATTGTAATTAAGCAGCAATGACCTATGTAAAAAATGTATATTGGAATGAGTTCCTGGACATTGAAGAGGCAAAATGAAGAGAATGGGAGGAGGCAACATTTAAAGAATTCAGTGAAATGAAAGAATAGCCAGTAGTTAGGGTTGGATTGATCCTAGAATTTGTGCTTCAAGGTAATTCTGAGCATGTAGCCTGGCAGGGATTCAGAGACTTATAGGTTGCTAAAGAGGATTATTAATCTAGAGGTGGTTATGTATTTGAAACCTTTGTGATTTTGCCAAGATTAGAACTTGAAGTACTCATACGTAAGTTGCATTTGGGTGTAATTATAACATCAGTTACCTATATAACAGTGGCCTGCTTTGTATATTTTTAACTTTTTTTTTTCTCATGTAAATATATTTATTTAATCATTTTATTAGGGGCTCATACAACTCTTATCACAATCCATACACAAATTGTGTAAAGCACATTTGTACATTCATTGCCCTCATCATTCTCAAAACATTTGCTCTCCACTTAAGTCCCTGGCTTCAGCTCCTCATTTTTCCCCTCCCTCTCTGCCTTTTTCCCCCCAGTCTCTACAAAACCATCTCCTGCATCCAAGAGATGGGAACGAGGGGTTGGGATAATTAGAAATGCAGGTTGCTAGGCATTACAGAACTGAATCATAATCTCTCTAGGGTGGGGGGGTGGGGGGATCCAAAATCTATCTGCATGTATTCCATTGGGTTGTTAGGGCTGCAGTTGCTGTGCCTGGCTTTTATGTGTGAGAGATTTGATTTGATAGGTGGATTCTGCTCTGAAGTGTAATTGGCCAATCTGTTTCTATGGTTAGACTAAACTTCATTCGATTGGTGAATTCCAAGAATAAGCATCCATTAAATTCTCAGTGAGGTGAAATTTCAACAAAAATTTTCTGCCTTAATAGCTGATTATCTGATAGTCTCATTTATATGGTAAAATTATTAACTTGAAACACAAATACTACTACAAAGATTCCCAATCATTGATGCAAAGCAGCTAATTTTTCTTATGTCCTTTCTAGTTAATAGTTATCAGGACTATGTTTAAAGAGCATAGCATTAGAGCATTTTTAAACTAGAAATAACCAAAGATCTCAGTGTCATTAATATAGTAGTCTTATAAATTAGGATTACTAAGCAACCTGGGTAGAGGATATTGTTTTTTTAATAATTGAGTGAAACAAACGTCCACTGTTGCTGTTACTGAGGTAGGCAGACACTTGTAATTGGCATGAGGTATGGTTGCATTGGTTTGTGCAGAGTGGTCCCTTGTGCAGTTAATAGCGCTGAACCTTAATTAGAAAGGGTTTTTTGTGTTGCAGGCTTTTGCTCCCTCTCCCCTTAATTTTATAAAAATACTGGTTGTTAAAACTATTAAATGGAAGATTTTCTTATGGAAATATGGTAAAGCAGACGCTAGTTTTCAGTTTCCATGTTAACCAAGAATTGACAAACTTAGAATTTGGCTTTTGCCTTTAATGTCTGAGCTAAAGTATACTTTTTTTTTTTAATGGGTTTTGGTGTTTTGAAATGGTAGGCGAGTCACATTTTCTTCCAATTGTATTTTCCTTTTGTTGTTACCTTGGAATTATGCTCATTGGATAGTAAATTAATATGACAGGCTTTAAATTCCCGTTACAGCTTTAATTTTTAAGTGACTTTGCAACATTGGTAATGAAATTAGAACTATCTGGATCATGGTGAAAACCCCGGTGGGTGTTAAGTCTTCTCCCAGAGCGTACCAGACACAACCCCGGAAACTGGCTCCTGAGTTCTGAGAGAGCATTGAAAGCTCCAGCTGCCACATGCCACGCTGACAGATCATCCCACTCCACATGGTCTCTAGAACGTGACTGCCTGCTCTATAGCAATTCATAGTGCGGAGTTTCCCAAAGTCTTGAGCTAGGCCTTCTTAAAACTCTTGTCATCCAGTCAATTCCAAATCCTAGCAACTCTGTAGGACAGGGTAGACCTCCCCTTGTGGTTTCTGAGACTGGAGTAGAAAGTTTTGTCTTTTCGCCGGCCAAGTAGCTGGTAGTTTCAAACTGCTTACCTTGCACTTAGCAGCCCAACCCATCCATTATACCACCAAAGCCTAGGAGTTAGACCTTATAAGGGAGGTAAATACAAGTTAGCTCTTGATAATACAGGCTGCTGAAAAGTAGATGAGGACAATAAAAATTGGATGAGTGAATTTTGATAGGGGAGGAGTAAAAGTAGCCTTTGTGCTGCAGGCTGATCAAAAAGTTGGCAGTTTAAATAATCAGCTATTTGGTAAGAGGAAAATGGGCAATCTGTTCTTGTAAAAATTATATTATTGGTTTGGAAATGTGGGTGGGAACATATGTACAAGTGTGCTTGATATAATTAAATGATGGATTTTTAAAAGATTTCTAAGAGCCCCCCCAATAAATATAATTAATAAAAATATAAATAAGCAAAACTGGGGGGGGGTTTTACAATATTGAAAACACTGGGGGCTGTTCTATACTGTCCTGTAGGGTGATAACACTACATAGCAGCTGATTTAGGGTCTTTTTGTTCTTCTGAAGTAAACAGCTAAGGATGAAGGTATGAAATAAGGAAAAAATATATTCCATAAAATTAAATAAGGAAACAACATCAATAGCTGATGTGTTAATACTTTTAAAAGTGAAATGTCAGTTTTATTGCAGTTATTTCTTGTTTAAAAAAAAACAACAAAAACTTGGTTATTCCTATCTGCATAACCTTGTGCCTTAAAGGGCTTAAAAGTTTAAGTTTTTTTAGATAACCTTTAAAAATGGGAGTTCTTTATGGAACTTTATAGAAAAGGCCAACTACTCCGTAGCACCTAGTACATGAAAGCACTGTTTAAGGCCGGTGACTGAACTAGGTAAGCAAAATGAGTGAGCAGGTGTGTAACATAAACTCTACAGCGTTTATTATCAATTTAGTCATTATGTTCATTGTATAGTCTTGTGATACAAACCAGGCGCAAATAGAAAGTTAGATGGCGAGGATCATGCGATGGAAATCATTGTCAGCTAGGCGCGGCAAAGGTTCAGATAGGTCTTTTGAAGTGAGTGGGGTTCTGCTTCAGAAGACTGACAACATTCCATTGGATTGAGGTATCATTCCATTGGATTGAGTACATGGAAGAATGTTGGGGGTTAAGTTGTATTTCTTTCACTCGTATTTAGATAAACTCTCCCAGTAATGTAGTTAGGGTACCAGAGGCTTTTGATGGGTGATGTGGGTATGATTAGTAACAATAAGATAGGCAGTTTGATCTTAACGGGTGGGGAGCGATAAAGCTGCTCCTGCAAAGGTTTATAGCCTTGGAAACTCCGGGGATCGGCTCCACTCTGTCCTATAGGGTCACTATACGTTGAAATGGACTTGGTGGCAGTTGCTTCAGCCCTATAATTTGATCCTTGTATAAGCGATACAGATTTGTAGGCTTGAGCTATTGGTTTTACAAACTGACTTCTCAGTTTGGGTCCTACAGGTTTGAAAACGTGCAAGTATCTTGTAAAGTACTCAACAGCTTCTAAAGTACGGGTTTTTAGAAACTTAAAAAATATTGTTTTAATTCACATTTATATAGATATGTTTTACCTATTGGGAGTAACACCTTTTTTTGTTTTTGTTTTCTCCCCCCACCCCACCCCCTCTCCTATTGCAGGAGGCGAGTGAGGCCTATCTGGTTGGCCTTTTTGAAGATACCAACCTGTGTGCTATCCATGCCAAACGTGTAACAATTATGCCAAAAGACATCCAGCTAGCACGTCGCATACGTGGAGAGCGTGCTTAAGAATCCACTATGATGGGAAACATTTCATTCTTTAA
>NW_022111324.1:75389661-75420242 GCF_000313985.2 Echinops telfairi
AAAAAAAAAAAGATTCTCTTCCTGTTACTGGTAGTTCTGAACGTTAGGTTTTTCGTTTTTGTTTTTCCCATGGGGTCAAAAGGTACCTAAGCATATGATTGCGAATGGAAAAAATAGGGGACAGAAATCAGGTATTGGCAGTTTTTCATTTTCATTTGTGTGTGAATTTTTAATATAATGTGGGGACATAAAGCATTAATGCAAGTCAAGATGTTTCAGTGAACGCGTTTCAACAGTTCAACTTTATAACAATTATAAATAAACCTGTTAAATTTTTCTGGACAATGCCAGCATTTGGATTTTTTTAAAACAAGTAAATTTCTTATTGACAGCAACTAAATGGTGTTTGTAGCATTTTTATCATACGGTAGATTCCATCCATTCACTATACTTTTCTAACTAAGTTGTCCTACATGCGCAAGTACGTTTTTAATGTTGTCTGTCTTCTGTGCTGTTCCTGTAAGTTTGCTATTAAAATGCATTAAACTATACTTGCTCTTGGTCTTTATTATCAACTTTATCCATTCAGTTAATCACTTGAAGTTTGTGTGTACAAATTTACTTTAAAGGGGAATCTTTGGAACTGCTAATTATTGTTTTAACTTTGCAGGTAGTAAATATTTGCCAAAACAAAGTCTCAAATTCTGAATGTTGTACTCTGAATCAGTAATTCCCAAACCTAACATTAACAGGATCACCTTAAAATATTAAAATCTGAAAGTACATTGAAAAGTTTTTTCTACACTGCTAAACCAAGTTTAGTAACTCATGGCCATTGAGTAGATTCTGACTCATAGCAACTGTTTGGGACAGAGCAGAACTGCCCTGGGGGGTTCTGAGATTGTAGAAAGCCTGTTTGGAACTAACTGCTAACTTTGGTTAGCCCATGGCATAGCACACAAGTAGTAACTTAGATTTTCAAACGAATAGTGCCATGTCTAATGTTAAGATAAATATAAGGTCTGGCCACCTCAAAAAAATAGAAAAAAAACAGAGCAGTTTTACATTGATACATTTGTTGTCGCCATCCTAGATGAAGATCAACTTTATGGCAACTGAAAGTTTTGTGTATTTAACCCTGAAGTTGGTTTTTGAAGTTGGTATTAACCAGCAGTTGGTTTTTGACACAGCATTTTTAAAGATTACAGAAACATTTCTAGTATGCTGGCATTTATTAAAACCTAGGCGTAATTATAACTTCACTTGAAGTTGCAAAAAAAAAAAAAAAGCCTTATCTGAGAAGGTATGTTTGGCTTAGATTTTCTGGTTTTGACATTGGTGGGATGCAGTTAGGTGGTATTTTCTCATTACAAGTTACTGAAAGCTAACGAGTTCCTGAAGGTCGTCATTTGGGTCGAGTTTCTGGCCCACAAAGGGACTTTAATGGCAGACTTGTGAAAAACACAGAAAAGGGACATTTAAAGAAAATAATTGCCACAATTACAAGAGCATCCTGTGAATTTTTAGAATCAGTCTTAAATTTTGCTCTTAAATATTAGTGAATTTGCTTTTCTGGTGTTTTACTTCCTTGTAAAGTGATTTCTATGGAATTGATTTGTTGTATAGTTTTTAAGTAGTGGTATGTTTGCTCTCCCGGTTGTAATGTTTTAAAAGCACGAAAGGGGTGGGTGTTCAACTTGTGTACACACAGATGGCCACTATATTGGCTTTATCACCAGTGCCATGGCCTGTCGATTGTATGCATTCCTAGGTGGTACAGATGAAACATGGGGCTATCACTAAACTGGAAGGTTGGCTGTTCACATGTAGATTTGAACAGAAGTACCCTGGAAGAAAGTCGTGTTCTACTTAGGAAAAATCAGTCACTTGAAAACGAGCACAATTCTACTCAAACGTGGGGTTGCTTGCCATAAGTTAGAATCTACTTAACAGCAACTGGTAAAACTCCACAAAAAGGGCTATTGGTCTAAATCAGCAGTTCTCAACCTGTGGGTCGCGACCCCCTTTGGGGGTTGAACCAACCCTTTTACAGGGGTCTCCTATGACTAGAAAAATATTCCACAATATATAATTACATAGTTTGTTAAGCATTGTGATTAATCACTGTTTTATATTTATGTACAATTTGTAACAATCAAAATAAATCCATAACATTTACATTATGATTCATAACTCGCAAAATTACAGTTAAGTAGCAACAAAAATAATTTTATGGTTGGGGGTCACCACAACATGCATTAAAGGGTTGCGGCATTAGGAAGGTTGAGAACCACTGGTCTAAATCAACTTTCTATGAAGCTAAGATTTCAAGATAGGTTCAAGTGCTGTAAATTTATTGGAAAATACTAAATTGTTGGCAAAAACCTTACCATTTTGCCAGCGGGTAGAGAGTTTTCCCTTGCTGTTACAATTAGGGACTGGTGGTACGGTGAAGGCAGCTTTGGGCTGCTGGCTGGGATTCCCAATGGCTTGAGCCCACTCACAGAGAAAGCTGGGGTGGTCTGCTTCCATACAGATCGATAGCCTCATTAGCTATGGAACAGTTCTGCTCTGTATAGGGCTTGTAATATGGAAACAATGTCCGTGAATTGGGAGGGATGTTACTGTTTTGCGAATCTCTGGTGGTGCAATTGCAGTTACTTGAGTACAAGCCATCCCAAATATCAGCCAAGGCACCTAAAATTTTATCACAAAAACTGCACTGAAAATGTACTGAAAAACTTGGCTTATACACAAATATATAAGTGTCTTGATTGGCTAAAAGCAATTCAAACCTACTTGGGAAGAAGAAGAAGATGAAGCTATTCACTCCAGCAAAGCTTAATTGACAACCTCAGAAACCCTGTGTAGGGTGGCTAGATGTCAGTGGGTTTAATTGATTTTTTTGGTGGGACACATGGTGAAGTGCTTGGCTGCTCACTAAAAAAGTTCAACCCACATTGATAGCGTCTTTACCAGGTGATTTGTTTCTGTAAAGATCACAGCCTGGGAAAGAAACCCTGCTGGGAGTAGGATAGGTTGATTGCATCAGTGGGATTGCTAACAATCACCACCACCTTCGTATGTAACTTGGTAGTTATTTAGGGGAAATAGGTGGGAAATAGGCAAACAAGACCGTATAAAACAGGACCGATAGCCTACATAATTCACAGCCTAACCTAGCCTGATACTAGAAGAATTAGATGGTGCCCCACCTGTTATGAATACTGTCCTCAAATAAACAGCTGAGGACAAAAGGTCAGCATTTACCCAAAACAAGGATGAGAAGTAACTGAGAAGGAAACTAGATTAAAGGAAACAATATTGGAACCAAGAGAATGTGGACCAGGAAATATGTAACCAGAGTTGTAAAGCAAGTTGTATGAAGATTGGTAAATCCCTATATGCCGTGTAAACATTCACCAAAAGCGCTTTTTTTTTTAAATGTAAAAGTGCTTTCGAGTATTCCTAATAGTAAATAATCTAATCGGTTATTTCTATTATGAGATTGTTAATTGACAAATTGAAATCCAAGCCTTAACTGAAAATTATTTCTTAGGGACAGGGATTTAGCTTTTTAAAATAGGGATAAAAATACACAGCATATCCCTGCCTGTTTAGCTTTTGCATGAATTATTCAGTGGTGTTGATTATGTTTTTCCTGTGTAACCACTACAGTTAGTGTTTTCCCAATTATTGCACTACATTAACAAACTCTCAATAGCCTCTATGCATGAATTGCTCTGTTCCCACTGTCGCCTCCAGTTACTACTAATAAGTATAATGTGTTCAAGGTTCATCCATGAGTGGCATGTATCAGGATTTCATCTCCTTTCTGGCTGAGTAATAGTGTATGTACCCCATTTTGTTTATCCAACATCTACTGATGGACATTTCTCTCTTTTTGATAATCTGAATAGTGCTGGAATGAACATTGTGTATATACATGCAGGATTAGGATTGCTGGGTCATAATGGTAATATTATGTTCAGCTTTTGGGGTGACTGGCAAATTGTTTTCCACAACTATTTTGCATTCCTATCAGAATGAATGAGGGTTCCAAATTTAGTGATTTAAATGAGATCGTAAAATAAGATGGCAGATGACAAAATATATAAAAGGTAATAGGGTTTCTGTATACATTACGATAAAATCAAAACTCACTGCCATCAGCTTGTTAAAACATTTCCATCGGCCTTCCATCAATTCCTGGAGCCTTGTTTTGGGCTAAGCTTTCAGTGCAGTTTGAGCTTCCTTCAGCAACATTGGCTCTTCTTCATATGCTACCTACTGAAATGGTTGAATGTTGACCAATCTTTTTGGTACCTTATTCTTTCCACCTCTTTATGTTGCCTGCATTTTTCAATATCTTGCTCTTAGAATTTTTCATCTTGTAACTTAAGGCTTGACTCTTTTTCTTGTTTGTTGAGCGTGTTAGTCTTTTCAGCTTTCTCACTCTAGATCTTGGCAGATTGTACTGTGAGTTGGCTTTCTCAAGCTGCCCTCTAACATTGTCTACTCCATCCTTTCTTCCAGTTGGCTTAGCTCTACTCTTCCCATTAAGAGCAAGCGTCTATATCTTCTGACATCCATACCATTTTAATCTTTTCCTTCTGTCTTTTTGTTTTAAAATCATTTTTTATTGGGGGTTCTTACAGCACTTATACAATCCACACATACATCCATTGTGTCAAGCACATTTGTACATAAGTTGCCATCATCATTTTCAAAACATTTTCTTTCTACTTGAGCCCTTGGGATCAGCTCATTCCCCACCTCCACCCTCGCTCTCCCCCACCCTCCTACCCTCATGAACCCTTGATAATTTATAAATTGTTGTTTCTTTGTCTTAATAGCCCTTCTTCATGAATGCTGTTCTTGATGTCCTCCCACAGCTCATCAGGTCTGCTGTCATTATTCAGCGCATTACCGCTGTCAGTATTTTCAACTGTAGCAAATTTGTTCTTTGCAGGTGGGACAGACTCAGGTAGTATTTTGGCTCTTGTGGACTTGTTTTCGTTCTCTTCAGCTTCAACCTGAATTTATATATAAGCAACATATGACCTGCTCCAGAGTCAGCCCCTGGCCTGATTTTAGCTGCTGATATTGAGTTTCTTCATTGTCTCTTCCTTCCAATGTAGTTAATTTTATTTCTGTGTGTTCCACCTGTAGAAGTCTGTGTATGGAACAGCCCCCATCTGTAGTGTTGACAAAGTATCTGCTTAAGAACGAGTCATTGGTCTTGCAAAATTCTATTGCATGACCTCCAGCTTAGTTTTTTCACCAAAACCTTATGTTCCAACTTCTGCATTATCAGTGCATCTTGATTGCATGTTTGCTCAGTTTCACATGGAAAATGTTGGTAGAATTCTTCAGTTTCTTTTATCACTAGCCTTTGTGGTCGATGCAAAAATGTGAACAATAGTTATATTGGTGGGATTTCCTGAAGGTGGACAGATAGTAACCCGACAGCACTGTACTTCAAGATCTTGAAATGCCCTTTTTGATAATAAATGCTACCCCATTCCTCTTGATTGTGTCATTCCATCATAGTAAACAGGATTTTAGGATTTAAAATAGAACTTGACAATGCTAAAGTGCGTCTTGAAAAAATATATTCAAGGGACAAGAAATGTTACCCAAAAAAGTGCTTGGGGAAGCTTGTTTTAAACAACCCTCAAAGTATATTATAAAGGGAAAATTAATATTTAAGACAAAGAGTATTTGGGAACTGTTGTGTTCTGTCACAACACTCGACCTTTCCAGCTACTGAGTCTGATAATTCATTGCAATGGCCACACTCTCTGACAATATTCATGATTAAGGAGTTTATTAAGGAAGTTAACAGGTTGCAATGCAGGTAAGAAATGCTGGAGACAGAGTTGAGTTCAGTTAGGACATGTTACAGAGCTCTTTCAGGGCTGCTATCCAATGCCCAGAAAGCATGGCATTCTGTTGTAAGGCACTCAACTCCAGCTCCATGAGTTAGCAAACCTATCTCCCCACCCCCCATCCTCAACCCCCCAATTAAGATGCCCAGCGGCGTCTCACTCCACAAGTCACCCTCCTGCCCCAAAGCATTCTGCTTCACTTGCTCTGTGGGCTGAAAAGGCCACCACCATTCTGCCTTATGCTCTAGCTCCTAGTTTTGTTGATGCTACCCTGATGTCAGTTGTCTTCAGATCAAGGAGGTTCACTGGGGAGGGATCTGGGGGCCTAGAGGGCACACATACTCAGCTCCCAGCTCTGGCTGGTCTTGAGATCCTGATCTTGCTTCTCAGCCGACTCCTTTTATACTGAGCAGGATGGCAATCACAATATTCCTTGGTAGCAATTACAGGTCAATCCTATTCATGTCTTTCCCCCACCTTCTGACCCAAACGCGTGCAGGAAAAGACAGTTTGTCAGGACTTAAAGAGACTGAATAGTAGAGCCACATTAAATAATTCACTGCCCCAGCAGGAACTGATAAAATAAGGTATTAAAAGTAATTAAATATGAGGAAAAGGAGATGCAGATGGTTTTACTCTTTCCCTTTACCCATTCTTCTGCTGTAAATGTGGATTTGATACCTGAAGGTACAGCAGCCATCTTGCAACCAGAGGCAGTACTCATGAAGACAAATGGAGCATTAATGATGGTGGTACCCCAAAAATAGCAAAACCAGAAAAAAGCCTGTGACATCATGGAGTAGCTAAAGGGACACCAGAAGTCACCTAGTTCTAGACTTCTTGCTTTAAAAAAAAATTACCCCATGAGCTTAAGCAATGATTAAGTACAATTTTCTTTAGTTAGCAACTGAACAGATGCCCGTTTGTGGTGAACAAATGAATCTGCATAGTAGTGGAGCAGGTCAACCCCATCTCTAGTTTCTAGCCTGGCTTTTTGGTAGAATGAATACCCAAATGTTAAAGATGTAGGATTCAAGAGGAAAGAGTTTGATGGGCATAACTATTAGGTGTGGTGTGGGTGACAAATTTCTTGTCCACCACGATGCAGCTCTGAAATGTATGTGGATCTTCAATGGTGCTGGTCAAAATATACTGGAAACTTCCTTTTTGAAAAGCTTAGGAAAGCCATTTTACTTTGGGAATATCCTCTATGATGCTAAATTTGCTTTGCTTTCATGGGAATTCAATTTTGGACTTGTCTAAGGCTAAGTAAGGTGAGTTTTAGACTGTGACAAATAAAATACTTTGTGGTGAATGATTTGCAAATGAAAGTACCCTAAGGAAAAAATGGATCTGGGTGAACTATTTTTCAAAACACAATTCTTAGAGTGAGGAGTTAAAGTCCTACTTCACATCTCCAAAATATATATGGTTTAAAGAGCCAAATGTCCAAAATAAAATTAATAATGACCTGAGATGAAATATCTAAGAATGGCTTATTCTTAAAATATTAAAGGTTCTACTTCTGGACATCTGGATAGATATACAAGGAAAGAGAAGCATATACTTATAGCTTTGTGTGTGTGTGTGTGTGTGTGTGTGTGTGTGTGTGAAGAAAAATGGCTCACACACTTGAAGAAGCAGGCAAGTGCCAAGTTCAAGGGTCAGATGTTAGGTTGGAGCTTCTCCTGACTCACAAGGTTGTGCAGGCTGACGAACTCAAGATTGGCAAGCTGACAGGCTTGTGGCTGCAGAAATGAATGAATCCAAGGTTGACAGTCAGATGTCAGGCTGCTTACGACTCCCAGGTTCGAACTACCCCTGTAAGTTTCACGAGTGGCTAGTAGTTTCGGCTGCTGACCTTATGGTTAGCAGTCCAACCTGTAACCATTACACCACCAAGGCTCTTTTGGCATCTAGATGGTTGGGTTTCCAGCACCTCCTCTTTATGTTTAAAATGAAGTCGATTTTATTTTAAATGTTCATAATGATACAAGGAAAACGATGCAAGTTGTTGGAGACTGTTTCCTAGTGAGCCGTCCTCAGTCCTCCGCATCCCTACCTGAAGTAAGCCTACCTGATTCCGAGCGCAGGGAACAGTGTGAAGTGGTTCACTCCACCTGAACTGAGGCCCCCGCGCCACTCCGGAGATGGACCCCCGGGGTGGGTGAGGAAGCTGCTCCTTCCAGCTCCTCGGGAGCAGCCTGAGGGAGGCTTACTTCGGGGTCCTGGAGAACTGGGGTTCAGCATTCTCTCCGGCCAGTGTGGCTTCTTCTCGGGTTTTCCATCCGAGCTTCTTTAACAACCTCCAGACCTGGACCCTCCCCTGCGAGTCCCCCCCCCCCTCAACCTCAGGTGCCAGAGATGCTAACTACGACGCCAAAGGATCTTCCCACCACCTGATGCCTAGGGCCCCCAAAGCCAACCTGGTCCTCGGCGGGGTTAGGTGACACCTCCGACCACGCCCCCGGGCTGTAGCGCGGCGGGAATTCCGGGGGGAGGCCACGCCCACCTCCGCTTTCGAGCGCTGGAAGCACGGTCCCAGCTAGTACCCTTGCTGAGGTCCCCACCCCCACCCCCAAATAAGAAACAGTCCTGGCCGTCCCAGCCACCCGCCGCCCTCGGGGGACCTCTCCAGAGGCCCCCGCTCCCGCGCAGGGCCCGGCTGGCTGGCTCGAAGCTCCCCCCACCCGGGGGTTCGGGTCGCCTTCCCCGCAGGTGAACCCGGCCCTCGCCTGCTGGGCCGTGCAGACGTCACACACCGGCCGAGGGGTGCAACGTGGCCCTTGGGAAAACGTGTGGTTCGTGCTTATCTAGAGAAAGTAAATGCAATACTGTACTTGTAAACGGAGAAGCCCATGGGTATGCAAATCCCGCACTAATTCCCGCAGCCCCGACCCCTCTTCCCCGTCTTTAATGCACTCTTGAAGGCCCTACAACTAGTTGAAGCAGACCAGGAAACTGCGGTTGGACAAAACCCCTGGTCACCACAGCCTCCAAGGGACAGCCCCAGTGTGCCACACTCCCAGGGGTGCCAAAGCCCTGGCCCCAAGGGTTCAACTTGGTTATGACCCGAAGCTTCGGTTTTTGATTCAAGTGTCCAGCTAAAACCCGAAAGAAAGTGTCCAGGCCCTTTGCCCAGCCTTGGTAGGGACCCCAAGGGCAAATCCCACGTGTAAGGCACCTTTGACAGGGCCAAGCCCCTGCCCAGGAGGACTTGGCAGAAAGTCCATTAGAGCTGTCCTCCCGTGAGCAGGAAGCTATCTTCCCAAAGGAAGGGCACATCCAAAGGGAGGACTGGGCTCCAGGCTTCTGCCTCAGATCTCCCAGAAGCCTCCCTCTGACTCTGCTGGTCAGAGGGAGAAAGGAGCATTGCTGGCTTAGACAACTAGTCCCATTCACAATGGCTTCCCTTAAAAGATTCCCAGGGGATGGGACCCCTGCAAGCTAATATTGAGAAAAGCTTAACAATTTGAAAGGTGGGGGAGGAGAAGGCATTTGGTTTCATATTCAGAGTGAACAGATGTTTTTGAACATCTGCATCTGGTGCCAAGCAGCATGCGAAGCTTTTGTTCTCGTATCATTACAGTCACCTGAGGAATACGGATTATTTCCCCTGTGGTTAGCGGTTCAAGTCATAACTACTAAATCGTCAGGGCTCTAGGCCCAAATACTACAGCTACTAAGTGGCAAAGCATTAATAATACAGGGCATGATTTCAAGCGTGACTGTTATGGTGGAGTGCTGTCGAGGCAGCTCCAACCCACAGTGACCCTGTGAGAAACAGTACGTGAGCCCATGATTGTAACCGCTGTATCACTTCCATCTCGGGGGGCCTTCCTCTTTTCACTGATCCTCTGCGTTACCATGCATGCCCACCTCCAGAGACTGGCCCTTCCTGATAACATATCCAAAGTATGTAAGACAAATTCTTACCATTCTCTCTTTGTGAGCCCAAGTGAAATGAAATTTTTGACAACTTCAGTCTTTTCTCCACGTATCATGATGTTATGTTAACCATTCTCACTTCTAAGAAACATTCTGACTGTACTTTTTTTTCTTAAAAATTAATTCATAAGTGGAAATTACCCAATGTCCTTCAATTATTGAACATCTAAGTAAAATGTGGTGTATCCATACAATGAAAAAGAATAAAGTATTGATAACATGTTACATACGAAATGGATGAACCTTGAAGACATTATATGCTGAGCAAGAGAAGCCCTGACTGTACTTTTTTTTTTTCTGACTGTACCTTTTTAAGACACATTTGTCCCCTCTTCTGACAGTCTGTGGTATGAGGGGGTACCCCCCCCAAAAAAAAACATGGCAAAGCTCCACTGGGCAGACCTTTCATAGTACATATTTTCCCATTGGGTGAACACTGAGTTAGTGCACTCAGTGGCGTTACCTGGGAAGGTTCTCTCTGGTCACAGTGAATTTTTTTGTAAAAGCAGTTTCACTAGAACCTTGTTTTTTGTGATGGATGATTTCAGAGAACAACATGGGGCTGTGAAATTCTGTTTCCTGCTCAGGAAAAATGTCACAGAAACTGTTATGATGTCGAACATAGCTTACAAGGTCAGTAGCGCCGTGGGAAATACTCAAGTATACAAATGGTTTCTCATTTCCAAAAAGGTGACATGTCAATTGATGACAAACCTCACTCTGGACATCCGTCAACTTCCTGAACAGATGCAAATGTCTAC
This sequence comes from Echinops telfairi, assembly GCF_000313985.2. Taxonomy (NCBI): domain Eukaryota; kingdom Metazoa; phylum Chordata; class Mammalia; order Afrosoricida; family Tenrecidae; genus Echinops; species Echinops telfairi. The sequence goes on from NW_022111324.1 coordinate 75,400,202, forward strand.
TCATAGTACATTTGTAGTTCATTCCACAAGGCAGACTGTTAGTCAAAATTGTCGATTTAGAGATTTTGAAAAGATAGTGTAACAGTGTACGACAAAAAGGCCTGATTTCTGGCAGACAGGGGACCATGACAATGCACCTGCTTACGCAGCCATCTCAGTGTACCAGTCTTTGGCATGCCTCTCTTGCCCCTGCACTTGACTCACCTGACTTTGCTCCCTGTAACGCAGCCATCTCAGTGTACCAGTCTTTGGCATGCCTCTCTTGCCCCTGCACTTGACTCACCTGACTTTGCTCCCTGTAACTTCTTTTTGTTTCTGAAAATGCAGAGGGACATGAAAGGACAGTGATTTGAGGATGTAGAAAAGGTGAAGGAAAAAACGAACGAGGTGCTGTCAGCCATCCAAACAGACAAGTTTGAAAAATGTTTCCAAGCATGGAATTGCAGATTTGACAGACATATTAAGTATAATGGAGAGTACTTTGAAAGTGATAAGGTTGTTTTGTAGAAAAAAATTAAATACATAGCTTTGATTTTTTTTCTTTTTTTGGGGGGGGGGGCAGTATTCTTCAACACCATAATTCAAATTCATCAGTTCTCTCAAAAACTCACTGCTATCCAGTCAATTATAACTCAGAGTGACCCTAGGGCCGGGTAGAACTGCTTCTGCGGGTTTCTGGGACGGTAACTTTTCACAGCAGTAGAAAGCCTCATCTTTCTCACGGAGAGTAGTTTGTAGATTTGAACTTCAGATTGCAGTAGACAGCTCAACTTGTAACATGCGAAGCTACGGGCACACCTTAAATTCTTCTCTAGTCTTCCTTATTTATTGTTAGGTTTTCACATGCACACGAGACAATTGAAAATGACGTGGCCTTGGCCCAGTGAACGTGAGTCATCAAAATGACATCTTTGCTCTTTAAAGCTGTAAGGAGATCTCTGACGGCCGATTGGCCGGTGCAATACGTCATTTGATTTCTTTGGTGCTTTTCCATGAATGTTGCCTGTGAGTCCAAGTGAAATGAAATTTTTGACAACTTCAGTCTTTTCTCCACGTATCATGATGTTATGTACTTGTCCAGTTGGGAGTATTTTTGTTTACACTGAACTTTAATCCATACTGAAGGCTAGAGTCTTTTGATCTTCATCAGTAAGTTCTTCAAATCCTTCTATAGTCCAACTATTAATGGATGTTTGCAGCCATTGCTTCTTTTGAGTTGTGCCGCATGCAAATGAAGGGTCCGAGAACTTTGCTCCATCATCCATGTCATTAAAGACAATTTGACTTGCAACTCTTCTCCAGTTATATGTTATTTCCTTATTGCTGTTTGTTTGCTTATTTAAAAATTATTGTAAATTAGGTGGGGGTGGGGTGAGATTTCAAGCCATCCACTCTGTATTCAACACTTTAAATTACTATCAAACACCACCCCCACCATAGTTTACCACGGACCCGCTCCTTGCTTTATCCTCTCCCTGTTGTAGGCTACTTACTGGCTTCCGTTTCACCCAGGTGAACAGCCATCGACACTCCTCACACATTGCTTTCTCATTCTACCCTCTCCCTCCCTGCCATGCGATCTCCAAAGTCTGTTCCCTTTGGTGTGAAAGTCTTTATCTTGGGGTTTCCCCACACTTACAACAGTGGTCTCCTATGATATTAGTCCTTTTGTGGTTGGCTTTCATTCAACATAATGTTCTCCAGGTCTGTCCTTGCCTTGAGCTGCTTTGTGGTTTCCTTCTTTTTTTACTTTTTTTTGGGGGGGTCTGTGGTTTCATCATTATTTTTTCACGATGCGTAGTATTCCATGATGTGTATGTACCAGATTTCTTTATCCATTCTTCTGCTGATGGGCAATGAGCTTTTTTCCATCTTCTTGCTTTTGTAAACAGTGCTGCATGGAACATATGTGTGCATATGAGGGGGTACCCCCAAAAACTGGAATTTTTTCAAAAGCACTGTATTTAATTTTTTTTTTTTTACAAAACAACCTTATTACCTTCTACTTTCCATTATACTTAATACATTTGTCAAATCTGTGATTCCATGCTTGGAAACATTTTTCAAACTTATCTGTTTGGATGGCTGACAGCACCTTCCTCATTTTTTCCTTCACCTCTTCTACATCCTCAAATCACCGTCCCTTCATGTCCCTCTTCATTCTCAGAAACAAAAAGAAGCCACAGGGAGCGAGGTCAGGTGAGTCAGGTGTGTGGAGCAAGAGAGGCATGCTCTTTTAGCCAAAACCTGGTGCACTGAGATGGCTGCGTGAGCAGGTGCACTGTCGTGGTGGCAAAAGCAGTCCCCGTCTGCCCCAAATCGGGCCTTTCTGGTGGCAGACGGTTACACTGTCTTTTCAGAACTTCTAAATAGAAAGCGTGATTAACAGTCTGGTGGGAGGCACACCAAATGCCTATGGGAAGTTGATGGATGTCCAGAACAAGGTTTGTCATCAATCGACATCTCACCTTTTGGAAAACAGGAAGACCACTCAGACGCTTGAGTTTCCCCAAAGCACTGCCCTTGTAAGCTGCGTCCAACCTCACAACGGTTTCCGCAGCACTCAGGAAACAGCATTTCACAGCTGCAAGCTACTCTCTGAAATCGGCCATCACAAAAAATGGAGGTTCCAGAGAAACTGCTTTTACGAAAAAATTCACTGACCAGAGAGAACCTTCTCTGGCGACGCCATTTGGGTGCACTAACTCAGAGCGAGCGGTTCGATGCTCACCCAGCGGAAAAATGTGTCCTATGAAAGCTCCACTCCGCCCAAAGCAATTCCAGTTAGGGGGGATCATCCCCCCTCATATGTCTGTTTGTGTTATGACTCTTTCTTCCTTAGGATAAACCTAGCACAGGGATCGGTGAAGCCTGTGGAATTCCTGTTCCCAGGTGTTTGGGGTGGCGCCATATCACTTTCCAGTGACGGGACATATGTACAGTCCCACCAGCAGTGCAAGAGGTTTCTTATCTCTCCACAGCCTCTCCAGCATTTGTGATTTTCTGCTGTTGTTGTTTTTCTGTGTGTATTGTTTTTGTCTTGTTTTTACCTTGGCTACCATTGCCAGCAGAGGGTGGTATTAATTGTTGTTTTGATTTGTATCTTTGAGGGGGCTGGTGACCTTGAGCCTTCCTTCATGTGTTAGGTGGACATTTGGGTGTCATCTCTGGTGAACCCACTCATATTTAATTGCCTTTCTCCCTGAGAGGTTCACCCTCCTTCATTACGTCAGACAGGGTTGCACCGCTTTTCAGAGGGTTTTCAGTGACTAATCTTTCAGAAGTGGCCCTTCTGCTCCTTCTTCTTAGTCTAGTCTGGAAGCTGTGTGGAAACCTGGCCACCATGGTGACCCTGCTGGTCTTTGACATACCAGCGGAACAGCTGCCAGCGGCACAGCAACACATAAGCCGCCACTGTACAACACACTGACAGGCAAGTGGTGGTCATTTCTGGTAGACCAAAGAATTTAGATAATTAAGAAATCTATGAAATATTTTATATTCATGAACTACAAGCATGAAGTATACTTATAGGAAGTGTAAGATAGAACTGTACTAATCCTGCTTTGTGACGCTGAGGCCAGGGCTTTGCTTTTCAGCTGGTGTAAGATAATATGGAGTCCACCTCTCATCTTAGAAATCGAACGGGTTTGAGCATGATCTGCAATGAGAAAACTTATAGATAAGAGAAAAAAGGATAGATGCAGTTGAGGCGCAGGGCACCCTGCAGTATAGACACTTCAGGGCCTAGAACTTTGTTCGATTTATATACACTCCCTGTTTAAATACGTTCCCTATCACATAGCCTGCAACCTGTGACAAGTTTACACAAAGGGACAGTTTACAATGATTTGAGAGTATACAAAGAAACATTAATACATCAGCCAAACTGTTCACAGACAGGAGGGGAGGATAAGGCTGGGAACATGAAGTAACTGATAAGTTTACAGACTGCTGTTTCTGCAGCTTTTGCCAGGGAGCAGGAGGCAAAGGCAACCTTTCCCCCCACATGCTGGGCTAGCTTAGGCCCTGGCAGTAGAGCACAGCCTAGGGAGACTGTAAAACTAGAGGAAAAAAGAACTGTTCCTTTGTATTAGTCTGGATACTTTGGAGAAACAAATCCACAGCAACTCATGTATAAGAGAGAGTTTTAGGTAAAGGTTAAGTGCGTATTAAGAAAACATCCCAATCCAGTGCTGCCCAAACCCACAAGTCCAACATTAATCCATATGTCCAACACCAATTCACAAAGTCCTCCTCCATCTCACAACACACAAGCAATGACGCCAACTGCAGGAGGAAAGCCAAGTCAGTGAGTGTGTAAGCATCTCAGCGCTGGCAGGGGTCTCCACATGGCTACTCCAGCACCCAGGGCTGCATCGGGGTAGGTCCATGTGGCTTCTCCTCAGGGATGTCTTGCAGGAAGTTGAGCCTTGCCAGCTGAAGCAGGGAACTGGCTAAGGCAGCTGCACCCTGGTCTGACCATCACAAAGCAAGAGACCCAAGAACCACAAAGGCAAGACTCACCGAGCCATTTATCCCTCCGCCCTTCAATTAATCCGACATGTGTTTATCGGCCAGGTTGGCACAATAAACTAACTAACTCATCCTTCCTGGAAGCTTTCCGCCTCTAATCCCTGTGAGCAAAATCCCAGTCCCCCTTTTCCCACCAACCTGCAGCCAAATCTAGTTTTCAGTTTTTCCTGTATCTGTTGTTTTTAGGTGCGACGGAGTTGGTTCCAATTCAGAGCCACCCTGTGGGCAGCAGAATGAAACACTGCTCGGTCCGGCACTGTCCTCAGAGGTGTTAGGTCTGAGCCGATTGCTGCAGCCACTGACCTTGTCAAAGGTCTTCTTCTTCTTCTTCTTCTTTTTTCATGCCGTCCTCCACTTTACCAAGCAGCGTGTCTACTTCCAGGGACAGGTGTCTCCTGCCACGTCCAAAGTACGTGAGACAGTCTTACCCTTCTCACCTCCAAGAAGGGTTCTGGCTGGACTTGTATCACGGCAGACGTGTTTCCTCTTTTGGCAGACCATGTTACTTTTGATAGTCTTTGCCAGCATCGTAATTCAAATGCATCATTTCTTCTTTAGTCCTTCTTAATCAATGTTCAACTTCCACATGCATATGTGGTGATTAAAAATACCATGACTTGGGTCAGGTGCACCTTTGTTCTCCAAGTGACATCCTTGTTCTTCAATACTTTTAAAGGGGTCTTGAGCAGCAAATGTACCCAGTGCACTGTGTTGTTTTGAGTGTTTGCCTGCTGCTTCCATGAGCATTGATTGTGGATCAATCCCACCCCTTTAGGACAGTCTTACGGTGTACCTTTCTCTTCTTACCACAAGTCCAGGTCCCAGTGCATGACACCCCTCCACCAAGTTCAGAGAAACGAAATGGCCAATGCGCCCTCCTTGGAGGTGTGTTTCACCTTCAGGGCCTCTCGGGTTTCTAAGTTTGAAGAACCCCAACCTCTTTCCTTTACTATTCAACCCTAGACTTAGTAACTGCTTCTTGAAGTTATGATACCACTTCTTGAAGTTATGATACCGCTAAGTTCTTTTGATTCTTTCAGTTATTCATTTTTTCACCAACTTAACAATTTTTTTATATTAAATTTTCTGTTCAAACAAATAGCGTGGTTTCTGTCTTCTCACTGGACCTAGACTGATACAGAAATTGGTTCCACAAGTGTGGTATGAGATGTGTTAATGGCGAGGAGAACCCTATTGAGACAATACCATGTAACCATCTCTGATTCAAATCATCTGCTGTCTACAGTGAACTAGAACTCCATTCCTTCCAAGTGGTGAATCCCAACAGATACCAAGAACTGAGCCATTCGGTGATCATTTCATCTTTCTACGAGGCTAACTGCTGGGTGCAAAGACATGTTGTTAAATGAGTTCTTTGCGTAGACATGCGTTCACTGCTACTTTCCCTCTGATTTAATGCACTTCCTCGGTCAGAAGCGTTGCAGGGGCTGTTAGAACAGTGAAGGCTGTTGTTAGGTGTCATCGAGGCCGTGTTGACGCATAGCCATCGGCCCTGTGCTCACCACAATGAAGCATTGCCTGGTGCTGCGCCATCCTCACAATTGTCCCTGGGCTTGAGCCCGCTGTTACCGCCACTGTGTCCATCCATCTCCTTGAGGGCCTTCCCCTTTTCTTGCTGCCCCTCTAACTTTACCAGGCATGATGCCCTTCCCTAGGGACAGGTCTCTCCTGACATGTCCGAAGTATGTAAGACAAACTTCTGCCATCCTGGCTCTAAGGAACACTCAGGCATATTTGTTTGTCCTTCTGGAAATCCATGGTAATTCAGTTTTCTTCTCCAGCCCCACAATTCAAAGCATCCATTGTTCTTATGCCTTCCTTATTCATTGTCCAACTTTCACATGCATGCGAGGAAACTGAAAGACCATGGTTTCAGTCAGGCGCACCTTAGTCCTCTCAAAGTAACCTCTCTGATTTTCAGTACTCTAAAGAGATCTTGTGCACCCCATTCGTCATTTGATCTCGACTGCTACTTCCATGAGTATTTATTGCGGATTCACACAAGGTAAAATCCTTGACAACTTTTCTCCATTTAGCATGATGTTACCTATTGGCGCAGTTGTGAGGATTTGGGCCTTCCTTACACCGAGTTGCAATCCACACTGAAGGCTGCAGGCCTTCCTCAGTCTCCATCAGCAAGTGTTGCAAGTCCGCCTCAGTTTAAGTAAACAAGGTTAAAAAAAAAGTAAACAAGGTTGTGTTATCTGAATATTGTAGGTTGTTAATAAGCCTTTCTCTAATCCTGATGCCACATTCTTCTTCATCCAATCCAGCTTCTCTAATTATTTGCTCAGCATACAGATTGTGAATAAATATGGTGAGAGTATAAAACCCTGTCACACACCTTTCCTGTTTTTCAACCACGCAGTATTTCCTTGTTCTGTTTGTACACCTGTCGCTTGATCCATGTACAAGTTCTGCAGGAGCACACTGAATTCCTCTGGAATTCCCATTTTTCTCAAGGCTATCATAATTTGTTACGAATCACACAATTGGATGCCATGGCATAATCAATAAAATACAAGTAAACATCTTCTGGTCTTCTCTGCTTTCAGCCAAGATCCAGCTGACAACAGCAATGATAACCCTTGTTTCATGCCCCCTTTTGAATCTGGCCTGCGTCTCTGGAAGCTCCTGTGAATGTACTGCTGGAACTTTTTTTATTAATCGTTTTATTAGGGGCTCATACAACTCTTATCACAATCCATACACACATCAACTGTGTACAGCACATTTGTACATTCATTGCCCTCATCATTCTCAAAACATTTGCTCTCCACTTAAGCCCCTGGCATCAGCTCATTTTTTCCCCTCCCTCCCTTTGCTGCCCCCTCCCTCATGAACCCTTGATAATTTATAAATTATTATTTTGTCATATCTTGCCCTGTCCAACGTCTCCCTTCGCCCACTCTTCTGTCGTTCATCCCCCAGGGAGGAGGTTATATGCAGATCCTTGTAATCGGTTCTCCCTTTCCAACCCACCCTCCCTCCCCCCTCCCCATATCACCACTGGTCCTGAAGGAATCATCCGCCCTGGATTCCCTAGGTTTCCAGTTCCTATCTGTACCAGTGTACATCCTCTGGTCTAGCCAGATTTGTCAGGTAGAATTGGGATCATGATAGTGGGGCTGGGGGTGGGGGGGCGGTAGGGGAGAGGAAGCATTTAGGAACTAGAGGAAAGTTGTATGCTTCATCATTGCTACACTGCACCCTGACTGGCTCATCTCCACCCCTCGACCCTTCCGTAAAGACTGGAACTGGTTTTGGATGATCTTCAGCAAAATTTACTTGCATGTGATATTAATGATATTGTTCTATAATTTGAGCATTCTGTTGGGTCCTCTTTCTTTGGAATGGGTACAAGTATAGATCTCTTCTATTCAATTGACCAAGTAGCTGTCTTCTAAATTTCTTGGCCTGGATAAGTAAGTGCTTTTAGGGCTTCATCAGCTTGTTGAAACATTTCAATTGGCCTTCCATCAATAACTAGAGTCCTGTTTTTGGCTAATGCTTTCAGTGCAGCTTGAACGTCTTCCCTCAGCACCATTGGTTCCTACTCATATGCTACCTCCTGAAATGGTTGCATATCTACTAGTTCTTGGTACAGTGAATGTACCAATGTGCTTTTCCAACTTCTTTGGATGCTTCCTGCATTATTCAATATTTTGCTTAGAGAATCTTTTAATATTATAACCCCAGGCTTGAATCTTTTCTTGTGTTCTTTCAGTTTAAGAAATGCTGAGCTTGTTCTTCCTTTCTGGTTTTCTAACTCTAGGTCTTTCTTTGCACATTCATTATAATATTTTACTTCGTCTCCTCGAGCTGCCCTTTGAAGTGTTCTGTTCACTCTTTGGCTTCATCATTTCTTCCATTTGCCTTAGCTACTCTGTGATTAAGTGTAAGTTTCAGGGTCTCTTCTGACATCCACTTTTATCTTTCTTCCTTTCCTTTTTTTTAACGAGCTTTTGCTTCCTTCACGAATGATTTTGTCATCAGATCTTCTGTCGTTAGAATTCAGTGCGTCAAATCAGTTCAGATGTACTTGAAATTCAGAGGGGTGGACTCAAGGTCGTGTTTTGGTTCTCATGGACTTGTTTTAATTTTCTTCAGCTTCATCCTGATCTTCCATATGAGTAACTAATTGATGGTCTGTTCCACAGTCAACCGCTGGCCTGATTTTCGCTTCTGATACTGAGCTTTTCAATAATCCCTTCCCACAGATGTAATTCATTTGCTTTCGGTGCATTCCATATGAAGAAGTCCACATGGACAGTTGCTGTTTGTGTTGTAAAGGATATTTTCTATGAAGAAGTCATTGGTTTTGTAAAATTCTATCATGCACTCATAATCATGAGTACTGTAAAAAATAGTCTATCAGTCTCCAACTTCATTTCTACCACCAAGTCCATATTTTCCAATTACTATTCCTTCCTCTGTTTCCAAGACATTGGCAAAATTTTTAAATTTCATCACTAGCTTGGGTGGTTTGTAATTTTGAATAACAGCTATATTGATTGGCTTTCCTTGAAGGTGGATAAGAGATAATCTATCACAGACACTATATTACTTCAAGAGAGATCTTGAAATGTCCTTTTTGACAATGAATGCCATGCCATTCTCCTTGTGTAATTCCCGCATAGTCAATCATAAGATTTTCTGATTCAAAATGGCCAATACTAGTCCATTTCAGCTCACTAGTGCCTGCAAAATTTATTTTTATGTGTTCCATCTCATTTTTGACAATTTTCAATTTACCTACAGTCATACTTGGTACATTCCAAGTTCCAGTTATTAGATTTTATAGCTATTTATTCTCACTTTAATTCGAAGATAAATAACCTGAAGGCTTTTCTCCATTCACATCACTTTGAGAAGGTAGCTCCTCCTCAGTCACATCTCAATTGCCTACTGACCCAAGAGGCTCATTATCCGGCACGATCTCTGACAAAGCTCTGCTTCCATTCATCAGGCCTTCCAGTGTCTACGGGCAGCTAAGTCCTTCTTCATAGTCTGTGCTTCGTCTGGAAACTCCACTGAAACCTGTTCACTTTGGGTGACCCTGCTCACATTTGAAGTACCGATGACACAGCTTCCAGCAACACACAAACAACCACAGTACAGCACTCACCCATGTATCTTATTTCCATGGCTGAGAAACTGAATCTGGACTGTCCCGCCAAAAGCAGGGCATCTGGTCACCTTACTAATAGTCAACTTGTACCATAATTGAGAGCTGAGACCCCTTTAGATGAAAGGTGAAACCTGGGAATCAGCTCAGAGGCAGAAGAAAACCAGTACTCCCACCTGTGAGCTGAGCCGCTGAATCAAACTCACCCTGCAGCCGTCTGCAGCTCTTTCAATGGCTCAGAAGGAAACTTGAAAATGAGAACAAAACTCTCATGGTTTCATTTCAAGATATTATTCAGTTAATGGTGATTTCATTTGTTTGTAAAAGTAGATTTATGGCTCTTGGATAATTCTTTAATTGTTGTGAGGGACAGGATTGGCTCTAACGTCTCAAAAGTTTGCCGACTCCAGCCGTAGACAAAGCCAATTGACATGTTTGCTTATGGCCAGGAATCACCGCAGAAGTAGGCGTTTGATCAAAGCAGGGCCAGTAAGAAAAGCTGACTAACCACGTGGAGCAGCGAGGCGTACCCTTGTGAACCACTGCTGCCACGTCCAGGTTGCTACACGAGAGAAGGAAACTCCTACTGCATTTGCATCGCTTCATTGTGAGGTCTCTTTGTTGTATCAAAGAAGTTCTGCGACTATCTGCTTCTGGAAGGATCACGGCCTGGGAGACCCTACAGGGCCGTTCCAATCTGTTAACTCGGCAGCAGTGGGGGTGTGGCTTGTGTTATAGCAGGTTGGCCTCTATCCAAATTATATTGGAAATAAGTGTTTCCAAATCAATGGCCTCGCTGAGGCTAGGGCACAGAAGAACCTGGTTCCCTCCCTAAAATGGGAAAATGAAAACACACGGAAAATCCAAGCAACATCTACTGATTATATTATCCTGTCTTTTTAAAAAAAATCATTTTATTGGGGGCTCTTACAGCTCTTATCATAATCCATACATACATCCCTTGGTCAAGCACCTTTGTACATATGTTGCCATCATCGTTTTCGAAACGTTTTCTTTCTACTTGAGCCCTTGGTATCAGCTCATTTCCTCCCTCCCTCCCTCCCTATTATCCTGTCTTAAGGTCTTCTCTGGTGAGTAGAGAGAATTTCTTTCAGAGTGCACTATCAGAGAGGGCCCCCTAGAGGCAGTGACATTTAAAGTGAGCCCTGAAGGTAGGACTGGGATAGATGGAAACGGGCGGGGAGTTCAGATAAAGGAAAGTGAGCGAGAATGGAGGTAGGAAAGTTGCTGGTCTTTGGGGGAGGCATGAAGAAGAGACTGACACTGTGTCAGGGCAGAGTTAATAAGTCAATTCTTTGGGCTTAAACCCCACACGGCCACGTCACAGGTTTAGTCTCCTAAAACATTTCCATGTTTCCATTAGAAAACTATCTGCAAACAAATCTTGACTCGATGAGAAGTTTAAAGATGACTGCACCTGTATATTACAGGCATATTTCATTGCTTTATTAAACTCTTCAAGCAATGGAGCTCTTGGAGGCATAATTAGCCTCTTTAGAACATTGTTTCACAATGAAATGAACCATGAACTTCAGATATTCTCTCTTGAGACTCCTTAGTGTGTATGTATGGATTGTGATAAGAGTTGTATGAGCCCCCAATAAAATGATTTTTTTTAAAAAAGACTCCTTAGTGTGTAATGTCTGCAATGATGAAGAAATTATGCAGTGTGACATTGTTTAGAGGGAACAAGGATGGTGGTCACTCATTTGCCTGTACTCCTTCTAGTAACGACTCTGGTGTCCTGGCCACGAGGAAGGGCTTGTCAGGTAGACGCAGGCTATTGTGGAACCCCATTTCCCAGGCTGTCATGCTTGAACCAGAGACAGGCATGTGAGAGATGCAGAGCCAATCAGAGTTCTACCCTAGAACTAATGTTCTTTCACTAAGAGAGAGGTGGTAGAATTCTTGACCTTCCTTGGGTGTGCGTGGGTAGGTCTAGAGAAACAAACCCAGTGATACTCATCTATGTACAAGAACTTTATATGAAGAAACAACTTTACATCAGGAAAGCACCCCAGCCTGGTCTAACTGATTGGATGCTAGTTGGGCCCTCTTCACACTCATGGGGCTGCAGGTGGGAGACACAGAAAGAGGAAGCAGGGTGCGGGCGGGTTGGTGCAGAGTCCTCTTGTGGATCCAGTGTTGTAGGGCGCCAACAGCTCTCAGGGTCAGGTGGCCCACATGGGGCCACTGCTAGAGGCAGACAGCCCCAGTGAAATCCCAGCTAAGAGGAAGGCAAAGTGGCAAAAAGAGAGCAGTCCCTAGAGTCCGTCACTATTATAAAAAACAATAAAAGCCACACCCCTAAGGAGGTGTCATCAAGCTACCACTTGATTGACAGGTTTGACTCCACCCCTAGCCATCAGGATCTAGTTCACATAAAACCATGTAACTATACCAATAGGGAAGACCCAATTTTGATTCCCAGCCAACATACCTCATGCACAACCACCCTCCATCTGTCAGTGAAGGCATGCATGTCCTTAGGTCAAACGTTTCAGGCAATCAAACCTATCTTCCTCATAGAAGGCCAAAAGTCTTCTATGGAACCATCATTGCCCTCCTCTCTTGCTACCTGTACATTCATCTTACGATTGAACTCTGATGGCCCCTGCATCAGTCACGATCCCATCTCTGATTCTAGAGTTTCTAGACCAGAGTAGAATAAGAAGAAAGACCTGGCAATCTACTTCTAGAAATCAGCCAATGGGTTTTATCAACAAGTGCCAGATAGGATGCAGGACCAGGCAGTGTTTTGTTTCATTGTTCATGGGGTGGCCACAAGTTGGGGGCTACTCACTGGCAACTAACATGTAAGAAGAGACTATCTGGATCATTTCCACTGTAAGCACTATTAAACTGAGACTGCCCCATGGAAGGAGAGCGACTGGAAGCAAGCACAGATTAAAGATAGACACACAGACTTACCAGTGTTGAACTGCACTTTTAGGATCCCTACAGCTCTTTCTCCAGTTCATTGAATTATTCTCAGGATCCTTCCCAACTACGGAGTCAGTAAATTCCCTTTTGAGTTGGATATCTGACCATTACAACTGAGCATCCTGGTTAATACATGAGTAAACTGTCAGGGAAACTGCTGGGGTCTGCCACATCGCCCATATGTCATTAGGCTTAAAATGTTCAAGATCATAAACGCTGCCATTATTTTATTTATCATGAAGAGAGGAGTAAATAAAATCAACTCTGGCAAGTGTGATAGCCTGGGTACTTTAGAGAAACAAATCCACAGAAACTCATGCAGAAGGGAGAGTTTTATATAAAGGGTGAGTGCACATCAAGAAAACATCCCAACCCAGTGCTGCCCAAGCCCACAAGTCCAATATTAACCCATATGTTTGACATCAATCCACAAAGTCCTCCTCCATCTCACAAAACACACGCAATGATGCCGACTGCAGGAGGAAAGCTGAATCTGAGCGTGTAAGATGCATCAGGGTAAGTCCATATGGCTTCTCCTCGGGAATGTCTTGTAGGAAGTGAGCCCTGCAAGCTGAAGCAGGGAACTGGCTAAGGCAGCTGCACCCTGGTCTGACCATCACAAAGCAAGAGACCGGAGAACTGGAAAGGCGAGGCTCACTGAGGGGCCCTTCAATTGACCCCACATGTGTTTATCGGCCAGGTTGGCACAATAAACATTGACTATCTCAGCAAGTCATTCATTATAGAATGCAGCCCAGTTACTGAAACGAAGATGTAAAAAACATGTACATCTAAACTTTGTGAAATACAGTAGCTGTGTATCCTCAATTGAGTTAATCTCCACAAGCCTCGGTGCCCTGTCCCAACTCACAGGATTGATGTAAAGATTAGAAATCATAGGTTTAAAGCATCTACACACAACAGTTCTTAGTAACATGATAGTCCCAAATTGTAAACAATCTAAATGGCCACCAACTGGTGAATGGATAGCTGAAACAGGGTCTGTCTGAATACTGGAATATTACTCAGCAAGAAAATGGACCAAACGACTAACTCATGCTATCACCCCGATGAACCTGGAAAACATTAAGTGAGAGAAGGAAGCCAGGCACACGGATCATGTGCTGGATCATTCTATTTGTTTGAAATGTCCAGAAAAGGCAAGTCTGTAGAGAGGTGAGACTGGAGATGAACAGTAAATGGCCATGAGGGATTATGACAGAATGATGAGAATGTCCTAAAATCGACTGGTAATGGTGGTAGTCAATTTGCTAAGTTAACTGAAAATTAGAAGCCTGGGCCAACCCTTCCCTGAATGTGGCTGGTCCCACCCCAGCCCAGGAGCTGAGAGGCAAGCTCCACCCCACTGGAAGGAACATTACTCAGCTGAGTCTAGGCTCTGCAGCAGTAAACGGCCCCTCAAGTCGCAATAGACGGAACACAATCAGAGTTTATAAGCTGATCAAGCTAGATGCCCAACGCAGTCAGAAAAGGGCAATGAACAGAACTTGACACCACCCAGTGTTTCAGGGACCCCAGATTGCAGTCACCTGTCATTGTGGTGTAGGGAGAGAGGGCATAGAAAACGATGCCATTTGACTAAGAAGTGGCACAGGTCACCTGCATATCCGGCCTGTTGGCCAGCACTAGCCCTTGTTACGGTAAACAAGCCCACACGCATTTGGTGGGTAGTAAGTGCGTCATCAGTCCAAAGAGCACCACGTTGGACAGCCTGTTCGCTTCTGTCCAGACAAAGGAAGATGGAGAACAGAAAACATCGGGGAGGCTGCCAGTCCCTTCCCAGCTGCCCCATCTTCCACCTGCTTCCTGAGTCATTGAGCACAGTTCTAACATCACCCCACCAACCCCACTGCTTCACCACCGCCGACAAAATCCAGTCCCTACTCAATCTGGCCTCAGCCCAACTCCCCCCAGCTCCTCATGTGTCCCCTTCTAGCCACACCAGCCTCTTTGCTGTGCTGTGACCCTCTGGTTTTCTTTCTCGTCCTGGCCTGTCTTCTCCTCTCGGTGCTCACTGGGCTCCCACCGTTCTCCCAGGCCCACCTCCATAGGGATGAGGCGTCTCCCACACTTTTCTCACAGCAGAGCATCTGCGTACCTGATGTGTCTATGGTGGTTTCTCTCACCCCCAGCCTCTTTCAAGTGAAGTGGCCTATCCCACAGGTCTAGGCTGAAAAGAGCCCAGGCAGCCGTGTGCGTCCATTACCTCCCCAGCCCAGCCAGTTGCTACAAAGCCAGCTAACCTATCCCCCCACAGGGGTGGTTGAGGTGAGCTGTTAGAAAATGAGCTGCGTCAAACTCTCTTGGGGGTGAAGGGGGCAGTTGGAGGGGTGTAGTGGGCGGGGGGGGGGGGTATAGTAATCGGAGAATAGGCAATAGCAGCAGGAAATGGAAAAGATGAAAGAATGCCTGGGGGGGAGGGTGTCATACAGTGGAGTTGGGGGCCCAGCATGGCCCCTTAGGCTGAAACTGAAGAAGCAGAACCTCAAGTGAAATGAGAGTGGAGGCTCTCAGTAAACCAGAGACATTGCTCTGGGGGAAGAGACCAGGGCAGCTGGGACTGGAGGGAGAGGCTGACCCCACCCCATCCATCCCTGAGGTAACCTGAGGAAGGACACGGCAGCCACCAAGCCGGAAGTAGCATTTACAGACTTGTCTATAAAATAAGCGTGCAGGGTCTGGTACATTTTGAAATGTTAAGTTCAGACACCCAAGGACGACAGACTTGAGAGAAGAATGGACTGTGATGTCGCACTATTTTTCCCAACCCAGTCACCTTACAGCTGGGAAGAATGACTGCTTCCTCCTCGATGCCACAGAGATACTCAGTGTGACAGAGAGGCCAGCCTGTGTCTGGGCTTCATTCTTGCCAAGACTTGCAGGGCCCCACTAACCTCTTGGTAACATCTCACCCCTATGCACAGGATCCAGTGTGGAAGGGCTCTCCCCAAGTCCCTGGTGCTACCCCGGTCTCAAGCCTGAAATTGCTCATGCAGCAACCAACCAAGACTAAGTCGGTCCAGCTTTCACTCAGAGTTTTCACATCTGTAAAATGGGACAACAATCGTTGTTTGTCGATTGCTCAGGGTTATGGTGGAGATTCGGGTACTTTCTAAGGAGCATCATTATGCACTAACGTCTTTCTGTAGCCTTCTGTGTTTTAAGGCCAATGGCATCGGCCAGGCAGGTAGTCACGCCTAGTGACTTCAGGGTGTGGGATTTGTCCAAGGTAAGTCAGCTGCCTCTCTCAGCCATCTCTCACACTGGTCATTTTGTTCCTATGGTGCCTGACCAGGAAGCCCCACTATGTCTTTGCTTCTGAACCTCACCCAAATCACCCACTGCCATTTCAGTCTATACACCGTTAAAGAGTCGCTTAGTCTCCAGAACTACCGCATACCCAGACCAAGGTCACAGTGGCCAAACCTGCTCTGACCCTGGATCCATGCAATTCAAGTTTGGAACCGTTTCATCTCTACGTGCCTGAGATGACAAACGACAGGAAAAAGAAATTCACCTCTGAGCTGTGCAGGTTGCTGGTTGTTTTTCCAATATTCACTTGTCTCTTTTCCTTTGATAAAGAACCTTCTTTCCATTGGGTCTGTTCTAATGTCATCATTTCATTTATTTTTATTTTTTTAATCGTTTTATTAGGGGCTCATACAACTCTTATCACAATCCATGCATACATCAATTGTGTAAAGCACATTTGTACATTCATTGCCCGCGTCATTCTCAAAACATTTCCTCTCCACTTAAGCCCCTGGCATCAGGTCGTCATTTGTTCCCCTCCCTCCCCGCTCACCCCTCCCTCATGAGCCCTTGATAATTTATAAATTATTATTTTATCATATCTTGCCATCTCCCTTCACCCACTTTTCTGTTGTCCGTCTCCCAGGGAGGAGGTCACATATAGCTCCTTGTAATTGGTTCCCTCTTTCCAACCCACTCTCCCTCTACCCTCCCAGTATCGTCACTCACACCACTGGTCCTGAAGGGATCATCTGCCCTGGATTCCCTGTGTTTCCAGTTCCTATCTGTACCAGTGTACATCCTCTGGTCTAGCCAGACTTGCAAGGTAGAATTCAGATCATGATAGTGGGGGGGAGGGGGGGAAGCATTTAGGAACTAGAGGAAAGTTGTATGTTTCATCGTTGCTACAAGGCACCCTGACTGGCTTGTCTCCTCCCCGAGACACTTCTGTAAGGGGATGTCCAGTGGCCTACAAATGGGCTTTGGGTCTCCACTCCGCACTCCCCACCTCATTCACTATGATATGATTTTTTGTTCTGATGATGCCTGATAACTGATCCCTTCAGCACCTCATGATCACACAGGCTGGTGTGCTTCTTCCATGTGGGCTTTGTTGCTTCTGAGCTAGATGGCCACTTGTTTACCTTCAAGCCTTTAAGACCCCAGATGCTATATCTTTTGATAGCTGGGCACCATCAGCTTTCTTTACCACTTTTGCTTATTCACCTGCTTTGTCTTCAGTGGTTGTGTAGGGAAGGTGAACATCATAGAATGCCAATATAATAGAAGAAAGTATTCTTGCGTTGAGGGAGTACTTGAGTGGAGGCCCAATGTCCTTCTGCTACCTTAATACTAAACCTATAAATATATGCACATAGATCTATTTCCCCATCCTCATATATAAATATATTTGCATATGTACATGTCTTTATTTAGACCTCTATAAATGCCGTTTGCCTCCTAACTCTTTCTTCTATTTCCTTTGACTTTCCTCTTGTCCCACCATCATGCTCAGTCTTCAGTTGGGCATTTCATTTCTTATTCATGTTATTAGCCTCTTTTCCTTCTTTCCCTTTTTCAGATTTGCCAGTGGTCTGTCAATTTTGTTACTCTTTTCAAACGAACCAACTTCTTGTCGATTCTTTCTATTTTTGTGTTGTTTTTTTAATCATTTTATTGGGGGCTCTATTTTTGTGCTTTTATTTTTGCTCTACTCTTTATGATTTCTTACTTTCTGGTTATTAGAGGCTAATTTTTGCTGCTCGTTTGAAGGTTTCAATTTTGGATCTTTCTTCTTTTATTGGTGTGTTCATTAATTGGTATAAATTGCCCTCAAAGCATTGCTTTTACTGTTTTAGTGTGTTGTGCTTCCATTCTTCTTTGACTTAAGGAGTTTTTCTTCTTCATTTTTTATTCAAATACCTAGTAGTTTTTCAGGAGGATATTATTCAATTTCCATGTTTGATTTTTTTTTTTAACCTTGATCTCCTATTGTGGACTTCTAATGTTATAGCAGTGTGATCTGAGAAGGTGCTTTTTAATATTTGTTGAAGCTTGTTTTGTAGCATCACATATGTTCCATTATGGAGAATGTTCCATGTGAACTGGGAAAGAATGTATATTGCACTGTTATTGGGTAGAGTGCTCTGTATATGTCTATGAGGTCAAGTTGGTTGATTGTATTTAGTTCTCCTGTGTCCTTAACTTTCTTTCTAGCTTCTGTCCTTCGTATTTTCCTACTACTCATCCTGCCTTTGTTTCCAACTTTAACATTTCAATTGCTAGTAATTATCAATGCATCTTGATTGCATGTTTGATCAAATTTAGGCTGAAGAAGTTGACCAAATTCTTCAATTTCTTTATCATTGGCTTTGATGCTTTGTGCATAAATCTGGATCATGTCATAGTAATTGTCCTTCTTTGTAAATAAACAGATATTATCACAAACATCATTGTACTTCAGAATCGATCTTGAAATGTTCTTTTTGATTATGAATGCATTTCCATTCCTCTTGAATTTATCATCTCCAACACAGTAAACCATATGATTGTCAAATCAAAAAGGCTGATATTAATCCATTTCAGTTCACTAATGCCTAGGGTGTTGATCTTTGTGTATTCTATTTTTGACTACTTCAAATGTTCCTAGCTGCATACCTTGTGCATTCCACCTTCTGTTTATGAATGGACATGTGTAGCTATTTCTTCACATTTTGAGTGATGTCCTATCAAAAAATAAAGGTCTTAAAACCGTTGCTCCATCCACATCATTAAGGTCAACTGTACTTTGAGGAAGCCACTCTTCGCCCTGGTATTTTTTGAGTGCCTTTTAACTTGGGGAGCTCATCTTCTGGCTCTGTATCAGCAGTGTCCCACTGCTTTTCATAACGTCTTCAGTGACCAACTTTTCAAAAGTAAACCAACAATTCTTCCTACTCTGTTCTTATTTTGGAAGCTCTGCTGAAACCTACTCACCATGAGTGACACCACTGGTGCTTGAAATTCCAATGGCACAGCTTCCAGCATCTGGGCAACATGAAAGCCATCACCCAGCTGTCCTGAGTAAGAGGGGAGGATTCAATCACTGAACCACCACGCCTCTCAGCAAACTACCATCCCTGCCTTTTCTTCTCCCTTTCTGAGCGCTCCTTCTCAGTGTTTCTGTTCGTTATTCCTCTCCTCACTGGCTTCTAAATCATGGAAATGCCAAGGGCTCCATCCTAAGATCTTGTCTATGTTCATACTCCATCCCTAATTCAGTACAATGTAACACAAATTTAAGGTCAACCGTGTCTGTAATTGAAAATCATCAGTCGGCCACATTGGGGAAAAAAAGAAAGAGGTAAAATTCCTCTTAATCATATATCTTATTTAACTCACTGTAAACAAAATGGCATCACTTAAACATGTATCCAATATAAAAAATATGCTTGACATTTTACATTTTTGGTACCAAATCTTGGAGAAACACCATGCTTCACAGTTTACAGTGCATCTCGATTTGTATTTTAAAGTCCATAAATTCCACAGCTGAAAAAATGTTGAGTAAATGATTTACATGCCCAGGTTGTTCCAAATATATGTGATATTTTTGCCCAAACTGAGTCATAGATTTTTAATTAAAATAAAATTTACAATTTGGTTCTTCAGTCACATTGTTGTTGCTGTAGCTGTTAGATGCCATCGAGTCCATCCGACCCATAGCAACCTTGTGCACAACAGACTGAAATGCTGCCCAGTCCTGCACCGGCCTCACACTGTTCTTATGCTTCAGCCCACCATTGCAGCCACAGTGTCAGTCCATCTTCTTGAGTACCTTCCTCCTTTTCACGGCCCCTCTATTTCACCAAGTCATGCAACCCACATTTTATAAGCTACGGTTTGTAAAGCCTAAGCACCAAAGAATGTTGACTCGTGCATGTGTCGGCTAACTAAAAGGATTGCACTCAAGGGGGTAGGAGAGGGGGAAGGAAGGAAGAGGGCGTTAACAAGCACAGGGACAAGGGAACAACAAGTGATCCAAAATCAATGTCAAGGAGGGTGCGGGAGGCCTTGCAGGGCTGGATCAAGGGCAATGTAACCAAGAGGAATGCCTAAAACCCAAATGAAGGCAGAACA
>NW_022111324.1:75421952-75425797 GCF_000313985.2 Echinops telfairi
AAAAATGAGCTGACACCAGGGGCTCAAGTGGAAAGTGGGTGTCGTAAGACTGATGAAGTCAACATATGTACTAAAGTGCTGGACACAGATGATGTATGTACAGATTGTGATGAGCTGTATGAGCCCCTAATAAAATGTTTAAAAAAAAAAAAAAAAAGGATTGAGCTCAAGGTGCCTTTGAAGAAAGGCTTGGTGATCTGCTTCCGAAAACTCAGCCACCGAAAGCACCCCGGAACACAGCTCCACACCCCGGCACACGCAAGGCCATTGTGCATCAGAACTGACTGGCTGGCAGTGGTTCAAATACCACACGCACTGGGCTAATGGCTGGCTCCCAGGTTATCTCTAATCTGAACATTTCCTCAGAACTGTAGATTTCTCTAACCAGTATGTACTCAACCCTTCTAACTTGTTTTAAAATATACTCCTGATAATCCCATTCCCCACCCAACCCCCACCACCATACTAGCAATGTCAGATTTCTCCATCTCACGTCAGTAACAACTTTTCCTTCCTCTTGTGCAAGCCAAAACCTTAGCACTTTCCTTGACGTCTCTCTCTCTTTCATACCTCCAATGGCCTGGCAATAAATCTTGTCAGCTTTTCCTTCCAAATATGCATATTGCAAGAATCCCACCCTTTTTCCTCACCCTAGACCACGTCACACTCTCTCCTCAGGTTACGGCGGGAGCCTCCGACTGCTCTGGTCTGGCGGCTGCTGTTTCTCCCTGGTGCCTACTCAGAGTACGGTTCTTAGCAGAATTCAAACAGTGTGACTCCTCCGACCCGAGGTTAGGCTGAATGCCTCCCAGTTGAGCCTTACAGCAAAGTGGTATGCTCTTAGGGCAGTGGTTCTCAACCTGTGGGTCACGACCCCTTTGGGGGTCGACTGACCCTTTCACAGGGGTCATCCGATTCATAATAGTAGCAAATTTACAGTGATGAAGTAGCAACGAAAATAATTTTATGGTTGGGGGGTCACCACAACATAAGGAACTGTATTAAAGGGTCACGGCATTCGGAAGGTTGAGAACCACTGCCTTAGGGGATTTATGAGCAGATTTGGCAGAACTTTGTAATATGATCTGATAAACAACCCTGATCATTTCTCACTGGCAGTGCGCTTTGCTAACTTCCTTAATAAACCCTTTATCTGCAAATTTGGTCTGTGAGTTCTGTGTAGCCACTGCAATGGATACTAGAACCTAGAGAACACGAATTAAGAGTCCCAAGTGAGATTCAAACCCATGCCTCCATCTCCCCAAGAGGGAAGCTCAAGTCCTTACAGTGGCCCACAAGACCTGCGAGATCTGACCCCTCACCTCTCTTACGTCTACAGCCCTAGGTTCTACGAGAATGCCTCTTCTTCATGATGCTCCAGCCACCCTTGGCGCTTCTAGAACACAGTAGGTCAAAGTTCGTTCGTTCACTCAGTTCCCGCAGGCCTCTACTCAAAAAAGCACGGCCACCCCCTGAAGTTTTCTTGTCAACAAATAATAGGTTAACCTATTTCAGAAAGACTGTTTGCCTTGGGTGACACTCTTTTGATCTAGATGGGATCAAACTGACCCCAGCAACTTGAAAGGTGAGCTAGGAAGCCTTGGGACAGTGAGTTCCTGGTAATGGAGGCGGAAAACCAATGAGAAAAGAGGGGGAGAAACGTGCCACAACTTAACGAATGTCATCGGTGTCACTGAATTGTACGTAGAAACTAGTGGATTGGTGGATACTCTGCCAGGTATACTTTCAATGACAGGTTTTTCTTGTTGCTAGTTCTTTTCTTTAAATCATTTTATTGGGGCATATTACAACTATCAGAATCCATATATCCATCCATTGTGTCAAGGTTGCCATCTTCATTTTCAAAATATTTTCTTTCTACTTGGGACCTTGGTATCAGCTCATTTTTTCCTTCCCTCCCCCTCCCTCCCTCATAAACCCTTAATAAATTATAAATTATTATTATTTTCATATCTTACATCATCTGCTGTCTCCCTTCACCCACTTTTCTATTGTTCATCCCACTGGGGGGGTGTTTGTATGTTGGTCATTATGATCAGTTCCCCCTCTCTCCCCCCTCTCCTCCTGGTATGGCTACTCTCATTATTGGTCTTGAGGGCTTTATCTGTCCTGGATCCCCTGTGTTTCCAGCTCTTATCTGTACCCATGTTCATGCTCTGGTCTAGCCAGACTTGTAAGGTAGAATTGGGGTCATGATAGTAGGGGGGAAGGAAGCATTAAAGAACTAGAGGAAAGTTGTATGTTTCATCAGTGCTATACTGTACCCTAACTAGCTCATCTCTTCCTTGCGATCCTTCTGTAAGGGGATGTCCAATTGTCTACATTCCCCCTCATTCACATTGATATGATTTTTTGTTCTGGGTCTTCAATACCTGATGCCTGATCCCATTGAAACCTCATGGTCACTCTGGCTGGTGTGCTTCTTCCATGTGGGCTTTGTTGTTTCTCAGCTAGATGACTGCTTGTTTATCTTCAAGCCTTTAAAACCCCAGATGCTCTACCATTTGATAGCTGGGCACCATCAGCTTTCTTTATCACATTTGCTTATGCACCCGCTTGGTCTTCAGCAATCATGGCAATGACAAAGTTTTAAACAATAGGTGTCACTGTCTCAGTTTTTCTCAATCCCCCTATCTAAAACATGAGTGTTTCATATCCTCCTTTCCCCATTGCTGCTATTCTCCTTCCTCCGTCACCCTTGACAGTAGTTGTTGTTAACTCTGATACATAGTGACCCCTTGACCACAGGCCATCCTCATGGCCTCTGGTACGCCTGAGTCCATGGTTGCACACATTCTGCACTCTGCCTTTCAACATGGCAGGGGAAGGGGAGCTTATTTTCTAGCACTAGATGGGAAAATGTTCTGCCAGGAGCCACAGGGTTCTCGTTTGCTAATTTTCTGAAGTGCATCACAGACTTTTATTCCCAGTCTGGCTGGAAGCTTCCCTGAAATCTGTCAACCATAGGTGACCCTGCTGGTATCTGAAATACTGTTGGCTTAGATCCTAGCACTGTGGCAACACAAAAGCCATAAACTGACAGATGGGTGGTGGATGATACTATGGTAAGTCAAAACATATTCCTATAAAAGTATAGTATAGTATTTACAATACCAAAATGTGAAGTTACTGTTTCTCATCAAATCTTCCATCTAGGTTTATATGCTTTGGAAGGATAAACTTCTGAGACAGATTAGCTTGGCCAGTGTGTTAGACAGGGTTCTCTAGAGAGATAAAACCAAATTGCTGATAATTTATTATATTTATTTATAAAGATAATTAGATATATAACACATGAAATAAATTATTAAATTATATACAGATAGATATATAATACAAGAAATGAACAGTTAAATTATAAAGCAGTACAAATGGCTCAGTGCAACTCACTCCCTGAGAGAGAGTTGTGAAACACTAGTTCTTCCAGTCTCGTCTGCTGCCAGGTCTTCCTCTATATAGAGAGAGCGAGCTAGGCTATCTCAGCACGGCAGCCAATCACAAGGCAGGACACCAACTGTCAGCCAGGTCACCAACTGCTAGACCCTAGCTCCAGAGATGTCTTAGAAGGGACCTCCATTTACAGCGACACAGTTCACAGGCTAGGCGTACCACAAGTAATGTAGCCTGTAAATTGAGGCACAGGGCAAGCAAGGTAGCCGCACACTGGGCCAATGATCAAAGAGCGAGAGACAAGAAAGGCGAGGTTTACCGAGCCATTTATCTCTCCACCCTTCAGTTAATCCCACTTGTGTTTATCGGCCAGGCTGGCACAATAAACTATCTCAATCCACCCCTTGCCAACCTGGCACCTGTACACAATTCTT
>NW_022111324.1:75427501-75429162 GCF_000313985.2 Echinops telfairi
TCGTGAAAGGCCGCAGGTCCCTTTGGGGAAGGCTAGAAGAAAGACTAACAGTATAGACCTTCGCTGATGTAGCAGGGTCCTCCTTCAAAGGGACCCGGCCTCCCCCTCATTCAAGAGGTTGTGGGTCTGTAAACTGGCTCAGGTCTGGGAATTGATTGACTGATCGTGAATGTCTATTCTGCTGTTCACCTGATCTACCATTCTTTCGCCTGCATAGAGCACGTAAATATTTAGTAGATTTCCCATCTATTTCATTCCTAGGGACACCGTGGCTAAGTAGCCAATGCCATAATTCCACACGAGACAGGTTGCTTTGATTACTACTGAAACCTTGTTTTCTATTATAACCATGCCCGCCCTGTCTCTGTTGATTCAGTGCTGACACCTGACCTCTACCATCACAGGGACCAATCAGCCCCATCGTGGGCAAATGTCGGAGTTCGCTTAGAGCAGTGCCAACTGTTAATTCTGGTGCACATAAAATAGCAATTACAGGAGTCTTAAGAGATGCTGGGGCCCACTTCACAAACTTGTTCCTTATGGTTGTGGTACAGGGTATGTCCTTAGGTCACCCCCTTTTTGGGTCTATGGGAATATCCTGATAGATCCATTCCAACATACCAATTTCTCTAAGCTTTTGGATGCCTTCCTCTACAGTGTACCAAGGTAGGTCAGGTACTTCAAGCTGGTCCAATCTAAGCCATCTGGCAGTCCATGCTTCATTGAACCAACCAAATAAAGAATTAGATCCTTTCTTAGCCTCTCTCACAGAGACATTGAAAGAAGAGTCTGTGCTTAGGGGTCTCATATCCAGAAACTCAGACTGGTCTAATATTACATTTCGTGCACCAGTACCCCACACCCTTAGTAGCCATTCCCAGGGATATTCCCCAGGCTTCTGCTTGTCGTATTTGAAAACTCGAGCAGATCTTTGTGAGTATAGCGTGCTTCTTCTTGGGTAATCAGCTCAACCTCACCTTTAGGAGCTTTCTGAGACTTAATTTTAGTGACAGGTCTAGCAGAAATAATGGGTGATGAGGGTGTTTCCTGGGTGCTCTCAGCAAAATCTTGTAATCTCTCAGGCAGTACTACTGATGCAGCCCCACCTGGCATATCAACTTGCATAGTTTGGCTAATCTGCTCAGGTGTGGATTGTGAATTAATACTTTGAGCTGGGAGGGGTGGATCTATCGACTGGGGTGGGTCAAATTTCTCTAAGAGCTCAATATCCTTCTCTTCTGGATCATCAGCCCATATGTTCCCATCCCATGTTTCAGGATCCCAACTTTTCCCAATCAGTGCCCTCACTTTGGTTTCAGACACTGCTCTAGATCTGCAATTCAGCTGCCGTTGTAATTCAGCCACTTGTATAATGAGACTCTGGACCTGATTCTCAGCAATGTCAGCTCTTTTACTAGTGGAGAGAAGCTCTCCTTTGTAGCACAGATGGAAGTTTTTAAATCCGTTAGTCTGCACTTAAGGCACACTTTTGAGGCTCTGAGATCATCCCTCTCCTTAATCACACTTTCCATTTAAGAAGGACCAGCCAGCCAGCTTCCCTATACTTGTCATCCTGACAGAACTCCTGGAAAATATCAAACATACAATCATTCAGGGCCTCTCCTTTAACCAGCACCTCATCTATCGGTGGTGCTACTTTA
>NW_022111324.1:75429853-75436852 GCF_000313985.2 Echinops telfairi
CCAATGATCAAACAGCAAGAGACAAGAAAGGCGAGGCTCACCGAGCCATTTATCTCTCTACCCTTCAGTTAATCCCACTTGTGTTTATCGGCCAGGCTGGCACAATAAACCATCTCAGCCAGACAACCACTCTTTTCTAGCACATCCCCTGGTGCCAATACAATCAGGTAAGAAGGAACTCAGCTGCAGCCTATGCAGATGATAGCATCTGTGATAGACATCCAGTCACACAGCTTCCTGACTCCTGGACCATTCAGCTGAGCAATACCACCTCACCAGCCTGAACTTCAGGGACCTAGGCCAATGGTCTGACCCAACGACGACGGAATCCATTTGAAGAGGCTGTCCTGGGAGCAACTGTTGTGTGCACAGCCCTAAAGACACTAAGACACGTGCATGCCTGAGAGAACTTGCCTGCAGCCACTCACTAATCACAGAGACATGTTTCAACATATATGAAATAAGCCTGTGCATACATGAATTGACAACCTAGTAACAGTACTTTTTTACTTACCTTGTTCTATTGTAATCTTAAATTATGTTGTTCTCTTTCAGTACAGTATAAACTCCAGAATCCAGAAGGGCAGGGTTTTTTGCGTTTGGTTTGCTGCTACATCTCCAGTGACTAGAACAGTGCTTGGAACCTATTCGGTGCTCAATAAATAGTGTTCAATGAGTGACTGAATGACTTCAGGTAGGGAGAGATGTTAGGTCACATCTGGCGAAGACTGCTTGCTACCTATGGGAGGCCAGACTGCTCCACGGGGTGCTGACGGGGAATAGGAAGTAGGTGGCATTTCAACCTTCCTGCACCAGAACTTTGCCCTCTGCAAGATGGGGCAGGCGCTGGAACCCCTAGAAAACATCTCCTCCTGAGGGCCAAGGGATGGAAAAGGAGGGGCAGGTTGGCTTCCCCTGCCTTCTGGCCAGGGGAGTCCCGTATCATATCAAAGTCAACTCAAAGCCATTGAATAGATCCCGACTCACGGGACCCTATAGAGGGTTTTCAAAACAAACTTTTTCAGGGAGCTGGCTCATCTTTCGTCTGGGGGGCGCTTGAAATGCCGACTTTGCTGTCCAACCGTAGGCCACGTCATAACAGCAAATCGCGTCTCCAAACGCTAACGCAGGGGCTGTTTCGAGGGTCCTAATCGAGCCCAGCTCCAAGGATGGGGTGCCGTGGGCCAACCCGGCTTTGGCTTTGTCTGGAGAGGAGCGAAGGGGGCTTCAGCCACGTGCGCATCACGTGTCCACTGCGGCCCCTCCCCCGGCCCTTCGGGGCCAGCCGCGCGCGGCCAGGCTGGGCAGAGCGGTCCAAGACGCAGCCGAGCGAGCAAACCTGCCCGCCCGCCGCCCCGCCCGCCCTCGGCGGCGCCCGGCGGAAAGGCGGCGGGAGGGGGGGGGCGGAGCGTCGTGTGGGCGTGCGCGTGCACGCGGGAGTGCGGTGCGCGTGCTCAGCGCGCGCCCCGGGCCTGGTCACAAAGAGCGCCCATTCCGCGTTTGCTGTGGCTGCCTCGGAACTTCCGCTCGCAGCACGCCTCACCCCGCCCCGGACGACTGACCTCCGAGCTGCCCCTAATTCGTGTGGTCTGGGTGGGGAAAGGTGGGGCCCGCTGTTTGGGAGACGACAGTCTTTCCAGAAGTTTGCACCTGGGACTATCGCAGTGCTGGGCAGTGGCCGCAAACGCGGTGCGTGGCAAGGGCCCAATGAGATGCTTGCAGCTGCTGCCCAAAGTCCTCAGTGGGCCAGAGGCAGGGAGCCTGGGGACAGCCCGAGGCCTCGGGGACAAACAGACGTCACCCCACCATTGGGGGGAGGGGGCCCCCGGAGGGAGCCTGGCGCAGGGACCGAGGCGGGGACGGGTTCCCCGCAGCGGGGGCCGGAGGGGGAGGAGTGCGTGGAAGCGGCCACGGCGCCTGCGCGGAACCCGCGAGCCAGCCGGGCCGCGGGCTGCAGGCTTCCTCGAGGAGGGGCGCCGCGTCCGCCGCATGTGGGCAGTGGGCTGTGGGCTTGTGCGTCCTGAGGGCGGACAGGCTGCCGCCTGGACGCCCGCTCCGTTTGCAGCGAGCTATGAGGCCCCGGGCCCTGCGGAGGTGGCCCGAGCCCTCCGCCTGCTCCTGGGACCCCGGCGCAGCGAAAGAACAGCAGGGCTTTGCCGTATAAACGTGAGGATTTCGAAGCTGCAGGCTTATCTCCATTGCCGCCTAAGTGGGCATTCGAGCTCAGAGAAGTTAGTTACATAGCCCCCCCAAGGTCACAGTGCTGCTGCTCAACTAGAAGGCCCCAGGTTTTGAAATATATATTTTGCAAGAAATGATCACTTAGAAGCAAATATAACAGTCTTTTTACTGGGTTACCTTATTAACAGCATCCTCCAGTAATACTGGTTGACTGGGGCTTTTGACCTGCAGCACTTGAGATTTTTCTCATCCCTTCGGAAAGGGTGGCAGCTGAAGCCCACTGTGGAGGCACCTCAGAAAGGCACAGCCAGCAGAAGGCAATGAAGGGCAGTTCTACTCTGACACCTGAACCATCTCAAGGGCAAATGGGTTCATTCAAGAGTCAAAGTGCCTGCTCAGATGTGCTAGCCACTCATACATTTGAAATGCCAATCATTTTGCTAAAGAAAAGTCCTTTTTATTTATCCTCGAAAGTTTTAGTGGCATATAAGTCATACACAATTCAATAGTTCAGTCACATCAAGAAAGGTTGTACAATCATTGCCACGATCAGTTCTAGAACTTTTTTTACATCCTTTTATTCATTGTTATCAGCTCTCCATTTCCCGCCAACCCCCCCTGCCATACCCCCAAGGAACCATGAATCCAGTTACCGCCTCGCTAGATTTACCGATCCTGGATTTCATATATAGAAAACCATAAAAACAAAAACTAATAACGACAAAGTTAAACGATAAAAATCTCTCTAGAAAAAGCATTTGAAACTAGAACAAATGTAAATGGATAAGAGAGCCCCAGTGACAGGGTTCTAAGTTTTAACCTAACTTTATCTACAGCAATTCACCTCCCAATGCATTCCGCATGCTTGCCAGGCCCTCCACGGGGTCCATGGTCAGGGGGTTCATTAGTGTTTAATCCACATGGATTTCTGTTTAGCTTTTTTTTTTAACTGAAACAATTTAAAAATGGGTCAAAAGGGAGGTCCAATAATCAGAGACTACATTTTAACCTATGTCTGCCATAAAGGACTTGACAGTGCTCTCTGTTTGATAAGGCTAGTCGTGCCCCTCAACTATGATCAGAGGGGACTCCCCAGAGGCTTATTCCATGTGTAGACCCTGCAAATGGGTGTTGAGCTTCCACTGTCATCCATAGCCACCTGCGAGCCAGGTGTTCACAATTTAAACTCTGATACCGGTTGGATTTCCCGGGGAAATCGAACATACCCTTCCCTTCTTTATATTTGGATTAGATTATATACAATCCTTGGATCACAGAGGCTGCTGTGCTGCTTCCATGTGCACTTAGGAAATGTTTCTTAATCGCCCCTCAGGTGCATATTTTCCTAAAAATATTTGAAGACGTCATCATAACCACCTCCTGGGTGGGAGCACCCACCTTGTTGTTCATGGCCATCAAGCCGCTGCCCTGCCTTAGTGGACAGGGATTTCAAGGGTGTGTTCTTTTTAGAAGCCTATCACTCGGTTTTTCTTCCTAGATACCTCTGGGTGTCTAACTGTTGACACCCCCCACGGACTCCAGATTTGACTTCAAAAAGCCAAACTCCAAACTCACCGGCATCCAACTGACTCCGACTCAGAGTGACCCTTTAGGACCTGACAGAACTGCCCTGTGAGTTTCCAAGACTGGAGCTCTTTATGGGAATAGAAAGCCTGGTCTTTCTCCTGAGGAGTACCTGATGGTTTTGAACTGTGGACCTTTTGATTAGTAGCGCACTAAGCTACCAAGGCTTGGGGGAGAGTGGGCTTGAGGGAGGGGTCCTGACTAGGGCATTTCAAATGCTCACTGTCCCCAGGGTATAAACTGAAGTCTTCAAATATACAGTCATGTAATAGTTTCTTCCAGAAAATTCGAAATCCGTTGTAGACTCTGTGGCAGCCTTCCTGTTCAGAATCTCAGCCTTAAGCAGCTCAGAGCCTGCCTAGGACCTAGACCAAGACTTGGGAACACTTGGGCAAAGGACAAGTCTGTTGAACTACATTTCCCCACATAAACCTGCAGGATCCCTTCTCCTTCGGTGCCCTTTTTCCTCCCCACTTCCTCCATCGTACCCACAGCCCTGGCACCTGTGTTCCTCTCAGGTGACAGGTGCCCTGCTGGCCTGGGGATCAGAGGGGCAGATGTGAGCAATTCGGGCATTTTAAGGTGGGACTTCCTGCCTAGAAAGGCTTCCCTGGCTCTCTCTCTTCGGAAAACCTTGCCGAAGAAAGCCCCTAATGGAGTGTGAGGGAAGTTGGCTGTGGCCCCTGTCTCCCTGGGAGGCCAGCATGGGGATCTAGTGGAGGAACACCGGCCCTCTGCTGGCTACAGCAGGCAGGCGAGGTGTTTGGGAGGCTTCGTTCTCCAGCCTGGCTCCCTCCTCTGAGTTTGCTCTCCCAGTTCTGAGCCAGACTCCAGCTCCATGCTTCCGTTTGCATTCATGCAGATAAGGGGTGGGTGAGGGGGGCAGGGGTGTGTCCATGAAACAAATGCCCTCTTTCCGGCCTGGGTGGGCCGGGCCCTGCCAGCTGCCTTCACTTCAGGCTGCAAAATGCCTGCCAGGCTGCTGTGTGCATGGGCCTGGAACAATGACTGGTAGCATCAGCTATTTTAATGCAGAGTTAAGCACACAATCCTTGCTAAAAATAAATACAAAGGAAAACCCCAAAGTAGCTAAGCCTATTTTAATACCTTTTCTTTTTCTTGATCTTGCTTCTTTTGTCTTCCACTCAATACTTGGGAGCTGCATTGCACACAGGGCCCACCCATGTCCTGTGGAGGGAGAGCCCAGTGCTAACCATGGGTAAGAGAGGAGAGGAGAGGAGAGAAGAGAGGGAGACAGAACAAAGGAAAAAGATCAACAATTTATGTGGATGTAATTTACATGAGATAGAAGGTGGTACCCCATCCAGGCATTATAACAGAAAAGCTGGGCAGTGGGGCCATCTACCTGCTTTCCCCTCCGCACTGCACTTTCCAACTTGATACACAGGCCCCTTCATGGGGAGAATAGATGTTGGCAAAGCATCAGACTATGAAGTGGCCAGAGGAGTTGTGCTAGACTGAGTTGACTAGAGAAACAAACCCAGAGATACTTATATGTGTGTGAGAGAGAACGTTATATCACAGAGCAATTGTATATTAAGAAAACATCCCAGCCTAGTCTAGATCAAATTCCTAAGTCCAATAGTAGCCCACATGTCTGATACTAGTCCATGAATTCTTCTACAGACTCACACAGCACATGCAATGATATCACAAGCAGGAAGATCCCAGGCCAGTGGGTGAACAGTCTTGTGGAAGCATCTCAGTGCTGGTGTAGGTCTCCATGTGGCTCCTCCAGCTCCAGGGCTCTGGCTCCATCAGTGCATCTCCATGTGGCTTGTCAGCAGGAATGTCTCGCAGAGAGAGTATGTCTGGCCTCCAGAGAGCTTTTTATCTCTGTCGCACCTCCAAATGAGATCATCAAGTTACAATTGACAGGTTAGACTCCGCCCCTTTGCTCAAGTTGACAGGAAATTATGAACTGCCACAGGAGTTAACTTTCTTCTTGAAGGGAACAAACAAATTTGAGTGCCTTTGGGATTCTGGAGACAGCACTGCTTACCTTTTCAGTAAAGAACCAATGATAGTGGACACCTCCCAACCCAAATTAATTGCCATTGAGTGGATGCTAGCTCATAGGGAGCTTGTAGTGCAGGGTAGACCTGCCCTTGTGGGTTTCTGAGACTGTAACTCTTTATGGGAGTACAAACCCCCATCTTTCTCCAGAGGAGCAGCTGGTGGTTTTGAACTGCTGACCTCGTAGCTAGCAGCCCAACAAGTAACCACTATGCCATCAATACTCCTGAGTAGACAGCTTGGGGGTCTCTAATTAGGCTATCAGAAGCCATGGTAGTGCAGTAGGTAAGGGCTTGGCCGTGTGCCACCAGGTTGGGCTCTGCTTCCATGGACAGTTGGCTTCCATAAAGATTATAGCCTGAAAAATCTTATGGGGCAGTGATCTGTCCTACAGGGTCACTATGAGAACTAATCAACTGTATAGCAATGGTTTTAACTACACTGCAGAACCAATCTCCCCTCTTGTCTCTGGAAACGGATCGTTTACATGGCAGCTTCCATCTACATATTAGTACAAATTTTCTCACCCTACCTTCTTCAGTTGGTAGGCTCACTGGTGTACATCTGGTCCAATTGGAGCCCATTCTCTGGACATTGGAATAAGGAAGGGAGGAGGGAGATAAATTCCAAAATCTGGGCCCTCTCAATGACATTTTCTACTGAGTGTTAAAAAATTTTTTTCCAATATGGGTCAATCACATTTTTTCTGGGTTTTTTGCACGTCTTATAATATTTTTTATT
Source organism: Echinops telfairi (assembly GCF_000313985.2). Lineage (NCBI taxonomy): Eukaryota > Metazoa > Chordata > Mammalia > Afrosoricida > Tenrecidae > Echinops > Echinops telfairi. The sequence goes on from NW_022111324.1 coordinate 75,436,397, forward strand.
GTTGAAAATGGGCACATGTATATGTGTGTGTGGCATTGTTTTATGTTATCTGTTTTAAAAATGTAAGCTAATGTTGACCAACATAAAATAGGAAAAACAAGCAAAAAGCACATGCCAAAATAAGCCTGTTATTTAAATGGAATGAGACCCAAAGAATGTGTGTGATCCTCACCCAAGGTGAAGTCTGCAGCTGGTCACATAGGAACATGATTGAGACTCAGCCTGAGGACTTCATTTTTAATATCGAGAGAGCATTTAATCTGCGTCCCTTGTTTCCTCTCTATAAACTACTCTAAGCCTTAGCTATAAGTAAAGCTATGTTTGTTACTATCCGATCAATTAGGCAGGTCATTTAAAAAGAACACTGTAGGGGGAGCGGGGAGGGAGGGGAAAAATGAGGACCTAATGTCGGGGGTTTAAATGGAGAGAAAATGTTTTGAGAAATGATGTACAAAT
>NW_022111324.1:75438196-75449395 GCF_000313985.2 Echinops telfairi
TGTAAGCTTTGGGGGAAATTACCAGGGCTCTCTTCTGAGATCATCCTCAGAGGGTCTCAACTACCACCCTTTCAGTTAATTCTCGAGCACATACCTTTGGCACCACCCAGGATTCCTAGACCCATGATGGCTTTCTAACTCAATTCCCCCAATGGGTTTAGATTACTAATAAAATACATTTATTTGCAAAAAAAAAAAAAAAAGAACACTGTAGAAAAAGTACAAGGACAGTTTGTTCTAATAATGTAGTGTTGTATGATACTCACCTTCCCAACTGAAAACACTGATCGCTGGAGACAAAGCAGGTGCATAAACAAATGTGGTGAAGGAAGCTGATGGTGCCCAGCTATTAAAAGATAGAGCATCTGGGTTCTTAAAGGCTTGTAGTTAAACAAACAGCCATCTAGCAGGAAGCAACAAAGCCCACATGAATGAAGCACACCAACCTGTGTGATCAGGTGTCGAAGTTCTTCAAAACCAAGCAACCAAATCAATGTGAAGGAGTGTGGATGTGGTGGAGACCCAAGATCCACCTGTAAGACAACTGGACTGTCCTCTCAGAAGGGTCACACAGAAGGGATGATAACTCCAGGGTGCGGTATAGCACTGATGCAACACATAACTGTCTTCTAGTTCTTTAATATTTCCTCCCCTTACTATTAGGATCTTTGTTTTACCTCATTAATCTTGTTAGACTCACTTATGTGCATTTGTATGATAATTTCACTTTACATATAATTAAGATCATTTGGTACATGAAAGCCAAGATAGATAACCCTTCAGAAACAATAACAGGAGGAAAGGTTACCTGAGGGGAGCAGAAGAGATAGGAGCAGAAGGGGGTACGGGGGAGCTGATAGCACTGATGACTGCATAACCCCACTCGAGGGGAGCAAACAGCAGAATTGTATGAGAATGGATATACTGGATGGTGTAGGATACAGTCATAATAATAATAATAATAAGGGTTCCTGGGGAAGGGTGGGGGAGGGAAAGGTAAAGGGGAGCTGATATCAAGGAGTTCAAGAAGAAAGAAAATGTTTTGAAACTGATTGTGGTAGCAATTGTACAATACTGTTTGATCTGCTTGAGCTATGGAATGTTATGATATCTAAGAGTTCCCAATAAAATGATTAAAAATAATAATAAAATAAAGGGTTATTAGAGAGATCCAACAGAAACAATGTTTAAAAGACTTATTAAAGAGGGACTTCAAAAAAAAATAAAGAGGGACTTATTTGATATGGTCAGTTTTATCTGACTACAGCTTAATATATTTTTTAAAGATAAATTTTATGGCTTTCAGTGAACGTTTACATAACAGATTAGGTTTTCATTTAATAATTTAGATACAGCTTGTTCAATGACATTGGTTATATATATTTTTCTTCAACCTAAAAGAAAGCAGAAAATAATAAAAAGTAGAATAAATTAAGAATGGTTAACAAGGAAAACAAATGATAAGATGTCAAATTTTAACCTAAGTATATTTGCAGTGGGAGCCCTGGTAGTATAGTGGGTAAGTGTTGGGCTGCTATCTGCAAGATCAACAGTTCCAAAGCACCTGCCACTTGCCAAAGATGTGGCTTTCTACTCCTGTAAAAAGTTACACTCTTGGAAACAGGAATCGTTCTATCCTGTACTATGGGGTCATTATGAATTCAGATGGATTATATGTCAATGAATTTTGGCATATCTGCAGTATTTCACTTTCTAATGCACTATCTGTGGGCAGGCCTTTTGACCTTCTTGGTCAATGGCCAAGGGTATTCATTGGAGGCTTATTCCTGTGGGAGTCTCTGCAAATAGATCTGGGGCTTTCGCTGTTATCCATCGCCTTCTGCAAATCGAGTGCTCAGAATGTAAGCTTTAATACATATCCCTCCTCTGATCATAGATTCTGTTATTGACAATCCTTGGATCACACAGGCTGATGAGATTCTTCTGTGTGGGCTTAGTTGTCAGCTCACTTAGATGGCTGCTTGTTTTAAGGCACAGAGTTTACTAGTTTGATACTTTTAGGAGTTTTAATGTTAAGTAGGCTATAAAATAACAAATTGGATTTCTTGCTTTCAGATTCACAAGATTTTCTTTGATCACTGCTTTGAGGAGTTAATTCATTCTTTGTGTAATGTACCTCCAGGGCAAGAGCATATTAATGTTCACCAAGCCACATGGTTTTGAAAAAAAATCCTGTTTTTACGATTTAAAGTAACTTAAGTGCTGTTTCTCAGTGAATTATTACAAACTCGTGATACTTTGAAATTTCATGGAAAGTTACAAAAGATTTTTCCTATTTTGTGAAAAAGTGCTAAAAGGCTTTATTTAATGGGTCACTGATTCATATCAAAGGACATGCCTGATTCTTTTTGGAGTTAGAATTTAAGTGTTATTTTCCCTATTATGCTTTTGCCTGAAATCAGACAACAACTTCATGGTATTATGTTGTTATTTTGTCTGTTTTAATCACTATGTTGGTCACCACTTTGTTTCTTTCTAATCCAACAGCATAAAAGCTAGTGGGTTTAATTGGGAAAATTCTTCCATTTACCTTTAAGGTTGAATTCACATATTCAGAAACTTGATTGTCTCAGTATAGAGTACTGCCACTCAAGAATTATTGTCTTATCTGAAGCTCTTTGAAAACAAGGTTAACCATAGAATTGTTTTTATCTAATCTTCTGATTTTAAATCGACTTTGTTAGTTCTGTAATTAATTCCCATCAGGTCTTTCACCTTAAAAATCATTATTCCAGGTTAATCATGGCCATATTAAGTTTTCTCATCTAAGAGAAGCTTTTTAGTTACTGAAAGGCTTGACTAAAGTAGTTCAACAGAAATGTGGAACACTGTGATTTTGAACTTGGAGGCTACTAGATTGCATAAAAAATTTCAGAACTCTGGTGTAGCAGGTGATAGGGCCCCAAAATTACAAGGAACAGAAATTTGCCCCTGAAAAGCCTAAGATGTTACTATGGGTTTGTTTGTTTGTTTGTTTTTGGTAAGAATGTTGATTTAAAGTTCTATTCTCTGGAAGCCATTGTTTTCCTTCATTTCTCCTAAATTGCCTAACTAATGGGCTTGTTGTGTTTACTTATAGATTTGGGCATATTAATATACAACCCGAGGTTTTACAGAACATAATTGCTGCTGAGGGACTGCTCATTTGTAAACAAATGCTTCATGGAACTTGCTTTCCTCAGTACAAAGGCCCTAGGTTCTTGGTTTTGTAAGCTATTTCAAACAACTGACCTAGGATTGTTGTTAATATTTCTGTTCTATTTTCATGGAAGTTGGGGTAACTCAAACAGACCATTGCCCCTCGGTGCTCTTTTAAACCTAGAGAAAAAGAAAAAGCCTGAGTCAGTGGTCCAGAGAAACTAGAACACCGTTTTGGTGTAAACATTGTGATATTTTAAAGGATTCAATCTGTTTAGAGATATATATATGTATATGTATCAGGCTGGATATTAAGTTTATGGCAAATCAGCAATTCTTTTCATTGGTTCCTATGATAATTTTTAAAATCATTTTATTGGGGGCTTGTACAACTCATCACAATATATACATCCATCCATTGTGTCAAGCACGTGTAATACATGTGTTACCATCATTGTTTTCAAAGCATTTTCTTTCTACTTGAACCCTTGGTATCAGCTCCTCATTTTTCCCCTTTCTCCCCCTCCCTCCCTCATGAACCCTTGATAATTTATAAATTTTTATTATTTTTTATGTCTTGCACTATCCGATGTCTCCCTTTACCCCCTTGTCTGTTGTCCATCCCCAGGGGAGGGTGTTATAGGTAGGTCATGGTGATCAGTTCCCCCTTTCTTCCCCCACCTTCCCCTTACCCTCCTGGTATGGCTACTCTCAATATTGGTCCTGAGGGGTTTATCTGTCCTGGATTCCATCTGTTTCCAGCTCTTCTCTGTACCAATGTACATGCTCTGGGCTAGCCGGATTTGTAAGGTAGAATTGAGGTCATGGTAGTGGGGGGAGGAAGCATTAAAGAACCAGAGCAAAGCTCTATGTTTCATCAGCGCTACACTGCACCATGACTGGCCCATATTCTCCCCATGACCCTTCTGTAAGGGATGTCCAATTGCTTACAGATTGACTTTGGGCCTCCACTCTGTACTCCCCCCCTCATTCACATTATGATTTTTTGCTGTGGGTCTTTGATGCGTGACACTTGATCCCATTGACATCTCGTGATCGCACAGGCTGGTGTGCTTCTTCCATGTGGGCTTTGTTGCTTCTGAGCTAGATGGCCGCTTGTTTACCTTCTAGCCTTTAAGACCCCAGACGCTCTATCTTTTCCTAGCCGGACACCATCAGCTTTCTTCACCACATTTGCTTATGCACCCACTTTGTCTATGATAATGTTTGACGAAACGCCATCTAATGATTGCAATCAAACCATCACCCCTTGCTATGCAGAAAATTACATATCTTGAAACTCAGTCTTCTGGGGAGACTGACCTTACCTTGAGTCAGTTTGGTTTTTTTTCAATGAAATTTTTTTTTAAAGATCATTTTATTATAACAATCCATACATCAATTGTGTCAAGCATATTTGTACATATGTTGCCATCATCATTTTCTAAACATTTACTTTCTATTTGAACCCTTGGTATCAGCTCTTCCTTTTTCCATCCCACCTGCATGATAATATTATCATTAATAATAATTATTATTAGTTTCATATCTTAACACCGACTGCTGTCTCCCTTCCCCCACGGTTTCTGTTGTTCCTCCCCCTGGTTGTTGGTGGTGGTGGTTATGTGTAGATCATTGCAATTGGTTTCCCCTTCTTCCTCTTCTCTCTCTACCTTCCCCCTACCCTCTTCCTAAGGAGCTTATCTGACCTGGATTCTGTGTGTCCTGAGCTTTTATCAGTACCAGTGTGCATGCTCTGGTCTAGGCCGAAGTGAAAGGCAGGACTGGGGTCATGCTAGTGGGGGGAGAGGAAGCCTCAAAGAACCAGAGGAATATTGCGTGTTTCATGGTGTTACACCGAGCCCTGGTTGTTGGGTCAGTTTTTCAGGAAATCAAATGACTCCTCCACTATGACCTCGCCCTACAATTACCCTAATCTGGTACTACAGAAACAGAGTGTAGGAAGTACTCTTATCATAGCGTTCGAGGAATTTGTGTGGAAATTGAAGATCGGGGAAGGGGAAGCTATGTGAGCACCCCCCCAAATCTTAGAGCACTTAGTCTAAGTCAAATGGCTGGCACAAAGTTTGGCTCAGATTCTCTTTTGTTGGTTTCTGAGAAAGTGACTGGGGACACGATGAGGAGGTCACATAGGACCTGTTCTAGCTATACCAGGGAGAAAGGAAAGCCAAGCCCTCACCCGCCCCAGGCCTATTGGCACAAGCAGAGGTCAGGCCTGCCTCCAGCCTCCCTGCAAGGGCAGCACAGAGCTTCCTGGCAACACTCACACTTGGGAGGGTTTGTTTTGGAAGTTACCACAATCCAGGGTCATCAGACATTAAGGGGACAGTCCCGGGTCAACAGCCAAGAGCTTCCCACGCTTCACCGTCTCAGTCACTACGTCGGGATCCCTTGGCCTTTGTCTCCATGAGCCAGGAAGCAACCCACTCCTCTGCCTCATAGCCTCTGCTCGTCTCAACACTGCTCCTCTGCTGTCTCATGGTCTCCTTGCTCGGCCTCTGGTCTTGGTGTGACATGGTGTCTGTTGCTTCTGCCATTTCTAGCAGAGATTCCAAACATGTGTTGTTAGTGGTTGCTCTTTGTCCTTGTTGTTCCCGGGGAATTTTCTGGTTTCTTAGATAGCTTTCTTATACCCAGGGGAATAACAACCACAATGAACCAATTCCCACTACCATGCTTCACACATCCTATTTGCATAGCTCCTGTCAATCAGAGACATAGCCATAGGAACAGACCTCATGTCACCACAGTGACTCATGATGTTTGGCGGGCCAGCAGGAAAGGACAGTTTGCCTTTGGGAAAAACAGCATATTTTAAATCAGTCCTCAATAGGAGATCACCCTGTATTATCTTGTTAATCACGTATCTTTAAATGAACAGTTTTTTCTTCTGCTCTCTGTAATGTAGGAGGTCTCCTGACAGGCTACCTGGCCTTCAGATTTGTTTTGCAAAGTGTTATTTTTTTTTCAGAGCTAAGAGAGGCTTTTGATTACCATACTTGCTTGATTTTTACCTTCAAATATTATATATTGGAAGAGACATCATTAAAAGGGCTATTGAAAAATAAATAAATAAAAGGACTTATTAGAGCCTTAGAGACAGAAACAAAACTTCGCTTTCCTTGCCAAGCCTTATACAGCCAAACTAGACGGGGTTAAACCTTAGACACTGTTACACATTAAAGGAACTTGGCTTTGAACCTGAAACACCTTTAGTGGGCAGAAACTTTCCCAACATCATGTAGTTTGAGGCCATTGGGTTTAGTTCAAATCTCTGTTGTTTTGGGGTTGTCTTATGTTGGTAACTAGGGTTTACTGATGAGTAAACATTTTCTGTGAGTAGATTTGTCATTGGTTTTAATATTCATTGCTTTTGTCTTACATGCCACTCTCTCTTTGCTTCACCTTCCTGTTGGGGAGCCATGTGGGGGACCTGTGCCTGAGATGCTTACACCGGCATTGGATTCACAAGACTTCACCCACAGGCCCGTGATCTTCCTACATTTGGCATCATTGCATGGGCTGCATGAGTCTGAAGAGGAATTTATGGGCTAGTATCAGACACATGGGCTAATATTGGACTTGTGGACTTGATCTGGACTGGGCTGGGAGGTTTTCTCACTCTACAGCTGCTCTTTGATAGAAAGCTCTCTCTTCCACATGAGTGTCTCTGGATTTGTTTCTCTAGCCAAGCCAGACTAACATGGTTGGGGTACCATTAGCTATGATTCAGGGCCAACATGGTCAGAAGTTAGCCCCAGTTCTCAGGTAGCCAGGTGGTCAAAGTTCCAGGACCAGCCCCGCAGGCATTTTTAATCTGCAGTTGTGTATATCTCCCAATCGTGGTCCTTTTCCGTAGTCTTCAGTCCCACTTACAACAGTGATTAATTCACCTATTGCCAATTATGATTTTGCAATAATTTCCTTCATTTTCTATTTTACCTCCAAGGCCATGAACTCGATTGGACAAAACTTTAGCCTCTTGCTGATGGCTTCCCTCATCTGGATGATGTTTTTGCTTGCCTGTGTCCTATTTAAGTCTTAAATGAGGACCCTCTGTTGTTGGGGAAAGAAACATTCATTACCCCTCAGTGCATGTGGGTCAGGACTCTGGTTCCTGGCTGGGGGTCTCTCGGGTTTGCAGTCGGCTGTCAGCTGGAGCTGCGCTCAGCGGGCCTGGCGGAACCACCTCCACAGGGGCTCATTCACATGGTCGGCACATGAGTTGCCTGCTAGTGGGAGGCTGCAGGTCCTCCCCACGGGAACCTTTCCCCAGAGTACTTGCCTGTCTTCGCAACATGTAGCTGTTCACTTACACACATGTAAGTGAAGTGAGGGAGGGCAGCGGTCAGGGAGAGGCTGTCATGTCCTCTGTGACCTTATCCCCGAAGTCACACATCACTCACCTCATTTTATGACAGGGAGACGTCGTGGCTTCAGGTTCGTTATATGTTCTATGAAACAGGATGTTAGGTAGCTGGGCCTTGTGTGAACACCATACTATCGATAGTAAACAGGAACATAGTCTACACCGAGCCCTAAGTAAATATTCTATATTATAGGTTCCACACGGACATAGAAACTACCATGGGAAAGTGATGGGGCCTCGTTCTATAATCTGTAGATGTTGGAAAGAGCATTTATTTTGTGTTTGTCAAGTTTTTGAATAAAATTTTAATTTTCATAAAGAGAAAACTATACAATGGAGCACTGATGGTGCTGTCAGGTGGTAAGTGTCAGGCTATTAACCTCAACATCGGTAGTTCAAACCCACCAGCCATTATGCAGGAGAAAGATGAGGCTAAGTGCACCTGTAAAAATTTTCAGTTTCAGAAACCCTATACAGGGTCTTTCATATGAGGGATTTTTTTGGGGGGGATATATTTATATATATCAAAGTACCCCTCCTCACAAGTTACTCTGACTTTCCATTAGTGAGCCATGGGATTTACAAGCCTACACCTTTCATTGGAACCTGGTCAGAAACAGAAGCCCGGAGGCATGGAGCAGAGTGGCCACAACCCGGAGTCTCCCTCTCCACAGGCACCAAACCACTGGCTAGGGCATGCTCCAGTGGCAGCCACTAGCCAGACAGTTGAATGGTTCAGGGCCTGCTGCAGCTGTGTAGGGCTGCCACCCACTCAAGCCCAGCCCTACCTTCTGCTGCTCTTTCAGGCAAGCCCCTCCTCCCTGCCCCATGGATGTATGTGTGAATATACATAGGAGCCCTGGTGGCATAATGCTTATGCAAGGTCAGCAGTTCAAAACCACCAGCTGCTCCACTGGAGAAAGATGAGGCTCTCTACTCTCATAAGGACTTTCTGTCCCAGAAACCATGGGGACAGTTCTACCCTGTGCTATGGGGCTTCTGTGATCAGAACTGACTCCGTGGCAGGGAGTTTAGGGTTGTCGGTAGGTGGCTGTTTATGTGATCAGATTGCTTGCATCAACATTATATGGCGCATATAGATGGAGAAGGTTTGGCTCTATCTTTTGAAAAGAGGTATGCCAAAGGAGTTTTAAGCAACCACAGGACTGACTCCGTGTTTTAAGTCAAGTCTGCAGGACCCCAAAGCCCGTGATACTGTCATTCAGCCACGTGAAGATGCATGGAGCTTACCAACTTCTCAGGGTGAATAAATCATGAAAGCAGTTGCTGTCCAGTCGGTGCCAACTCACGCCAAGCCGATGTGTGTCAGGAGAAGTGTGCTGCATAGTTTTCAGTGGCCGATTCGCCAGAATTAGATCGCCAAGTCTTTCTTCTGAGGCACTGTGCTAGTCTGGGGGGACCATAGAAACAAATTCATAGAGACACTCATATGTGTACAAGAAATTGCTTTAGATACAAGAGCAATTGGATATTGAGAAAACATCCAGATCAAGTCCATAAGTCCAATATTAGCCCATATGTCCGGTACCACTCTATAAAGTCCTCTTCAGACTCATAAAACACATGCAATGACACTGAATGCAGGAAGTTCACAGGTCAGTGGGTGGAAAGTTTTGTGGATCCAGTGGTGGTATGAACATCTCAACACTGGCAGGGGTCTCCATGTGGCTCCTTCAGCTCCAGGACTTTAGCATAGCTCCATGTGTCTCAGGAATGTCTCTGAGAGAGAGAGAGAGACCCACCTCCAACGAGGTATTTATCTCCTTAGCGCTTCCAAATGAGGTCATCAAGCTGCGACCTGATTGACAGGCTAAACTCCACCCCTTCACTCTTAATAGTCTCAAGTTGAAAACAGATTATGGAACTACCACAGGTACCTTTGAGTAGACTCAACAGCCCATGTATGTCAACTATTTACACCACCCAGGACTCCCTCAGGATGAGTAGGCGAGGTTCATGAAGGGAATCAGGATTGCTGCAGGAGAGGGGGCTCCTCTGTCGTGCCAGTCTCCCCTCTGAGCTGGTAGCCCTGGTAGAGTGAAGAAGGGAGGAGAGGGAGGACAGGGAGAGCAGAAAGGGCATGGGAGTGTGGAGGGAATCAGCCTTTTCTCGAAGGTCAGACCACCTGGCTGCGGGAGGGGCTTCTTTGGTGACCAGGATCAGGAGACTTGCCAGGAGGGAAAGGGCCTTCGCCAGAGAGAGCGCATGTGGCCTTTGTCTAAGGGAAGAGGGGAAGATCCGGATGAAGAATAACCGATTCCACGACTGATGCTGATGGCAGGATGGATGTCTCCCTTCCAGAACAGGACCTCACGGGATGGGTGACGCCATCGGAGGTCATGCAGCAGGGAGGCAGCGCCAGGAGGTGGGCACAGCCTGTTGGCTGCTGGTGCCGAGGAAGCACCTGCTCCCGTATTCAGTCCATCAGCCCCCAGGCCCAAAGCAGCAAGCCCTTGCCTGTCCCTACAGGGAGGGGGCTGGGGGCTGGCGAGGAAATCCAGAGCCCACTGGAGCCCCAGTTAGATGAGAGAAGACAGGACGGCCAGGAAGCCTCAGAACAGAAGTCTGGGTTACCCCATGGTCCCAAGAGACCCATGGTGTCCTTCTGCAGAGGCAGAACGTTGCTTACAGCCATTAATAGCTAAGTGGGGATGAAGAAACGGAGGGTCCGTCAGGCTGAGTAAAAGCCCTCTAGGGGTCCTGGAAAAATGGCTCCTTACGTCCTCCTCCTTTGACGACAGGAAAGCCCCTTGCACAATAAATGCAGGGACTGTGGGCGGAGGAAATGAATGAGGAACAAATAAAAAATGAGCAAGCAAACGCCGCACCGGCCCCCAGGATGGAGACGTCTCTCCAGAAGGGCACGAAGCCCTCCCACCCTGCAGGGCTTCTTCGGTAGGCGAGGAGCAGGCTGGGGGCTGTGGTCCAGGCGGCCTGGGGTTCGCACTGTCTTCATAGGCTGTCTCTCGAGCCCTCCCTCTGGCCAAGCCAGGGCTGACGTTGGCTTCCACACAAGGGTCCAGGCCTGTGGCAGCTGGGGAGAGGGGGGCACTCTCCAGCCTGCGGAGGGGTAATGCCACCCCCCACCCCCCAGTGCTGAGCAAGCCTGTGAGTTTGCCACCAGCTTTTTGAACTGGTGTGGTCGTGGTTCCGCACTGGGTTGCAAGGTCAACAGTTTGAAACCACCAGCGACTACTTGGGAGAAAGTTGAGGCTTTCTACTCTCTCAAGAGTTACAGACTCAGAAACCCATAAGGGCAGTTCTACCCTCTCCTAAAGGGTCGCTGGAAGTAGGGATCAACTTGACGGCAGTGCGTGTGTGAGTGAGTGAGTGAGTTTTGAATGTAATGAAGACTCACAGGGCTCGAAGATTTAAAAGCAGCAAGTAAAAAATAATAAAATAAATAAAAGCAGCAAGTAACAATGGTTATCTTTTAAAGCAGTGGTTCTCAACCTTCCTAATGCTGCAACCCTTTAATACAGTTTCTCATGTTGTGGTGACCTCCAACCATAAAATTATTTTTGTTACTACTTCATAACTGTCATTGTGCTGTTGTTATGAATCATAATGTAAATATCTGATATGCAGGATGTATTTTCATTGTTACAAATTGAACATCATTAAAGCAT
>NW_022111324.1:75451646-75453585 GCF_000313985.2 Echinops telfairi
GGGGAGGGGGGAGCGGGGAGGGAGGGGGAAAAATGAGCTGACACCAGGGGCTCAAGTGGAAAGCGGGTGTCGTAAGAATGATGAAGTCAACATATGTACTAAACTGCTGGACACAGATGACGTATGTACAGATTGTGATGAGTTGTATGAGCCCCTAATAAAATGATTATTTAATTTTTTTTAAATGGAAGGTTAGTAGTAGAATAGCAATGCAATGTTTACAAATTAAATTTCTAAATGTCTTACTTAAAAAATGTAATTCTATATTCTGAAATATTTATTTCTAATTACAAGTAAATGAAATTTTGTCTTGAAGCATGGTGTAGCATGGGTGACAGTCTTCACACCGGGTACTCATATGTGGGCGTATCTGCATGTGGGTGGACCCGCCTGGAGACGGATAGAGGAGCAGTGTCTCAGGTCCTAAACCATGGGAAATATGTGTTTCCCGATGGTCTTAAGTGACCCCTGTGAAAAGGTCGTTCGACCCCAAAGGGGTCTGGACCCACAGATCGAGAACCACTGTTTTAAAGAATGAGTCCCTGCCCAGCATCCAATGGCCCGTGGTCAGGCAAGGCTTATGTGGTCAGCTTCCACCAGGAACGGGGCTGCTTGGAGTGAGCTGGCAGGAGGGTCAGTTAAGACATGGGCTGGGCTTGAGTAGTGTCCTGGCATCTGAGCTGTTACCTCCACCTGCCTGCAGTCCCCAATGAGGGAGAGGGAGTCCCCAACAGTAGAATGGATCCTCAGGAGTGACTGCAATTGTGGAAAATCTGAAAGGCAGACAGACAGACAGCAGGGCACAGAGCCTCCTCATCCCATGTCAGGACTGAGAGAGAGAATGTATTTTCCAATAGGTCTATATGATGCGGCTTACAGATCTTTCAGAAGGCATGCACGTCATTCAGCTAACATATTATTACATAGTCAGTGGGTAATATCATAAGCGGGTAACATAATAAACAAGCAATGAGGTGAGTCAGTGACGCCCCAGAGCCCTCCCCAGGGGTTTGAAACATATTAAGGTGGGTTGGCTATAGAACCTAATTGCTTTTATCTACAGATAACCTCCAGGCACAGGGAATAGCCAGACACAAGTATGAGACATCTTTCATGGGAGTTCCTGTATGGTAGTTCCTTTATGGGGGGGCTATTGGAGGGGCTGAGTCCAGTCATGAGAATGTGCATTCAGATTTACTTATATCTCCTAAGTCTTCCCCCACCAGAAGCAGCTCTCCAGACCCGTAGTGATGAGTATGGGTGATTTAGCTGCATGACATTCTCAGCCCACCCCTCAGTTTACCACACACATCCAGCACTCGAGAGAGATGGTGTGTGTGTGTGTGTGTGTGTGTGTGTGTGTGTGTGTGTGTGTGTCTGGAAGCAGGGAAATCACATCTCCCAAAAGTACTCACTTTGGGCAAAGCTAGCGGTAGCCTGCCTGGAACCCATGTAGCAGAGACGAAGAATCTATTTATGAGGTGGAGGTGCAGGAGGGGAAATCAAGGCAGGACAGTGCTCCTTGCTGGGGGAAGTCTAGCAGGAGAGGGAGAAGCATCAAAGCCCATATGGAAGAAGCACTCCAGCCTGACTGACCACGAGGTGTAGAAGGGATCAGATATCAGACATCAAAGATCTTAAAATCATATCAGTGGGTGCCCACTCTACTGACACAATCACTGAAGACAAACATGTGCATAAGCAAATGTGGTGAAGAGAGCTAACAGTGTCCAGCTATCAAAAGACATAGTGTCTAAGGTCTTAAAAGCTTGAAGATAAACAAGCAGCCATCCGGCTGAGAAGCATCAAAGCCCACATGGAAGAAGCACACCAGCTTGTCTGACCACGAGGTGCAGAAGGGACCAGTTATCAGACATCAAAGAACTAAAAATCAGATCAGTGGGTGCCCACCTTCCTGATATGATCACTGAAAAAAAAT
>NW_022111324.1:75454177-75458559 GCF_000313985.2 Echinops telfairi
GGACAGTGTAACTTATGACAAATCTATAATAATTTATGAATTATGAAGGGCTCAGGAGGGAGGGGGAGGGGGGAGGGAGGTGGAAAATGAGCAAACGATATTGAGGGCTAAAGTAGAGAGCAAATGTTTTGAGATTGATGAGGGCAACAGGTGTAACATATGTGCTTGACTCAATGGATGTATGTGTGGACTGAGATAAGAATTGTATGAGCCCTCAATAAAATAATTAAAAAAAACCAGTTTTATTAGCACTTTATCTACGTCATTCAATTCAGTAATTCAATCATATCAAGAAGAGTTGTACAATTGTCACATTCAATTCTAGAACATTTTCTTCTTCCTTGAACTCATTGTTATTCATGTAATTTTTTTTTCTAATTGTGGCCAAAAAATATACACAACAGCACATTCTCCAATTCCACAACTTCTGCTTGTATAATTCAGTGCCGTTGATTATACTCTTCGTGTTGCATACCATTATTAATCTCCGTTTCCAAATTAATCCAAGGGACATACACTCGACGCCTGCTAAGCAGCGCGCTTTCCCCTTCAGCCAGTGCAGCCATTGGTCAAGCGTGGTCCCTTTTTGGGTGGTTTTCTTGATACAGTATGCACATATCAGACATTTCCATGGTTAAACCGCTTTTAAAATTAGTTGTATATACATAATCACAATTAGTTCTAGGTTCCCTCCCCCTCTGCATTTGTTTGCTCCCCAAATCCCCTCATCTTCCCTAGCTCCCACCCCCCATACATCCCCTTATAAACCCATGCTTATTGTCTCTATGCTTCTACTCCTTCTGTGCTTTACAAACTGGGAAACACAACAGAAACAACAAAAACAAAAACAACATAATGTGGTAAGGATAAAATAATAACATAAAAATACAAATAATGAATAAGAAAGAAAAGACCATATCAATATTTTAAAAGTCCAGGAAGATTTTTTTTGTCGTGGACCAAGGAAGAAATATTTGAGCCTAAAACAAATTCAGGTTGGATCAACAGGGAGGTCAACTGACCAAGTATCAAGTTCGATCCAGCATAATCAAGATTACAACGGTCTCTGATAGTAAGGCTGTTTGAGACCCTCGCCTGTGGCTAGAAAGGATCTGCCAGAGGCTTAATCTGAGGAGATGTTCTGCAAGTGGGCTTGGGGCTCCCACTGTCCTCCATTGCCTCCTACAAATTGGGTGTTCACAGTTTAAGCTCTGATACTTTTCCTTCCTCATATCTGGATTTGTCATCATTGGATCACCCAGGTTGGTGTGCTTCTTCCATGTGGACTTTGACTCCTCACTTAGATGGCTGCTTGTTTGAATACAAGCCTTGAAGACCCCAGCCACTATTCCAATTGATGGCTGGGCACCATCTGCTTTCTTCGCCACACTTTGCTGTATCACCCTTATCGTCAGAGATCGCTTCTTGAAGGCCAGTATTGAGCAGGGCCATGTTATCAGAACCAACTGTTCTTGGATTGGGGCTGGAATTAAGAGGGAGCCCAGAATCCATCTGCTTTTCCACGGGATATACACAATTGAGGTTTACTTTGGCGGTCGTATTATTACAAAATCAAAATCCCATAAGACTATACCGACCACGGCAGCAAACAAGCAAACACAAAACCAAAGCAAAACAAAAAAACAAAACAAAAGCGAGGAAAACAGAAACCCATAGAAACAAAAAAGTACAACCCTGTCAATCATCCCCTGTGGTATAAGGAACTTGCACTGATGACCTCATCAGTTTCCAATGACAGGGTTCCCGGGCACTTCCGAGGAGCCCACGCAAATAGAGTTCCACTGTGAGCTGCAGCCCAGGAGTACTTGCCCTACCACAGTTCCATCTCGCATCCCAAGGAGCTCTGTTTACCCTAAATACCACGGGATTGGTACCAAGGGGAAACTTCCTGGCAGATTACAACCTGTCATATTGCTGCAAGGGGGGCATCGACATACTAAATATATGGTGGTTCTGGGTCCCTTTCCAGTCCGTGGGGTTCCCCCCAAGGTCCAATGACTACCACTTCCACAGCCCCGGGGTGGCCACTTTCTGCTTCCAGTTGTTCTGGCAGCTTCAAGGGAGGGCTCAGTGCATTCAGCAGGGCCCATATATCAAGTCCTTCTAGTGTAGCCACTGCATTATGCCATGCTGCCTGCAAGGTAGGCATCCAAGTCATCGTGGTGCTTAGTGCATGGCATGGTTCACTGAGGGTCGGGTAGAAACATATTCATAGGCTCTACCCAGAAACATAAAACCTGGTCCATTGTCTCCCTAGGTTCTCCACAATCATTGTTGGCATCCCTTCCCGATGTGAGGTAACTTCTGCCCAGTCACCCACCGTACTCACCAACAGAACTAACAGTGTCTCCTCCAAAATGCAGATGCTCCCTCCCCTGCTCTCAGCTTGACTTTCAGGCAAAGTTCTGCTCCTCTTCCTGTGGGGGCCCAGCGATTTGTCCCAGCCTTGTCGCCATGCTGTATGGCATCAAGTGGATGGTCATCTCCCAAATCCCACTTGAAGAAGTGACCCCAATAGGAGGTCTCCTTCTTCAAGATGGGTCATTTGAAGAGTGCACAAGGGAGGTGATGTATGGTTCATTGGCAGTAAGTAAACTTCTCCCCCTTTCTTCAGGAATTGGTTCCTAAGATTTGTTTAACTGGTGTGTCTCCTTACGGTAGTGGGCGCACACAATATTTGTCCTTTTGTGATTGACTTACTTCACTCAGCATAATGGTTTCCAAGACCTTCTGTTTGATTCCTTGGGTGAGAAACACATGAGAAAGAATTCACACCAAAGCCTAGTTTGTAAGTGGGTTTGTAAAAAATAAAGGATATAAGAAGTTTAAGGTTTTACAGTCACAAACATGGACAACCTTTTGGAACTACACACCCACACGTGGTGACCTGAGGTCAGAGAGAGAGACAGAGAAGAGAGGGAGAGAGGGGGAGAGAGACAGAGAGAGAGGAGAGATAGCCAAGAAGAACCTCAGAGGCACAGCTGGAAAAGCGGTTGGTGGTCTCCAGGTTCCAGCTTTCTTTTTAGGGCCTTCCGCTGGGAGGTGTGGTCCATGGTCCTGGTTGACCCACTGGCTGAATTAAGCCCACCTAGCCTAGATTGGGCCAATCCAGGTGTACCACCCACCTAGGTGTACTGTCCCCTCTGGCTCGGGCAATGAATTAGCACATGCCCTTTAGCCTTTAGCAGCTTCCAACTTCCTATAGGGGGATCCCAGGCATGGAGAGGGACAACCCCCTATCTTGCTACCTAACACTTCCATGTCATGAGGTGTTTCATGATTTCATCACTGTTTTTTAGGGATGCCTAGTATTCCACTGTGTGTCCGGACCATAGTTTGTTTCCATTCTTCCACTGTTGGGCACTTGAGCTGCTTCTGGTTTCTTGCTATTGTGAACTGCGCTGCTATGAACACGGGAGAGCACACCTGCACTCGTGCCGTGTCTCATATCTTTGGGGTATATGCTTAATAGTGGTATGGCTGGATCATATGGGATTTCAATTCCCAGCTGCTCTAAGTATCACCAAGTGGTTTTCCACAGTGGCTGTATGTATTTATGAGTCTACCAGCAGTGTATACAAGTTCCAATCTCTCCACATCTTCTTCAGCATTTGTTGTCTTCTGTTGTTTGTTTTTAATTGGGATAGCATTGTAGGGTGTAAAATGGTATCTCTATGTGGTTTTGATTTGCATGGAGAGGGAGGGATTTCACTCAGAACTGGGCCTTTGCAGCCCACGGTTGAGCCGTGCAGGATCTGGGGCTGAAATCGCTTACCTGCCCTTGGTCTTTTATCTAGTTTTACCAAGGACTATTGGTTTTATGAAAGCATTCATCACCAAGGCCTCTGGCTCACGATCATTATTTTATATACAAGGATGACTTGTCTGTGTCGGCGTTAGGTTCTAAAGCTGAAAACCGGCTTCTGCTAGTCTGCTAGGGAGGACAGAGCTCTCTTGACCGCATAGGAAGCTTGGCTTTTCGTTTCTCAGGAATTGAATCTGCAAAATCCAGAGCGTTGGGGGAGGTGGTGGGAATGAAAAGGCCAGGCTCACCCTCCAGGAATTGCTTCCTTTTGGCAATACACTAGCCCAGCCGTTGGTGCGGCTCGTGCAGGGCCGGTGCCCCGCACCTTGGAGGTTGGGAGCGGTCCGTGCCCCGCAACCTGGAGGTTGGCAGCGGCGGGCTTTCTCCGCTCCAGCCACCAGCGCTGCCGGGTCTGGGGCAGACGGGGCGTGACGCGAGCGGCGCTCCATCCCCAAGCGGGAAACCGAGGTGCGAGGTGGGTCCGCAGATGCCCGCGATCACACAACGGCCTGGGTGGCCTCTGCGGTTCCAGGACCGACCCCCACCGCACACCCCT
>NW_022111324.1:75459102-75464533 GCF_000313985.2 Echinops telfairi
GCGCGCCCCTTTGTTCGGCGTCCGCTCCGGACTTCCCCGCGGCCACGTCGCCAAGGCCGGAAGGGCGGCCGGGCTGGCTCTGCAGCACAGCAAGCCCGGAGCCAGAACCGGGTCGCACAGCGCGGCCCGTGCGCCCCCTGCCGGGATGCGGGCGCCACTCACTCCCCGTCCCCACCCTCCTCCACCCCGTTTCCCCAGCCGCCGCTCACTGCGGAAACCCTACTGCTGTTGCTGCTGACACGGGTGCTGGCACGGATTTGGAGGGTCGGTGACCACCAGGCAGGGTTGGGTGCACTCCTGGAAAGCTCAGTGCTTGGGCCCCGCCTTCCGCAGGGCTAAGACTGCAGGGACCCGGAGATGCACGCCACCCAACACGTGGGGGCACCTTTAGAATCTGACACCAGGGGGGCTGCCACAGGACAGAGGTGAGGCTGGAGGGGTGTGGACCCAGGCTGAGCAGAGAGGACACATCGGAAATGATCCTCCGGTGTTATTTTGAGCCCAAGGAGTTTGCAAAGCAGGGAGTAGCCATCTGGGGGGGCAAAGGCTGAGGTAGGGGTGGGAGGCGAGGGATGAGATTGGAGTCCCCCAAGTGGTTAAACACTGACTGCTCAAGAAAGGTTGCAAGTTCACGTTTACCCAGAGACCCCTGAGAATAAGTCATTGAACCCCCTACGGCATTCAAATGACTACTAAATATATGAAAAGATACTCAACGTTATCATAAAACAAAATAAACTCGTTGCCATCACTCTACCATCTTACAGTGCCCCCATAGCAGAGTAGAAATGCCCTCGTGGGTTTCCGAGACTAACTGTACTGGTCTAGAAACCTTGTCTTTCTTCCAAGAATGCCGGTGGTTCTTAACTACTCACCTGTGATTAGCTGCTCAACTCATATCCATTATGCCATCAGGGCTCCTCAGCGTCACGCAGTGAGTTGCCATTTCACTCCTACCAGGACGGCTAAAAAACAAAACCCAGAAATTAACCAATGTTGGTGAGGATGCGGGGGAGTAAGAACCTGGATTCAGGGCTAGTTGGGATGCAATGCCATTGTGGAAACCAGGGTGGTGAGCCCTCAAAAGATGGAGTATAAAACTCAACGACTAGCAAGTCCACGCCCAGATATTCCCTGGAGATGTGAAAGCAGACTGCAGGACTTGTGTGCACACCTCTGTTCATCGCAGTACTATTCATAGTAGTCAAAAGGTAGAAACAGCCAGATTGCCCATGGACAGACGAAAGAGTAAACAAAATGTGCATCATACTTCAGCCAGGAAGAGAGGCCAAGTCTCCCTATGTGGATGGAGCTGGAAGACAGGGCGGACCGAAGCAAGTCAACCACAAAAGGGCACAGGCACGAAAAGACAAGAGCAGGCAAATAGAGAGACCAAATGTTACTAGTGGCTACCAAGCCAGGAGGGATAGGAACAGGGAGCTTATTTATGGAGTACTGAGGTTTGCTGATAATGACGGGGGAAGAAACATCACATTGAGTAAGGGTAGTTGATTATTGTAACTCATCTCAATCAAGTTGCATGCCTGTAGAAAACTGACTTGGCAAACATTGCGTGACAGATATATTTGCAACAATAAAAAATGAACGACGAACAGAGCTCAGTAGCTGCTGATGGACAACCAAACACCTTATGGGATTCGGCTCCTTGGTGTGGAGCTTTAGGGTCATGGTTTCCTGACACATTCTGGTCAAGTGACCTAATACTGTCTTTAGTGCTTCTGCGCTATACCCTAATTCATTGTGTCTGAGGTCTTAAAAGCTTGCAGGCGACCATCCTCATTAAAACAATTGGCCCTGTTCTCCCAGAGCAGAGGAGGAGGGAGAGTCAGGGACAGGAAGAGGATATGGAATGTGTGACTAATTGATTCCTTGAGCAACTGCCTCCTTTGCTTTGAGACCTGAAGAACTGGATGGTGACCAACTACATTTTGATCAAAGAGTCGACAGAAGAATCCTGATCAAAAGGGGGAAACGCAGAACAGGATTTAAGATTTTTATGGACGCGAGTGTTTCCAGAGTCATGGAACTGCATGATCACCTGAAACTATTGTCCCTAGATCATTCTTTTAAGCTTTGGACTAGATATATCTTCCCAAGTCTTCTTAAAAGCAAACAAGAATAGTTTAACTTCAGTAAAGAAAGTTGGGCCTTGAGTATTATGCTCTTTGAATGTCTCCATGGGCTCAAAGTAACAACAGCAACTTGAAAAATTACATAAGAAACAGAGGCACCATGTTTATGCTACTGGGGAAGGAGCATCAGGGAAAGAGACTGCAAATAGATGCACGACTCACAGCTGTTGTCGCTGTAACTGTACTAGTAGAAACTGCTGCGGTGTATTACAGCCTCAACGGCAACCTGCTGCTAGTGTATTCCTACTCCGTGACTGCAGGACGGCCTCATAGGATTTCCACGGCTGTAAATCTTTATGGGAGCAGACTGCTTCACCTGTGTGTGTATGTGCATGTGCACGTGCATAGTGGCTCTTTTTGTTGAGTTTAAACCAGTGGTTCTCAACCTTACTAATGCCACGACCCTTTAATACAGTTCATGTTGTGATGACCCCCCCCAACCATAGAATTATTTTTCTTGCTACTTCATAACTGTCATTTTGCTACTGTTATGAATCGGGTGACCCCTGGGAAAGAGTCATTCAACCCCCCAAAGGGGTTGAGACCCACAGGTTGAGAACCGCTGCTTTAAACCATCAACCTTTCATTAACCACTGCACCACCAGGCCTCCTTAATAGTAACAAATGACTGGCCATGGCCGTCATCGATGAAGGCTGGATACTGCCTCTACTCCCACCCACTCCTAGTGGGGGCTCGCAAGCCTGGGCCATGGTCCTGTACCTGCTACAGGGGAGAGAAGGCCCCTTTAACCTCTTTCATGGCAGAAGGGCCCACTTCTTGAGATGCCTCACACAGCTAGGGCAGAAGTGTTCCCTGTTGGGAGCCACGCAGGGAAGCAGCAAGACACCTCAGTGCTTCTGGAAAACCACCTGACTGGGGTTTGAAGCTGGAAGTGTAAGAGGAAGTCCTGCTGGCAGAGAAAAGAAGCCCCCCCGCCCCCCCCACACCATTAGGAGGGAGTTCGTGGGGCCAAAGAGAGGTCTCAGATTCTGGAAGCCAGGGCCACTTACTCATGCAGCAGAAACTCAGCTACAGGGAACAATTTTTTGTTTTAATATTGTACTTTTGGCAAAAAGTATACACAGCTAAACGTGTTTCCATTTAATAATCTCTGCAGATGAAACTTAATGACATTGGTTGCATGTCAACACCCTCATGATTTTTGCTCTAGTTCCATTAACCCGTGCCATCAACTTTCTCCCCCATGCCCCACTATCCCCACCTCATCCTTGCTTTACTGCCCCAGTTGACCCCTTGGTCTCAGACAGAATTTGGTTTTCTTAAGCACAGGACTCAAGGGCAACATTCTTTACTTTTTGAGCTAACCTGCCAGGGAGTTACCCAGCGGCTTCAAAAGAAAAACAAGATGCGCAGTCAGACGGTACGCATTCTACCCATCCCTCCCCTCTACAGAGGTGTCCTGACTCTCCCCTCACCCCATGCCTTTTCCAACTTACAATAGGTTTGGGTCTGTTTAATAAATGGGATCATGATGTCGACTCCTGCCTTTCATGTGCTTGTTGGAGCGGTCCCTGGTTCAGTACACTGCGTTCTTTCATCCACTGCACCCTGGGGGGGGGGAGGGGGTGTCACCATTTCATGCACATGTGGGCTGTTTCATTCTGCATCGTCTTTAATGCCCAGGTTGGCACACATGTCCGAGGCCAACGATTCACACGTGGTCTTTCGGTTCCTCAACTGTTGATCTGACATGAAGGCGTGCACACGTGGTGACAAGGGGCTGCAATGAGCTCTGGTGGGAGGGTGGCTGGGGCTTGGCATGAGGAGACCAAGAATTGACTAGTTTTGCTCCTTTTCCACAGAGAGGGCTGCTGTCACCCCAGCCCCTGACACATCCAGTAGATGGCGCCAAAGCTGGTAAGATGAGGCCTGGCTTCAGGGACTGCACTTTGCTGAACAGCAGCAAGTTGCTGACAACTGCAGCCTAGATGAGTGATTTCCCTAGGTGGTTGGCTGCCTGACTTAAACTCCTGGAAAGTTGGAGGATCGGGGTCAAGGACTGACCAAGACCAGCCATGAGAGGTCTTACGTGTTGTGCCCAGGCGAAGGGCTCTAGCCAAAGTTCCTTGTTATTTGCTGTCATGTCTGTGACCATGATTCCGGGTGACCCATGGACAACACAACGCCATGCAGCCTGGTCCCAAAGCATCTTCCCCACTGGTTTGCTTCAGTACACTGACCGACGCAGGCTGATGTTAGGTGCGGCTGAGGACGTGCCAACTACCTACTATGGAAAGAAACCATGCTGGGCCCTGCGGCACCTGCCCAACTGTTGGTGTGTTTGGGCCCTTGTTGCAGCCACTGTGCCAACCCCCGTTCTTTTTCGTCTGTTTGACGCTAAAGACTCCAAATTCATTTCAACTTTACTTTTCCTCCTTTTTCTATGGAAAAAGGAAAACATCATAATGTTGAGGGACAAGAAAACCTTTTTTAAAATAAATCATTTTATTGGGGGCTCGTACAACTCATCACCATCCATCCATTGTGTCCAGCATATTTGTACATTGGTTGCCAGCATCATTCTCAAATTTGCTTTCTACTTGAACCCTTGGTATCAGCTCATTTTCCCCCTCCCTCATGAACCCTTGATAATTTATAAATTATTATTTTGTCATGTCTTACACTGTCCAGCATCTCCCTTCGCCCACTTTTCTATTGTCCGTCCCCTAGGGAGGGGGGTTATAGGTAGATCCTTGTAATTGGTTCCCCCTTTCTACCCCACCTTCCCAAGAAAAACTTGTAAAAGTTTATTTTAATTGAGGGACAAGGAATCTGCAGAGATTTAATTTTTGGTTTTTAAAGAAAAAAATTTTTATATATATACATATACATACACATATATAATTACACAGCCCATCTCAAGAAATGCAATCAACGACAATAATCTTTCTTAAGAGTCATCTTCCCTTTTTTGCTGGCCCTCTGTTTAACAAGCATCATGTTCTTCTCCAGAGAATGGTTCCTTCTGAGAACATGAACTATGTGCACCAAAGTCTCACCATCTTTGCTTCTAAGAAGGATTCTGGCTGGATTTCCTCCGAGATGTATTTGTTCCTTCTGGCAGGCTATGGGAAGTAAAGGTAAGCAAAAAAGTCTTGCTACCCAGGTTCCAGTTCGTTCAGGTTCAATCCAAACAAGAACATGTTTAAACTTGTCTCTGTAATCATTGAACAGCAGCATATAAATTCTCTCAGCAGTAATACACTTGTCTTAGTCTGACTGAAGTGTCTTAAAAAGCATATAAAAATGGGCTAGT
>NW_022111324.1:75464783-75494938 GCF_000313985.2 Echinops telfairi
AACAGGTGTACATAGGTGCTTGACTCAATGAATGGATGTATGGACTGTGATAAGAAAAGTACGAGCCCTCAATAAAGTAATTTTAAAAAAACGAATGAGGGTAATATACAAATGTACAAAAGTGCTTTATACAATTGATGTATGTATGGATTGTGATGAGTTGTATGAGCCCCCAATAAAATAAAATAAAAAAAAATTTTAATGGCCTAGTCAAAATAGTGGCTTCCTAGGGGATCTGCTGGACCAGTTAAGTTCAAGGGCTAGAAGTCAGCCCAGAAGTTATGGCAACAATGTTTGGAGATTCCCAGGGGGTCATTCATCTTGATAGATTTTTCTGGAAAGACACAGGGCAATCACAGGGGCTTACTTGGTGTAAGAAAGGCCAAGGAATATGTGGCAAGGAATTATTTTCATCACAGCAACGCACCTGCTCACTCCTTGAAGGCAGCAAGGGCCACCCTGTGAGAATTTCATTGGGAAACCTCACTCCATCCACCTTACGGCCTTTCTCTTGTCCCTTCAGAGTTCTTTTTGTTCCTAAAAGTCAAAGAATATTTGAAAGGAACATGATTTGAACCCATCAAGGATGCCAAAGCGGTTTTGACATAGTGTAAATGGAAGAGCACAGAATTATACAGGGGAAGGGTAAAAGAGATGAAATTATTGCCTTCAGAAGTGTGTAGACTTAAATGAAGGATGTAGTGAGAAACAATAGCTTCACATTTTGATGTTTTGCTTAATAGATGTTTCCAATGTGTTATAGGAATCCATGTGACTTTCCCTCAGATTCAGTATTCTTCAGCAACACCATAATTCAAAGCCATCAACTCTTTTTCGGTCTTTCTTATTCATGGCCAGCTTTTGCATGCAGAAGAGGCAACTGAAAACACTGTGACTCGGGTCAGGCACACGGCACTTCTCATGTTTGCTTTTTAACTCTTTAAAGAGAGTGTTTGCAGCAGATTTGCCCCATGCAGTACAGCAACTCATTTCTTCACTGCCACTCCGGTGGATGCTGATTATAGATCCAAACAAAAGGAAATCCTTGACAAGTTCAACCTTTGTTTACTGTGCTATTGCTTATCGGTCCGCCTGTGTGTTCTGCTTTCTTTTCAGGTGCAATCCATACTGATCGTCAGCAGCAAATGCTTCAAGTCTTCAGCAAGTAAGGTCACGTCACCTGCACACCACCTTCCTTCAATCCAGACGCTGTGTTTTTCATAGTCTAATTTCTTGGATTATTTGCTCAAAATACAGATAAATAAAACCCAAACCCCAAACTCACTG
Organism: Echinops telfairi; assembly: GCF_000313985.2. Taxonomy (NCBI): domain Eukaryota; kingdom Metazoa; phylum Chordata; class Mammalia; order Afrosoricida; family Tenrecidae; genus Echinops; species Echinops telfairi. The sequence continues at coordinate 75,466,071 of NW_022111324.1, forward strand.
TCATCGCGTCGATGCTGACCCCTAGCCACCCGCCCCTATGGGTTTCTGAGACTGTAACTCTCTAGGGAGTAGAAAGCCCCATTTTCCTTCCATAGAGCTTCTGGTGGTTTCAAGCTGCTGACCTTGAGGCTAGCAGCCCGTCACAGAACCCTTATCCCACCAGGGCTCCTCACAGATTGAATACGTACGCTGAAAGGATACACCCAGGCACACATCCTGACAAGTCACAGGGCCCTGGTGGCAAAGTGCTTGGGCACTGAGCTGCGCTCCACAAGGTCAGAGTTGGAAACCACCAGCAGCTCCTTGGAAGACAGGGCTTTCTACTCCTGTAAAAAGTAACTGTCTCAGACTCACAGGGAAGTTCTACACAGCCCTAGAGGGTCACTATGAATCTGCATTGAGTCAGGGACGGGAGCATCAACATTTACAACCTTGGAAACCCAAAGAGGCAGGCAATTCTTCTCTGATCTGTAAAGTCACTGGGAGTCAGAACAGAAGCATGGCAGTGGGTTTTGATTTAGTTTCCCCTTGGGGTACATTAGAAACACCTGAGGGCTTCTTAAACTACAGGTGAGGGGCTCCCTGAATTTCTAATTCTGTAGATCCACATGTACATTTCTAACGTGATTCTGGGTTAGGGCACACACTTCCAGAAAGACCGGCCTAAGCGGGGACCTGCAGATCCAAACGTTATCAGTGTGTCTAGTGCTGCTTCCCAACTCAGACCTCAGCAGTGCGGGCAGAAACTGACTGCAAGGGTCCAGGTTCTCTCGCGGAGGTCAGGAGGCCAAGCCCAGAAGTGGCTAGCTTCCTTGGTAACCGCTTCCCAAAGGGAACCTCAGCCCCAGGGGAGAAAAACGTGAACAAAAAACGGAGGGAGCCGGCAGCAGCCCTTGCTGGAGAAGGGTACTGGCCGCACCCCTCAGGAAGCTGCCCAGAGCAACCTTGGGCCAAGCCTTCTAGAAGCCGTGAATGCTAGAGGTGGAACAGACTTTTGCCAACCTTGGCCCATCTCCTCTTCTAAAAGGCAAGGGACCGGCTGAGTTGACATGGCTCTCCAAGATCATCCACGGTCCTCCCCGCTGCCGCCCTGCTCCACAGAGCACTACTCCTCGGGCTGGCTGCTGCTCACGCCCCGTTCTGGGCCTGTCAGCACACGTGCGCACTCACCAATGCGAAGTGTGGCTCTCGCTGTCTGGGAGGGACTTCAGTGTCCACTCCCCTTTCTCGGAGAAGGGGCTGGGGCCGCACTGGGCCGCGGACAGCTCTTCGGCGACTTGGCCTTCTGAGTCAGAGGACGCCGGTTCAGGGGGCGAAGAGAGAAGAACCGCGTGGGTGCCAACGTCGCGGTCACCCGTCCTCCCGGTGGGGACGCGCCACCCCTGCAGCCGCCGCTCGGGCAGAGGCCGCGGTTGGGTGCCGGGCGAGGCTCGCATGCAGGCACCCTCCTCTCCCAGGGAGGCGGAGTCCCTCCCGTTGGTTGCGGTTTGAGTGTGCAGGGCCGGGGGGCGCACCAGGGTCCCGCGAGAGACCACAGACTGGAGGGACTGGGGATCCCCGGATTTCCCGGCCAGGGAGTCAGGCGCCCCACCCGCGGCCCTCGCCTGCAGCCGTGGGGTCAAGGTGGGTAGACCAGCACTAGGAAGGAAGGGGTCGGTCACTTTCTCGCCTCGCCTCGCCTCAGTGCTGTGTACCGCAGTTTCCCACACCTCCGAGTTCCAAGGTGAACTTGGAAAACAGGCGGCGCCTCGGGCGATCCAGACCAAACTTGGCGCGGCGTCGGTAGCCTCCCTCCACGAGGCATTGCAAACGACACATAAGACTAGGAGCCCACGTCCGCGGTCGCAGGGCCTTCCCTTCGTTCGTCCGTTTACACCGGACTTCGTCCTTGTGTGCGCAAGAGGACCAAACCGCACGGCCACGCAGCCCACCCGCATACTGAGCTGCGGGTCCATTCTCCGGGCAGCGCCCTACCCGGCCAGGAACACCCCGCGGCCGCCCGCCGTCCCATCGCCATGCAGCAGAGCTCCGGGGAAACACGCAGGTGGCGGCTTCCCTCCCACTCGGCCCCCACTGACAGCCGTGGCCGCTGGCCCTCGATCGGACCCACCATGACAACCCCCCACCGCCACGACCCATCGGAAGGCCTTCCACGGGCTAGGGCCGTCAGAAGTCTGGGCTCGCCACGGCTGGCTCCGTGGGTCACGGAGGTTGTTCTGGCCAGGTCCCTTCTCTGGGAGCACCGCTGGAAGCTTCCAGCGGCTCTGTGCATACATTCATGTAAGCAGAACTGGTTGCCTGAGCGGGACTACTGGTCGACCTCCGCAGTGGATATGAAAAACAGGGAGAAAGGTGACGAGTCCCATCCAGCATAGCTGGTGTTCTGTGAGTCTGGTGGGCCGGGCCAGGCCACTCCAATCTCTTCTCTTGTCTCTCCCTTCGCGCCATATGGGGGTCAACCTGGGCCACAGGGAGAGGAGGGAGAAGCGAGGGGATGGCAAATAATGCAGACACTAATATCTTAGCCAAAATTAAATAAGAGCCCCCCATTAAAATGATCTTTAAAGAAAATTTTAAAAACCACGATACCCTCTGACTAAAATTTTAACTGACAAAACAGGGGGTCTCCAAAAGTGTGTAAATTACTTTGAACTATCTTTCAACTCCATTTTCCACTGCACCCCTTTGTACAGTGTAGAACTCCAATACAGCTTTGGTAGGAGTACAAAATGGTAGTGACTTCGGGAAAACCGAGCAGTTTGTTAGAGGTAAAACATACAATTACTATAGCCAAAAGACACACTGCTCTCCAATTGACCCTGTCGGACACAGAATTGCCCCAGGAGATCGCCAAGGCGGGGAGACCTATGGAAAGACTGCCACATCGTCCTTTCATGGAGCAAATGGTGGGGTCAAACCTGGCGCTGAGAAGGCAAGCACTTAACCACTACACCTCCTACAATTACCCTACGATCTAGCAAGTCCACTCCTAGGTCATACTCGAGCTGAGAATATGGTATTTTTCCATGAATTTTTTTCTAAAACCATCATATCCTTCCATCGTTCAAACACATCAAGCAGTATTGTACAATTGTTACAAATCAGTTTCAAAACATTTTCCTTCTTGAACTTGCTATCAGCTCCTTTTTACCCCCCTACTCCACCCCCATAGCCCCCAAAACTCTTATTCTACTTGTTAAGCCTGTAGGTTCATCAATCCTGCTTTTCCAATAAATGTTTGAGGCCCCTTGGCATATACTGACTCAATAGCAGCGAGTATGGTTCTTGGTTTTGCTGTCTATATAAAGACATGTTTACAGGAGCTTTACATAATCACCAATGACTATAAAAACGCAAATGCCAACAAGTGAATGGTTAAATGTGGCACATCAGGTGCTTCTCAGCAATGAAATGCATTCTGATACAGCAAGGCTATGAATGTCTCATAGCATGGTGGAGAGTCAAAGCTGCCAGACACAAAAGGGTGTGAGCTGGGTGACTACATTTATATGACATTCTGGCAAAGGCAAATCTAAAAGTTAAAAAACCAACCCGCAGCCGTCCGGTCAATTCGACCTCATAGTGACCCTGCAGGAGAGCGCAGAACTGTTCCATGGTTTCTGAGGCTGTAAATCTTCATGAAAGTAGACTGCCTCGTCTTTTTCCCATGGAGCAGCTGGTGAGTCTGAACCATGAACCTTTCAGTTAGCAGTTCCACACTAAACCCACTCTGCCACGAGGGCACCGCAAGGAAAATCTAGGAGGTATCATCAGTTCAGTGGTTGCCAAGAAGCTAGGGAAAGGGATCGACTAGTCCAAAGGAACAAGACAAGGCTGTTTGATGCGGACACTCAACTGAATGCTTAGAGTGCATTTTATTGTATGCAAACTAGACTTCAATAACTTAATACTGAAAGATTTAAATACGGAATCTATAATAGCAATGTGGCTAAACTGTATTCATGAAAATAGAGATCCATATATATATAAAATGATACAGGTATACATCAAAGGACACTGAGATACATATGCAAAATGACATAGGTACATGAATCCACTGCCAGTCCTTAATGACAAAGGATTATAAACTACCTAAATGTCTTTTAGGAGTGATAGCAAAACTCATTGGTAAATACAATAAAATACTACGCATTCTTAAGAAGAATGAGCAAGTTCTTAGATATTGCTAAAAAAAATTAAATAAATTTCTCAATGAAGTTATATAAGAGGATCTATTAAGTGAAAAATTTATAAATCTGTAACTACTTAGGTATGCATACAGAAGATATTGGAAAACTCAATTATTGGAATCCTTGAGTGATTAGGGATAAGGTGGGGAGTTTTAAAAATTTTATTAAGTCTTTGTACTTTTTGAAATATATATGCAAATAAACTTACTATTTAACATTTTAAAAGATAAGAACAATTGAGATAAAATTCATACAAAAAAAACTAAAGCCCAAACTCGCTAAAAATACTATTTTGAAAAATAAGTGGGGAAAAGAGGAAACCTACCCTGAACCGTATCTAAGACTTATTTTACAACTAATTAAGACAAAAATAAACACAACTTATTAGTCAACAGAATAGAGAGCCCAGAGACTGACACATACACAGATCAGGAAGTTCAATACTTAACAGAATTGATGATTAGCTGATGAGTGGTACTACAACAATTGGTTAGCTCTGTGAAAAAGAAAAGTATTAGCAGATTCCTACCACACACCTAAAATAAGTTCCAGGTGTGCCTGAGACTTAACATGCAAAACTTTAAGAAGATTTATTTTTACTTATATGTAAACTTGAAATACCTAAGATTGCATCCTCAGGGTTGGAAAAAAAAATTTTAATTGAGTTGATACCAAGGGCTCAAGTAGAAAGAAAATATTCTGAAAATGATAATGGCAACATATGCACAAATGTGCTTGATACAACTGATATATGGTCTATTATAAGAGGTATAAGAGCCCCCAATAAAATGATTAAAACAAAAAAAATTAAGACAAAAAACTTGCATAACTCTTGTGACTGAATTATTGAATTGTATGCATGAACTATATGCCAATAAAACTACTTAAAAGATATAAAAAGAAAGTCATGAAAGTCACAAATTTAAAGTAAAAACTACTAAAATATATTAAAACAATGTTTGACACAAATTATTTATGATGAATCTGATTTAAAGGTTTTAATATCCAGAATAAAAAACTCTTTACAAACCAAGAAAAATGCACAACAGAACAGATATAGGCTGTGAACATGCATTTCACCGGCCAGGGAAGACATGAAAGAGTTCTTATCGTCCTCCCTGAGTTTGCGGTGTTGCTGCGCGGTGCCACTCACAGCTACCCCCGGAACAGCAGATAAACTGTCCGGAGCCCATTGTTACAGCTAGTGTCAAACCATCTGGTTGAAGGCCATCTTCTTTTTCACCGACTCTTTTACATAGATGAGGAAAATGTAAACCAGTCAGAAGTCACCTGTTAGAATAATGAACCATTTAAGATAAAAGGAGCAGCATTTATTCAACAACAAAGGACAAAGGAAGAAAAGGGAAACAAAGCGAAGGCAGTGGGCTAAGGGATGGCACATTGAAGGCCTGCAGTGGATGAGGTGAAACAAACTGTACAAATCACTGAATGTAAAACTGATCTGCTCTGCGAATCTTCACTTGCAATGTAAAAATAAGATGGCAGAAAATTAAACTGCAGAAAAACTGTATTTTGCACCCCCTTAAGCTGGTAAAATAACAAAATCTAACTACCACCGGAAAGAATGTGGATTATAGTAGCTCATACTGGCAGTTTAACTGGCACAATTATTCTACGAACAATTTTGCATTCTCAATAGCTCTACCAAAAAAACAAAAATAGCTCTAGATCCACATAGGTTATGATGCAACAAATTAACCGTCTGGTATATACACTAGAGAAATGTTTGCACAAGGCCAGAGCAGCTATGTATAAGAATGATCATAACAGAAACCTAAATGTTCAACAGCATTAGACTGACGATACATATATATCCATAGCTCAAACTCAATGCCAACGAGTTGATGCTGATTCAGTGACGCCTATAGGACAGGGTAGAACTGCCCCTGTGAGTTTCTGTAACTCTTAAACAGTAATAATGGAAAGCCCAGCCTTTCTCCTGATGTGGTTTTGAACTGCTGACATTGTAGTTACCAGCCCAATCCGCAGCCACTATGCTACCAGGGGCTGCATATACGATCCATGTAATAAATTACAAGGGATTGCTATATAATAGAGCTACAAAAATCAACACTGAATCACCAAAAAATGAGAACTAGAAAAAACTACAAAATATTTTACAAGGAACCCAATAATATTTTAGAAAAAAACTATTATTGTGGTGTGGGGAACAGAAGGATTTCTCTTAAACTGTCTCCCCAATAATATGTACCAGACTTAGCTGCTTGAGTATGACTGTACACCAGGCGGTCAGCGTAAGTAGTTCAGAGGTTATTCTCAACATCAACCATCTAGAGCGGCCAGACTGTATAGTCTGACTCATCCTAAGTAGGACCCAGTCCTTTCTGTTATTGTTCCCTTGAAGCAGTGCCCAAAGGCAAGCCTGGGACCACTGTAAGATGACTAAGCTTAGGCTACCACATGCCCTCCTATTCCCTCCTTTACTATTGCGCTTTCACCCCTAGGTCATCCCCCTCCTATTGCTTGTATTGTCTATGTTGCTACCCCTCCCTATGACGTAGGTTATTGTCTATCGGGGGCCTTGCACGCCTCCCAGGATAGTAATTGTCTGTTTTATTGTATGAGACACCAGAGTGATCAAACTTGTTCAAGGATGAATTGTACTGCCCCTTTCTGTGATGTATGATTCTGTAATCAGATCCCCCTAAAGTGATATGATGCATGGTTAGCAGTAAATAAGGAGGCTCCCTGGTTCTCGAGAGGGTGGCTGAGGAGGACGAGGCAGCTGCTTCTACTCTGACGGCTAAGTTCCCTCCACGAGGACCATCAAGTGGGGCTGAGGTGAGCAATGCTACCATGAATTGCGTCTGACTCCATTACTTGACTCCATCTTTTAACTCTCATGCTATGACTTTACTATAATCTCTACTTATTATCACTGTACAATTGCGCCTACCGAACCTGTGATGTTTTGTGGGGTTCCCTCTCCCCTTTACCCCACATTGTGGTAACAGCCAATCGCCACAAAGACCACACAGAATGGCAGACATAAAAATGCAGATAATGATGAATGGTTTGGATGGGGAATGACAAGAAAAAGCAGAGGGCTCTCACTCCCTCATCACTATTTTAGTAGTCGAGAAAGGGAGGAAACAGCAAGATGTGACCAGTGGGGATAGGAAGTACGTGAGAACTCTATTCCTGTACACTAGACTTGTACTGCAATTGAAGGGGAAAAGACCCCAATGAAGCTTTCCAAAATGATAGCTATTAACTCAGTGGTAGGTCTTTCCTTTTATTCTCTTTTGCTTGTCGGCAGATGCCATCAAGCCAGTTCAGTGATGGTATGTACAACAGATCTAAACACTGCCTGGTCCTGCACCATCCTCTGAAGCTCCGAGTTGAAGCCACCGTGTCACTCCACCTCAGGGTCTTCTTTTCCACTGATGCATTCTCCAAGGGCGGGTCCCTCCTAATGACTGTCTAGAGTGCATGAGACCAAGTCTCACTGTCCTTGTTCCTAAGAGCATTCTGGGTGTACTTCTTCCAACACAGACCTGCTTGTTCTTTTGACAGTTCATGGTATATTTAATATTCTTCCCCAACACCATAATTCAAAGTCATCAATTATTCTTCACTCTTCTTATCCATTGTCCAGCTTTTGCATCCTTAAGAGGCTACTGAAAATACCATGGCCTGGGTCAGGCACATCTTAATCCTCAAAGTGAGTGACATATTTGGTTTTTAACATTTAAAGAGGCCTTTTACAGATCTGCCCAACGCACTGTCATTTGATTCCTGACTCAGGCCTCCTTAAGCATCGATTGTGAAACCAAGTCATATGAAATCCTCAACAATGTCAATCTTGTGGTATGACTGATCCAGTTGTGAGGTTCACGTAGAGGTATAATTCATATTGAAGGGTACAGTCTTTGTGGTTTTTATTACGTGGGGGTAAAAAAAAGCAAAGGAAATGATGTTAAAACTTACCCGATCAATGATTAAGGCAGTGTGCAGTCTGCTGTCCACTTGAATTCACTTTCCTTTGTGTAAGATGTGTGCCTTTCTGAGATTTGACAGGGGCTATGACTGGTTACCCAACTAGAGGCAGTTCCCAACAGCTCTTGTGGCGAGTGGAGGGCACGTGACTAAGTACTTCGTGAGACGTACCCTCCCTTCGACTTCCTTTCACACTGAAACAGGAATGTGCTGCTGGTAAGCCAACTTCTAATCATATATACAGAAACAACCACTCCATAGGAGAAACAGAAGAAACTGGGAGCTTTCAACCACTTAATGTACTGGAGCCACCTGCCCTCTTTAACTTGTACGGGGGCAGAGGTTTTGTCTGAGTCGCCCCTTGCCCCATATTAGCTAACAACCTAATAAATAAAGACAGAAATGACCACGGATGAGCGCAAGGTGCCTCTACCTCTTCTACTTAAGATGTAATTCAGGCGCAAAGAAGAACTCTCAATCGCAATTAAAAGGCAATCTAAACTCACAGACTACCAGTAGCTAAATGTCTGTAAATTAATACATGAATTCAAGGCAAAATTCCCATGTAAGATTAAGAAATGTTCCTGACACGTGATAGGTTGGTGAGTACAGGTGCAACAATAACCAGGAAAATTTATAAGGAGAACATGGAGACTTACCTTCCACCAAAATACATCATAAAAATACAGTAACTGAAAGCATGATTAGTACATTACTGGGTGAATAAATGAACAGATTTCTAAAAGAGGCCCATAATGTGGTAATAAGCAAATGTCATAAGGGGAAAAAATGGATTAAGTTGACAATTTAAAATATCTATGACCAAAAAAGTAAACTAACAAGTGACAAACTACCAAAATAAAATTTTATGATTAGCAATAAACTGGAAGGAAAGACATACATCTAATTGACGATTGGCATACCAACTGTATTTTTTAAAATGCTAGTTAATATAAAAAGTATCCAGCTGAAAAATGAGTAAAGGACACAGTTAATTGAGAGAAGAGGAACGACAAATGACCAATCAGCCGAGATATTTCACTTTATGACTTACCAAGAAACACGTTAGAATGTAGTTTAATTTTTTGCCCATCTAGTTGACCAAAATTTCAAGCCTGATAGCATCAAATGTTGATAGGTAAGAAAGCCATATTTCTCCTGCACTATTGGTGGGAGTGGACATTAGGTCAGTTACTCCAGAGGACAATTATAAGTCTTGATATTAAAATCAAAAGGCACAAAAAAAACCAACCCATGACCCAACAATTTCATTTCTCAGTATCTACACAGATTAAAAGAACTCTATTTACCAACAGAGGAAATTCTTCAAGACAATCTGGAGTTTTAAAAGTTGTAAAACTTAAACCTGATGAAAAATGTTTATACTTATATCTGCTATGCCAAAGCCAATTTCAACTGCAAATATTTAAAATGATAATGTTGCAAAAGGGTAAAAATTGTAGAGATGTCATTTAAAGAAAGGTAAAAAAAATAATCCTAAAACATAAGCACTTGCTTTTTTCAGAAATAGACTGAGTCAATTAGTTTACAGGGCTGAACTGGGCAACCAAGCATTGGCTTTCAATACAGTTCCCAGAAGTGAGTTAACAGCCCCCATCTATACTTGTAGCCAGTATTCAAACAGCTTTCTCGATTTGGAAAAGCCAGCCATTTAGGCACTGAGTTTAGTACCTGACATAAATCACAATTCGCCAAGTGACACACCAACTACGAGAGTGTTTTTGCCTTGCATCACAAAATAAATAAAAATAGTAAGCCCTTGTTGGAATAATGATAACACAAAATATTCGAAATTGGGGGTTTGAAGGCCAATGATCAGCTTCGTCTTGAAAAACTTCCAGTAAGATAGGTAAATAATCCTAGGTTCACAGATGTGATTTAAAAGACCAATGCTAATCACACACATTTTGAGAAGTTAGCGAATGGCAATAAAGTTAATATTTGCTCTACTCCAAGAAGTTATGCATCCCCACATTTTCGGTTGGTGACACAAGTGAGTGAAGACAAAGCTGGGGCCAGGTACCGAAACGGTGTTGCCTGAGACTTTTGCACGCTAAACCCCATGGGTTCTTAGCAATCTTTTGTTATTCCCAGTTGGTTGTTTCTCCTCTTCCACAAAACAGATGGGGGCAAGCCTCAGCAGCCCGACCGACTTCTAGGAGATACTCGTTGGCACACTTTGATTCTCCTTAACTGCTCTCAGGTCTACTTACCCAGCAGACAGTAGGACATCATCTTCTGTCCACTCCATCTTCCAAAGGGAATAAAAGAAAAGCATCCACATCACCCTCTACTTTACGGGGGCCGATTCTAGGAGGACAGTGTCTGGTACTCCACATCACACTCCTCTCATGACTGCTTTGGGATCACCCACTCTGAGTAGGTGCCACCCCTCTGTAACCATTTTGGATTTCCATGCATACTTTAAGGTACAAGCGATACACATAGTTGGGGAACAGTCCAGCAACAAGATACTTTAAGAAAATTCAGTGTTTTCATATAATTGGAAAAAAATTAAGATTTTTCACTTGGTAAGCCAAAAAAAAAAAGTCATTTAAAACAGTTCTTGTCCTATTAAAATGATGAAATGAAGTATTAATACTTCAGAGATTAACTAACAGTATTAATGAAACACCAAGCAGTTACAGATAAACATTTTAATTGATTAAATATATTATTCCAAGATTTTTTTGAAATCGTACTTGTACTGTACTAATCAACAGCCAAAGGCAATAAAAAAGTTTTAAAACCAAAAATGTTCTGACATGACACATGACAGGAACCACTGTTATGTAAAGTAACATACTGCTCCCAAGAACAATGATATTTTTAGAAGATAATTCATCTTACCATATGTAAGGACAAATTCTGTCAAAACCTGGAAGAAATATATATTAGTGCCTGTTTTTTCAGAGTTTATTTTACATTTTAAATACAGTATTTTTCTCATTAAAAGAAAAAAAGCCAAGAAGTGCCTTGCCTCATGGTTCCTACACCATATGCAATGAGAGCTGACGGACAGTCTGACACAGCATTCTGTATATAACAGCACAGACACCTGTGAGCTGGGACTACTTTTAAAACAAAATTAAACAAACACACACAAATCAAGCACTGCTTAGGAGAAAGCAATCGAATTTCTGAACTGAAAGAGTTAAGTATGTATAAAACCTGGTACTAAAAAAAAGAGAAATACAGTCCACGAGAAACACCAACAGCAGCTCATTATGTAGTGAACTGCACACACTGCAGCTAATCAGTGGAAACCCTTCTACAAGAAGTGATTATGTTTTGAAATAAAAATCTCTAGGTATTCCAATAACATATAACAACGTGAAGTATATATTGCCATCTTTGTGATTTTCTATTTATATCAGACTCCCTGCTGAAAACAAGAATCTTTAGACTAATCAATCACTTATACAATTTTGAGGCAGTTAATTCCTATTTGTTTTCAGTGGAGAAAACAAAAACGTACCTCTTCCCCTCAATAAAGACATAATACAGATTAAAGCTATGAAATTTAAGCATGAGCACATGTATTTCCAATTCTATTACTTATAAACTGGAATCGTGTAGGACTTGTGCCTAAGGAGTAACACAAAGAAAAGGGACTGTCTCTGGCAGCAACTTCCTATCAGTGCAATGTTATTCCCATTACTAAGTTATATGAAAACTTTAAATATTTAACTTCAGTAGGTGCCATTTGACAAAATCCCGTGTGCATAAGACAGTTCCAATTTGAGATGATCTATAAAGCCAAATCAAGGCAAAAATTAATTACTTTTGCCTTGCTATTAGTAATTTGGAAAACAGATGGAAGAGGAAAATTTGTGGAGGCTCTCAGAAAGACGTTACAAGTGTTCTATGTATCTTGATATTTCAATTATCACTTGGGATTGAACATTCTAGGTTAAGTCTAAGTCTATCTCAGAAAATAACTCTGTAATATATAACTCTGAACTAAACAGTTGCACCAGAAGCACATACAATCTGGATCATTCAGAACAAGATCAAACTGAGATAATCTCTTTTTTCTATTATAACCAGTGAGGTCTTTGAGTTTTAAAGTTTTAAGAATGCTGACCTTCATTCCATCAAAGCCAGCTGCATCCCATGTAGCCTATTTATCATAAGGATCTCAAACCAGAAGGCAATACAGTGTGAGCTCTCATAAAACACATGGAACAGGCAGCAATAGACTACCCACTAGCCAAGTGGGGCCAGTGTTGGGATGTTTTATTTTGAAGATGTTAGATATTTAACACATAGTTCACGTTGACTTCAGCATCCTCCAGACTCTCTGCTGGGCAGGACCCAAGAACTTGGGGAGACTAAGGGATCCCTCCATCCCCAAAGTATGAATGTTAAAGGGTCTCGGGGAAATGTTGATTCCCAAAAAGAGTTCACAAACCACCAGACCAAAATCAATAAACACTGACTCCAATGTTTCAAAAAAGTCAAAGGAAATTTCCAAATTAAACGTCATCTTCTGCCCAACTCTAGACTCCAGATTCTGTAACAATAGCTTTATCTAGTATAATAGACTCTGTAGTAGACTGATTTTGACCTCCACAAAGAATAGGAGTTGTCAAATTTGAGGAGATAGACTCCTCTCCCTGGATATTGGTGGCTGCCAGCATACACTTCTTCATGACAGTCCCGTCGGTACACAGGCACAATCTCATCCAGCACAGGCTTGTTGGCATTCTTTTTGGCTTTCTCGTCATTAGTGATATGTTCTGAAATAATAATAGAGAAGTCAATGAATAGATCCAGGAAAGCCCAATCTGCAGCAAGCAATGATACTTCATTCTCCTTTGAGAAAATGCTCTTTAGGACTTCTTTTGAGCCATTCTGCAACTTGTGTGAATGCAAGTATGCATCTGTTCATGTAGGCATCCATTCACTTATCTATGCACCAAGCTGGGATCCAGTGGGGAACAGCTGACTATGATGGCCATCAGCATCCTAGTCCTCTCTGTGTCCTGACCACCGCTCCTTTTTATGAGCCCAATTTTTCTTCTGCATTCATTCTGTTCTTATTTTTTCCAATAGGAGTAAGTCAGAGCAAGCCAAGGAAAATGTTGCTCTGCTACTCTCTTTTCAACAATACAAAAGCTCTCCATTTGAGGGAGGCGGGGAAGGAAGCTTTTGAAGACCATTACTTTGAATAGGATTTTTCATGTTAACGTGCACAAGAAACTAATTTGCATAAACATAGTGTTGCTGGCATGTGAGGAGTAAAGCGAAGAAACCACAGTCAAAGTAGGCATTCAGAGACACCAGTCATTTTCACCAGGCCTGGGAGCCCTGGGGATGCAGTGGTTAAGTGTTGGGCTGTAGCCTGCATGGTTGGCGGTTCAAAACCACCAGCAGCTCCGCAAGACAAAGACTGGGCTTCCTACTCCCATCAACAGCTACAATCCTGCCTGGAAGGCCACTATGAGGAAGCATGCACTTGACAGCAGAGAGTTTGGTTTTGGTTCCATGCAACCCAGAGATGACCCAAGTGGTAAAGCATGGACTGATTCTAGGTTTGTCCTGGCTTTCTGAACTATAGCAATGAGATTAGGGGAAACAACTCTAGAAATCTGTAGGAATAAATATGAGAAAATAACAAACCAGCTTAAAAGTTTCCATGTAAGATATTACATATAAACAGCCTTCAGAAAATAGGTCAAAGAACAGTTAGTACAGGAGGAGGTAGCCAGAATTTCTGGTCTATAACATGGCTGAGTGAATTCTGGTGGCATAAGTTAACTGGGAAATGCCTATCAGGAAATAAAGCAAGTCTGAGAAAGGCAGTTTCTGTAAGAGGTCTAAAGAGACTATAATGTCGTAATCTGGAAGGGATCTTAGGATAGAAAATGAACATTCGATAAAAACTTAGGAAACGTGAACAAATGCGGACTTTGGTTAATCATCAGAATTCATTAGATAAAACAAATGTATCAAAGTCCAGTGCCACCAGCGACAGTGGGGACTTGTCAGGGCAGCCCTGTTTTTCCAGGTCTCACAAGTGCTCTGCCTTCAACAGGCTGCCATCTCACCACTTTCCTATCCCTCTATTATCCACTGCCATCAAGTAAATTCCAACTCAAAGTAACCCCATACGAACTGACCTACCAGATGGGCTTCCAAGGCTAAACTTTAAGGAAGCAGATTGCCACATCCCATCTTTCACCCATGGACCAGCTAGTGGGTTCAAATTGCCCATCTTGAGTTAAGCAGCTGAGCGCTTAACACTGCACCACCAGGGCTCTTTACTACACTTAAGTTGTAGACAATTTTTGAATGTCTCTTTCTCAACAGGTTTTCGCCTTATAGAGGTGCCGGCTTTTGCAGGTTTTACGGTACAACTTAAGATGTTGTGTTGGGCATACAGAAACCCTTTGTGTTATCTTTGCAACTTTTCTCTAACTCTAAATCTGAGGATATTTTAAAAACTTACTGCAGAATTAAAACAAAACAAAAACCCACAGGCAACATTTAAACCAAGACTTGAGATTTAAAAACAATAAAGGAAGGATACTATTCATATTTGAGAGAAAAAACTCCTCTGGTTACCTGTGAGACTCCTAGACTGAAACAATCCAACACCCTCAAACTCCTCTGCCCCTCTTCAGTCAAGCTGAAAGGACTCCCCATAAGTACACAATGTGGACAAGATAAGTGGAATAGGCACCTTTGTAGGCATTTAGACAAACCTAGCTTGTGAGCTAAAAATCCTCAGGAGGAAGTTCTAAACACTCTTAGCAAACAGTTCTTGGGAGCAATAAGCTCTCACTATTACTATTAATATAGACATTCTAATGGATTTGTTTTAGTAACGAATCAAAACATTTTATGATAAAGAATAGATTGCACAGAAGGTAATGTTATCTTCCATTTTAGGGATAAAGGACATCAAGGTTGTCACCTCTAGTCAGGCATTGGATTCCAGTCATTTTCACCAATGCTCATGCCAACATCAATAACCCCCAAACTTAGCCAGCTCACAGCTTAGATTAGGAAGTACTTGCTTTCAGAAGCGCCCTGTATGCAACTCAGGATAAATGTAATACCTCAATCCTCTTCTAACCTGAGCATTCCCAATCCTGAGAATTCTGCCCTTTATGCATGCACAAAGCTCACTAATTGGCATATACAAACAAAATGATTTCCCAGATATGTGCAATCAGACTGATTTTAATGAGCATGTGATTCATCCCAAAGCCTCAAATAGGACGCAGCAGCTCCTGGTTCTGGTGTGGCTCAGGTTTCATTCTCACCACTTATCCCTCCGTTTTCACTCTTGTTTTTTTTTTTTCCTTTCTAATTGAGTCACTGGTAGTATTTATGGGCAATGTTCTGTCTTGCTAGTGGTCATGTGGAATAGAGAATGCTGAAAATCAAATGTCATGTAAGACAAAGTAACTCCTAAATGACACTAGTCTACATTTGTCAGCTCACAAATGGATCTGCAGCCTAACACAGGACTTCTGGGGTGAGAGGCAATGTGCAAGGTATAAGGCATTTTCTGGGGCACTCTGAAGTACCTATGGTTCAAACACAGACAATAGAAGGTGAAAAGATTATTGTTGGAGTTGAAAAACTGATTGCTAAATTAAATAAAGTTTTACTATTAAACTTAATTTCAAAAAAAAACTTCAGGCACACCCGCTGTGCTACCACATATAAAGTCCCAGAGTGTGGGATGGGATGGTAAAACCACTGGGGCAAAGGTACCTCAAAAGTTGAGTTAAACGCTCTTCACTTTCTCTAAACATTACCGTTTCCCCCCCCTAAACATTACCTCTTTTCACTTAACTCAATACAATTCCTATGGAACTATAATATTGCCCACCATCTTCCAGACTAAGCTGTCTACTTATAAGCCACCAGAAAGGTCAGTCCCAGAGAACTGTCCTGGGGCTTGTTCAGGGCATTCCTTCCATATGGATATACTCTCATTCAAGGCAACGTGTCATTTAAATGACCATTTGGTGTGCAAAGAAGCTTCCAGTTCCGACTTTTCCAACTGCTTAATTAATCAGTAATACATTTTGTAACTTGGGACTGTCCATAAGACGATGTCTATTTTGCCTATTCAAAGAAAATAAAAAAATCACACTCTGGGGTCTCTGTAGAAAAGAATTGGAAAAAAAGGTAGGATATTTTGGTAAGCACTTTTTCTGTTTACGTTAAAAACAGAACAAAATTCCTTAGAATAATGACCTAAAAAAATTAATTCCAGAAGCCTAACTTTAAATATATAAGGTTCCTTTAAAAAAATTTTCCAAATGGCCTCCCACCTTTGGTTTTTCAGCTTTTCAGTGCACAAAGTCAAAGAAAACCCATATTCAGAAGGCAGTAAAATGACAAACTGACAAACATTTTCTTGGCATTCAGAAAATTTCACGTTCAGGTCTCATTCTCCTGCAGGAGACTGGCCTCTCTCATAACCTTCAGCCTAAGATTGCACAAATGAAGAAGCCTTTCCCTCTGTGGGAAGCATTAATCAGGGAATGGAAAAGTGGCTGTCACCTGAACTGCAAGCACCATTTCTGCCCACTCATGGCCCAGCAGCTACTGAAGATGAGCTATTAACCCTACCTTCTTCTTCCTCGTCGTCATCGCTGGACTCACTGACATGCACGCTGACAGCAGTGTTTGGAGAGTCTGTCCATTCAAAATACACCCCAAACCCAATGTCATAATTGTCTGTAGCAAACTCCCAAAAGAGATAGGATCCTTCTTCATGGGTGGGTACTCGGACAGTGACCACTTCTCCTCGGCCCACGGTAATAACAGAATCCACATCCTGCCGAATCTTCTCTTTAAAGTCTTTGATTTGGGGTCGTGTCCACATAGATGGAGATGCTATTGCTGGAAGAGAGTCTAAAAGCAACAGGAATTACAAAAGTAGAGCAGACTTGCCTTCACAGGGAGACAGCCACGCTTGCTTAGGCCCAGTGGCCACAAGTACTTAGGTACCAACTGCAATACATCTGGCCTCAGGCTATAACTAATTTAGACCAAGGACTGGGAGGAGTACAAGCCTCCCCCCCATGGATGCCTTTCCCCCAAATTAATAAATTTAACAATATCACATGCATACAGAGGTCAAGTAGCAATTTCAACATAGAATCTTCAAAGTAATTTTCCCCCTAACACTCATAATTGTATAAAGGGATTAAAAACTATTTTAGCAATTCCCCAACTAAGAAGGAAGAGTGATCTGGATGGTTTTAGAAGTCACCACTGACAACTGGGCTTTGACAACTCAACCTAGCCAAAGGACATCTGACTGGCCCTTCTACACTACAAGGGCCACCAAAACATCAAGATCCAGTCTAAGTGGAGTGAAAAATTGTTCAACTCACACAAATACGAAACTGCTTTCAAAAGCTAATTACTCTATATACTCGAGTATAAGCGGACCTGAATAATATCGGCTGAGGCACCTAGTTTTACCACAAAATCCACCTTAAAAATGTGCTGGAAAACTTGGCTTATAGTCGAGTATATGCGGTAACCACAGTTTGCCTTATTGGTTTTCAGGAAGCCCAAACTATATGAATGAGCATGTAGCTAGATGAATGAACATGCATGTGATAAACAGTACCTTTTGGTCCATTCTCCAAAGCTGCCTCAGCAGGTTCAGGTTCTAATTCTTTCTTAGAGTTGCTGTCATTGTGGGTTTGGGCCTGTCCATTAACTGACATTATATCACATGACACAGCTGTGTTCACTTTGGATGGTGCAGGCACAGAAGCCCCAGCTACTGCTACTTCCTGTTGTTTCTGTAACGCTGCCTAAAAGTCAAGAAAAAGGACAGCTAAGTGACCACGACGACTAATGAGTGGGACATTTGCCGAGGAGTGTACTCTTTTCTTTAATCATCCACTGTGTCAAGCACATTTGTACATTTCTTGCCATCACCATTCTCAAAGGAGTGCATTTTAACCACATGCTTTTGCCCACAAAGTGTTCTGCTCCAATAAATTACTGGCAAGCTTTATCAAATTTCATCCTCTCCGCAATATATATTAGTGGTACAAATTATGAACCCAATATTAAAACAACAGCAATAACAGACAAAAACCAGTGACCAAAGAGCACAGATTTTGTGATCGGAGGAGCACTAAAGAAAAAAGAACTGGGGAAAAATTAAACAAAGCAGAAATTAAAATAAAAAGCCAAACCTGTTGCCATCGAGTTGATTCCCATTCACAATGACCCTAGCGGACGGACTAGAACTGCCCCATGGAGCTTCTAGGGCTATAAATCTTTATGGAAGTAGACAGCCCCATCTTTCTCCTCAGAATGGCTGAACTTTCAGTTAGAATCTATGCACTTACCTACTGTGCCACTAGCACCTCTTAAGGAAAAACACAGCGTATAAAATAAAACCATTAAAAGCAAAAGTTGACTACAGGAACATTTATCTTTTCAAATGGAAGAAAAATTGATGATTTAGATAATTTAGATAATTTGCAACAGAAATTAAACTTGGTAGAAATGGTCACAGAAAAAAATTAACAGTCATGTTCTAATTAGTAAAATCTGTAGGGATCCCTACCCCCAAATAATCAATGAATCAAATATGGGCAAAGATAATAAATTATGTGTGCCAGTATTCTTCCTGTGTGTTCTTTCAGACAAGAGTGCCCCAGAGTACTACCTCATCTGACTTCTAATAGTAGAGGTTACTTTGCCTGTTTCTAAACTAAATCGACTCACAGAATATTATTTTCTTTTTTATGTCTGGCTTCTTTCATTTAACATTACTTTTAAGAGATTCAAGGCATGAATTACTCAGTTTATTGACTTTTCACTCCGATACGAAAATATTAATCATATATTCTACTTTTGATGGGCATTTGGACATTAAGGTGACTTTTAAAACTAAAATAATCCCCCCCCACCCCCCACTATCGTGATCCTAATTCTGCCTTACAAATCTGGCTAGACCATAGGATGTACATTGGTACAGATAGGAACTGGAAACACACGGAATCCAGGACAGATGACTCCTTCGGGGCCAGTGGTGAGAGGGGCGAGGCCTGGAGGGTGGAGGGAATGTGGGGTAGAAAGGGGGAACCGATTACAAGAATCTACGTATGACCTCCTCCCTGGGGGATGGACAGCAGAGAAGAGGGTGGAGGGAGACATCAGACAGTATAACATGATAAAACAATAACGATTTGTGAATTATGGGAGGTTCATGAGGGAGGGGGGACTGGGGAGGGAGGGGGAAATTGGGCAACTGAATCAGGGGCTAGAGTAGAAGGCAAATGTTTTGAGACTGATGAGGGCAGCGAATGTACATATGTGCTTGGCACAATGGATTTATGTATGGATTGTGGTAAGAATTGTACGAGCCCCCAGTAAAATAATTAAAAAAAAACAAACAACTAAAATACTAAGTCAAAAGTAGTAAGTATGAAAAAAAAAAAAAAAAGTAAGTATGAATTTGTGGTAAAAAACAAAAAGGAAATACGGGGAATGCCTTAATAATACTATGATCTAAGGATAATGACTTATTTTGGCATTTCACTCCACTTTTTTTCCTACGTGTATTTGTATACGTTTCATTTGTATATAATTTATAAATAATTTGAAATAAACAGCAAACTTCTCTGTGCTGCTACAACAGAATAGTAACAACACACTTAAACATCAAGGTAGCAGAAGAACACTGGGTCTCGACTCATGTACTCCTTCAATGCAGGAACACTTTGTTCTAATAATCAGGCATTCTGTGATGTTCACCTTCCTGACATGATCACTGAAGACAAAATGGGTGCATAAGCAAATGTGGTAAAGAAAGCTGATGGTGCCCAGCTATCAAAAGATATAGAGTCTGGGTTCTTAAAGGTTTGAAGATAAACAAGCTGAGAAGCAACAAAGTCCACATGGAAGCAGCACACCAGCCTTTATGATCAGGAGGTGTCGATGGGATCAGGTTATCAGGCATTAAAGACCCATAACAAAAAATCATATCAATGTGAATAAGGGAGAGCACAGAGTGGAGACCCAAAGCCCATCTGTAGACAACTGGACATCCCCTTATAGAAGGGTCACAAGGAAGAGACGAGCCAGTCAGGGTACAGTACAGCACCGATGAAATGTATACCTTTCCTCTAGTTCTTTAATCATTCCTCCCCCCAACTATCATGACTCCAATTTTACCTTACAAATCTGACTAGACCAGAGCACGTACACGGCTACAGATAAGAGCTGGCAAAACAGGGAATCCAGGACAGATAAACCCCCTTCAGGACCAACAGTGAGAATAGTGATACCAGGAGGGGAAGAGGAAGGTGGGGGTAGAAAATGGGAACTGATCACAATGATCTACATATTACCCCTTCCTGGGGGGATGGACAACAGAAAAGTGGGTGAAGGGAGACATTGGTTAGTGTCAGACATGGGGGAATAATAATTTATAAATTATCAAGGGTTCATGAGGGAGGGAGCGAGGGAGAAGGGCAGAGGGGGAAAATGAGGAGCTGATATCAAGAGCTCAAGTAGAAAGAAATGTTTTGAAAATGCTGGTGGCAACATATGCATAAATGTGCTTGACACAATGGATTGAAGTATGGATTGTGATGAGCTGTAAGAGCCCCCAATAAAATGATTTAATTTTTTTAAAATGCCATTTATTATCTCAAACAAATCCTGGATGGGGATCCTTTTCCTTCTCATGGATTAACCAAAACCCAAGCCTCCAGTCCTTTGCAGCTCCTCACTAATGCCAAAGGCTCAGGAAAAAAGCATTCCAGTAAGAAGACAACATGATTTTCAAGAATCTGGAGTTTTGGAAAACAGTATTTTAAGTTTAGTTCATTTTAGAAGAAATGCTAAACAACTGTGATCTTCACTCAGATTTCTGGACAAGTGGTAAATGCTTAGGTTATGTGTCAGGAGGAATTTTATCCTTGACAAGATGTAAACAATGAATGCAAACACAACATCTTCCATTAAGATAGTTGTGTGTTTTTTCCCTCATCACCAAGACTGTTGTTTCCTAATCACAGAGAACGGTAGCCCATAGGGTTTTCTAGGATGACTCTCTTGGAAGCGATCACTAGATCTTTTTCCTATGGAGTTTCTGAGGTCTGAACGGCCAATCTTTCCCTTAGCAGTGAGCACTGTGCAGCTATTAAGATTTAAGTATCATAATTTTAAATCCTATCCTTACACACTAGGAGAAAAGAAAGTTCAGAGAAATAAATGACATAATTAAACAAGATAAATGACAAGGCCAAGACAGGATCCAAGTGTATCTGACTTGGATCCCAAGTTCTTTCCCCTAAGCCACCTTCTCATGGGAAAGCGAAGTATTTCCAGCTGGGAGTTGGAAGAATATATTAAGGTGTTTTAGGTGAGTACTACCTACTTATGGCCAAAACCAAATTAGGACTACTAATCCTGGCATACTCCTATTTCACAATTTCACCAGACTCAACTAGCACAAAGGGCAAGATAATGCTGGAGAACCAGCCTGTGTCACAGGCGAGAGGAGTCCTCCCACTGGAAGTTGTCTGGGTCGATGGCCGTAAAGCACATACTTGAGGCAGGGCTGGTTTCCTCCACTCATCATGGTTCCAGACCTACTCTCAGACTCATTGAATGATATTTAGCCCCTACAACTCTCAAATGCCCTATAACAACTGATAGTGGCCACATCATTTGTTACTTCAATATCATAAATTTTCTTATGTAACTGCCAGTGCAATGTTAAAGTCAGTCCTTAATGTCCTTAAAAGCTACTTTACACTTTAAAGAGATGAACTAATATAAAATTTAATAGCAACTGAAGAAAAAAAAGCATTGGTTCCAGTGAAATAAAAAACCGTCTCTCTGGTTGACTCCCATGGTTATCTATCATACCTGCTGCTGTGCAAGCTGGACTTGATACAACTGCTGCATATACTGCTGATAGTGCTGCTCCTGCAATTGGCGGATGAGAATTTGCTGCTGTTCGTAGTTCCCTGGATACTGTTGGGCTGCATACTGTTGGAATTGCACGGCCGTCTGCGAGTTTAAAGCTGCCATTATCTGCTGCCTGAAAACATTAAAAATATATATACTAGTCTAACTACAGCAGATTGTTCATGACAAAACAAAATCTTCCTGTGATTTATTTTTATAATTTTATAACTAAGCAAAATGACTATGGTAGTAAAGTATACCAATCAGGTTGTATGCCAGGCTCAGAAGATATAAGAAAATAAATTCGACCTCTTTTACTTAGGGTTTTCAAGGAAAATCTGAGATGGAGGGAGAGAATAACAAGTATATCACCATCACCACCACAATCAGCAGCAGCAATGGCTGACTTTGTTGTGTCCAACTATATACCACACAGTGCTCAGAGACCTTACATGCACTGATTCATTTAGTCCTACCTTATGAGGTAGGATTTCACAGAGAAGTAACTTGCCTGAGATTAAACTACCAGTACCATATTTCTTGCATATAAAATGGCCACACAGGAAACTAATGTGTAAGGAGGTACATGGTTTGAAAATAAAATAACTAAGCCATATAATATGCATGTACCTCCTTACACATTAGTTATTTGCGTTAAAAAATATGGCAGTAGCCAGAGCCAGGATTCAAATTCAAATTTGCTCCAAAGCCTATTATTAGTCATGATTCTGTAAGCCAGGATGGTTTGTTATCTACACCAGGAATGAAATATTAAAACTATGGGTTAGCATTCTTCTATTTAAATGCATTAAGAGACGTTATACGTAGTCCTAATAAGTGTAAGTAAAGGCAGTGAAAACTTAAGGCTACATTGGATTTAAAGATTTTTATTTCTTTAAATGTAAAGTCTGCCTTAAAAATTAACACTGAAAGTCTTAACTGGATATATTTGGTTTTTTGTTGTTGCTACTAAGTTGATCTAGACTCACATTTGGACCCTCTATAACAAGGCGGAACCAACCTCAGGGTTTTCTATGCTGAGATCTTTACTGAAGCAAACTGCAAAGCCTTATCTCCAGAGAACCACTGCTAGGTTAAGTCACTGACCTTTTGGTTAGCAGTTGAAGGCTTTACTCACTGTTTTACCAAGGTTCCATATACTTTATTTAGAGACATGAATTTCTACGAACTATTACAATTACTTTTTACGCTCTTATAGAAACCGTTTATTAACTCAAGGATGTGACCAACCTAACAAAAACTCAAAGCAATTTATTAATAAAGGAAAACCTCACAAACTCCTGAGTAGAGCACGACACTGAATCAACTAGGTGCTTTCTCACACAAAACACACACACACACACACACACACACACACACACACACACACACACGAAAAAGAAGAATAGTCATGATTTCTCTAAGTAGAATGAGGCTCTAGATTGGTCTGAAGCCAACACTAAAGTTCTGAGGTATGAGGGGGCAAGTCAAAAAGTATTGCTGTAGGGGGGGCGGGGAGGGAGGGGAAAAAATGAGGAGCAGATGCCTGGGGCTTAGGTGGCGAGCAAATGTTTTGAGAATGATGAGGGCAATGAACGTACAAATGTGCTTTACACAATTGATGTATGTATGGATTGTGATAAGAGTTGTATGAGCCCCTAATAAAATGATTTTTAAAAAAGTATTGCTATAAACCGAGAGAAACCTTTATTTAACAAAGACTGTGAAGTGATTAATTCTTGGCACACAAGGGTAAGTCAAATAGTATTGCTACTAGAATTTGAGTTCACATACACATGCATTCAAATCCAAATAAAATGTGTTTAATTACGTCTTTGTGACTAGTGGATGACGGTACATAAATTTTCTCAGTAATATACTTTTCTTAATTGTATTGGGGTGCCTTTAAAAAATAGGTCTAATCAAAACAGTAGCTTCTGAGGGGATCTGCTGGATTTCAATTCGTGACAGGGAGATCAGCTGAGGTTATGGTGACATTTTTGTGAACTCCAAAAAGGTCGTCATCTTGAGAGATTTCCTTCAAGGATACAGGATGGTCAAGGGGGCTTATCATGAAGAATTTTACGAAAACTGAAAATTGCACTACCAAAAAGGCTAGGAAATTGGTGCAGAGAATTTTTCCCCCATCACACAAAGCACCTGCTCCTTCTTCGAGGATGACAAGGGTTATCCTGTGAGACTTTTGTTAGGAAATTCTCCTCTATGGACTCTATAGCCCTAATGTTGCCTCTCAGCTTCCTTTGCTCTCAAAACTCAAAGAATATTTTAAAGAAGTACAGTTTGAGTCCCTTGAGTATACCAGAACTGCTCTTTTGAGAAGGTGTAAATCAAAGAGCACAAAATTCTTTGGAGGGATAGAAAGAAATACTGCCTTCAGAAATATCAAGACAGATGTGGGATATGACTAGAAACAACAGTTTCACATTTTGACATTTTTGTTTAATAAAGGTTTCTATGAGCAATGAAAAGAAACCCATGGGATTTCATGTTCTCTGATTTAACCTATGTATCACCCAATCCCCGGGACTCCAAGTCTGTATGTGTATTACTTACTTCTTCCTGTACCCTTAACTCCCTCCTGAAGAACCAGTCCCTTGAAAAGCCAGTCCCTTCTGAGACAACTGCTCTTGTAGTTCTGAGTAGGAAATGGTTTTGTTTCAATGAAATCCTGAGAGTGAAAACCAACTAGATTTGTTTCTTGCATAAATCTGTAACTGGGTTTCAGACTCTAGCCAGTCTGTTAGATGCATGCAGTAGAGACCACATAAATCAACTGGGTTAGCCTTGCAAGTGTTGAAATAGCGATAATTTACAGAAAGCAGGAAGAACACAGCAGAGGAGTAAGCTGGAAAAAGCAAAGGCAAGAGATCTTGTGGACCCAGAGCAATCAAGCAACCTCAGCTCTTGCTTCTAGTGTCTGGGTTCAGAGAGCTCATCCCCAATCTCCCTTGTCATATTCCCCCTAGCACTGCAACTCAATGATGCATCAGACACAGTGCTCGTCTTTGCTAACATTACAAATGGCAAGTAGTTAATACTGATCTACTGCTAGTTTTATAACACACATCAGTATCCAAAGGCACACAAGTTTACTTTTGCTGTTCCAACCGAAGTCGCTCTTCTTCTATTCGCCTCCTTTCCTCTTCCTCCCGTCTCAGCCTTTCCTGTTCTTCCCTCCGACGCTTCTCTTCCTCCTTTTGCAGACGCTCTCTTTCCTCTTCTTCGCGCCTCCTTCGTTCCTCCTCCTCCTTCCTACAGGGCACAGGACACAGGGAATGAACCTTATACAACGAAGCCTATTCAGAAATATTTTAAGATGCCATTTTCTAGTGAAGATGGACACAGCCTTGTTAGAGAACCATGTGGTAATATCTATCAAATTTGAAATGCCCACAGTGTACCACTAAATGTTTACACCTTGGATCTGATCTTGTTAAACATAAAACATTACGGCAAGATTACCAGACTACAGCACTTAAACCATGGATGCAGCCATAACCTGAATGTTCCCTAATGCATGCTGACAGTACCAGTTTCCCTTCACAATACGTTACTCCACCAGGGTACATGGTTACACCTTCATCAGGGCTAGGAGAGTGCGGAGAAGAACTGGCACGAACTAACGTGCACAATACATAAAAAGCCTACCCGGGGCTGGTATACAGACTCGGGATAAATTCAATGGAAAAAACAAAACCAGCATATATTGAGAAAAATCATTCATATTGCATATATTTGTATATTGTTTCTGAAATTTTCTTTAAAAATTGAAACTGAGTTTACGAAAGATAAAATCTGTTTTAGCGACAGCTAAGTACCAATTTTATCCAGCTCTGACTCACCCTAACATGCTCCTTCCAAAAAGGGGAAAGTTTTTATGTCTACCAGTGGTGGGATATACAAGGAAGTTGAAGAAAGGATGAAAGAGAGAATTTCTTCTCTCTCCCAAACACCTATAAGTGATTAAAAACACACCTTAGACACAATTAAGGCTCAAGATAGAACAGTAGTGAGACCTACTTTTTGAATATTTCATTTTTCAAGGAAGTGGATTTTCTGTTGAACAATTCTCATACAAATTATTCCACAGTATTTAATTTTCATTGTTATCAGCATTCTCATGACTGTATTTTCACATAACGTGTGCATTAGAAGCATTTTCCCCCTAAACCACAAGTGCTTACTGTGTGCACAGGCATGTTATAAGCAAATACTCTTTTCACTCTGTTCTGTTTCCATTGATCTAGTTTCCCTTCCCATCCTTCCCTTCTCATCTTTGTTTTTGGATAAATGTTGACAATCTGTTCTAATGTGGTTAATTGTTCAAAGGGCACACTGCTCTTCAGGGACCCTGATTCTTCTTTAATTCGATCTCTATTGTTCAGCTGAAAGTTGAACTCGAAATGGTTTCAGTTCTACGTTAAAAGGTTATCTTGTGCATGGGTTTGGATTTGTGGCAGGTCCGATTCCATGGGTCTCTCAGTGTCCCATGCCAAAGCAAACTGTCACCCCGAACCATTGCCTGGCATTACCTGGTGCGCTTAAGGCACTGAAGCGGGTTTGCACAGTGAAAAAAAAAAAAAAAGGTTATCTTAGGGGTTAGTCTTGCGGGTTCCTCCAGCCTCTCGAGTCCAATATGTCTGACCTTTTTCGTTAATGAGTTTTGTTCCACATTCTTCTTCCATTCAAGCTGGGTCTTTCCACTGTGTGCCGGGTCAGACTGGTCACTAGTGCTTGTTTGGCACCATTTAGGTTTTTTGGCGTCAGAATAGAGGAGGTTGCTAATCTTATGGACTAGTTTCTTCCTTCAATCTTTGGTCTTCTTCAATGTCTTTTACTCCAGATGAGTAGAAACCAAAAGTAGTACCTTAAATGACTGCTCACAAGCTTACAAGACCCCAGGTGCTAGTCACCCAACCACAGGGTGGGGAGGATAGATTGCTTTAGATAGTACTGACATTTTCACAATGTCAAGTCTTCCAATCTATAAACAAGGGATATTTTCCCATTTATGTACTTTCTTACAGTAGTAATTTAGTCTATGATGTCCTGATTAGGTTCATTTCTAGGTAGTTTCCCCTTGTGGGGACTATTACAATGGCACTGACTCCTGATTTCTTTTTCAGAGTGCTCCTTATTAGTGTAGAGCACACATGTTCCCTAACTTATTTGGCCTACTGACTCCTTTTCTGAAAAAAATTACTTAGCATCCCTCTGGCTATTCAGAACTTTTGTACTGCGAGGGGTACCCCCCAAAACCCAGAATTTCCCCCCCAAAGCTATGTATCTAATTTTTTTTACACAACAACCATATCACCTTCAAAGTACTCTCCATTACACTTAAGACATTTGTCAAATCTGTGATTCCATTCTTGGAAACATTTTTCAAACTCATCTGTTTGGATGTCTGACATCATCCCCCTAATTTTTTCTTCACTTCTACACCAGTAAATCGCTGTCCTTTTCCCTCTGTGAGCAGTCAGGTGAGTCAGGTGTGTGGGACAAGAGAAGCATGCTGAGGGTTTTGTTTTTTGCCAAAAACTGGCGCATTGAGATGTCTGTATAAGAAGGTGCATGGTCGTGGTAGCAAAACCAGTCCTCCGTCTGCCACAATTCAGGCTTTTTTGTTACACACTTTTACGCAATCTTTTCAGAACCTCTAAACAGAAAGCTTGATTAACAGTCTAACCTGGTGGAACAAACTCCAAATGCACTACGAGTTGACATTTTCATCCACTCGAGAAGTTGATGGACATCCAGGACGAGGTTTGTCATCAATCAACATTTTACCTTTTTTGAAACGAGAAAACCACTTGCCCACTTGGAATTTTTCCCATAGCACTGTCCTTGTAAGCTGTGTTCAACATCACAACAGTTTCTGTAGCATTTTCCCAATCAGGAAACAAAGTTTCACAGACTCACATTGTTCTCTTAAATCGGCCTTCACAAAAAACGAGGTTCAAGCAAAACTGCTTTTATGAAAAAATTTGTGACCAGAAAACCTTCCCCAGGCAACGCCACTGGGTGCACTAACTCAGAGTGAGTCATTCGATGCTCGCCTAGCGGGGAAAAATGCATACTATGAAAGCTCTGCTCCAAGCAGTGCAATTCCAGTTTTTTGGGGGTACCCCCTCCTATAGTCCATATCTGGATTAAAGTGTAGGTATCTGCTTTTGTAATTAATTCCCTTGAATTGTGCTGGAACCCCTACGGAGTGGTATCGCCCACTTTGGGAAATAACTGGTGTGGATTTTTGTATAGATCTTATACCCTGTCACTTTGCTGCCACAATTCTTCTATTAGCTTTAGCAACTTTTGTTGAGTCTCTGTTTCTATGTATACAATTATGTCATCTGAAAATAAGGCCCTCTCCCAAGAAGAATTTATTTCAAAAGACAGCATTGAATCTGCAGCTCCGGGAGAGAGACATATCTGATCGGAGCACACGGGAGCAGATGAAGGGGGAGGAGGAGAGAGTGGAACACATCCTGGCTCACCAGGCCTTGAGGACAATGATCCCAATTAGAGCAGCCAGTCCACAGAGAGGACCACATGGCCAGCCCCACTATGAGACATGACGCCCCTCACTGACCCATAGCCCTACAGGGGACAACACCGGAGACACAGTGTGGGAATTGCACCCGATCTGATCCTGCCACACCGAGGCAAAACACTAAGGGGGTGCAACAGAGCAGCAAGAGAATGGAGTGGCGAGGTCCCCAGGGAATG
>NW_022111324.1:75496616-75539368 GCF_000313985.2 Echinops telfairi
AAATGTTTTGAGAATGATGAGGGCAATGAATGTATAAATGTGCTTTACACAACTGATGTATGTATGTATTTTGATAAGAGTTGTATGAGTCTCTAATAAAACAATTTCAAAAAAGAAACGAAGAATGGTTTTACTTTTTTCTTTCCAATTTAAATTTCCTTTATTTTCCTTTCTTGCCTTATTGCTCTAGCTAAAATTTTCAGCAAGATACTGATTAAGAGTGTTGGTAGCACGAATTCTTGTCTCATCCCCATTCTTTAGGGCTGGAGTCCTCAAACTTTAAACTTTTTGAACAGGGGGCCAGTTCACTGTCCCTCAGACCCGTTGGAGGGCCGGACCATAGTTTAAAAAAAATAACTATGAACAAATTCCTATGCATACTGCACATATCTTATTTTGGAGTAAAAAAACAAATGGGGCAAAAACACCTGGCGGGCCAGATAAATGTCCTTGACGGTCCGCATGTGGCCCGCGGACCGTAGTTTGAGGACATCTGCTCTAGGCGGAATGTTTTCAATCTTTCTCCTTTGAGAATAACGTTGGGTATTGGTTTTGCATATATGCCTTTATTAACCTACTCTACTTTTAACACAAGAGCTGGTATTGGGCAGGATGTCCCACAAGTCAGAGCCTACATTCCAAGAAAGAGAAACTCTAGTCTTAAATTCTTTAAAAGAATTCTCAGGTCAAATGTATAATTTCATAGAGAAAAAAAAATGCAGTTTAAAAACTGTTTCTTTACAAAAATTTTCAGGTTTTAAGTTCTCTGTAATATTAATGTTCTTGTGAGGAAAACAGTAAAACCTGTTTGATTTGCTTTGATGACATTGCTTTCAACAGGCAAATATTAAATGTGTAAGACTTGACTGAGAGCTAGTGTTATAATTCTCATGTGTCCCTGCAGGCCTATTTAACTCTTCCTAGTAAATGAGGTAAGCAATAATAATATCTTCCACAAACATCTAGCTATCTAACATTGAGAGATGAATCATTCTGCCTATATAAATGAGCTAGGTTTTACAAGGTTGGAGGGTGTGCTACTACTTTCAAGATTTCAGCATGTCTTTAAACTGAAATCTCAAGGTTCTTGGGGTAAAGATCCTGAGATCAGATGGTTCAATAAGGAAAATGCTATTCGTTCAGCAAACCCCAAACAAAAGGGTAAGACTGGTCAGCATGGTGTCCATCTCATGTTTCGTTGGGAATCTGCAAGAGCCTCTCCCTTTCCCTTTCCCCATTAAGACCCCAGGTAAAGTGCGTGTTTAATGTCCTAAAAGAAGCATTTAACGAATTCTTTAAGAGAATACTAGATAAAAAATTCATCCAGAGAAACTCCCCCACCTCCCAAAATGCAGTTTTATGAGGGTTCAAAAAGTTGGTAGAAAAATGTAATTAAAAAATAATGGAATCTTACACAAACTTTTTTTTTCTTTCACAAACTTTTTAAATAAATTGAATATTTTATTATTGTATATATTAAATTGAATAGCAACTTTGGGCAATGTTTAAGAAAAATCTGAATATTTACCATTAAAATAAGAATTTAAAAGGTAAGGTAGACACAAATCCAAATACATTATAGCTATACCTCACTGATGTAACATTAATATAATTTATAGAAGCCAATTATTGATATAAATCAATCTCCCAATTAAAAGCACCTCATTCTTTTCTTATAAAACAGCTTTTTCTTCTGAAAAAAAGATAAAAATCTGAAAATATACTAAGCTGTTTCCTGACTTCTTAAGCAAAAATATATTATTTTTAGTGCTGTCTCTTGGTGACTCAGGGGTTACAACTACAAACATAAAAATTATACTATGTCAGGTAAAGTAATGGAAAAGTTCACCCTCATATAGCTTCATTCTTAAAAATTCTTGTCTATTTTCCACAGTCCCTGTGGTCTCCCCCATTATCAATTTATTTTTCCTTCTAATCTGTTATTTCTAATGTAGTTTTTGGTAGAATACTAGAGAAGCAATTGTTTCTCTAAAGTATAATGTAATATGAGGGTAAAACTGATTTTTTCTACAGCATCTTTCTGGTCACCTAGCAGTTTTAGATCCTCAGAGTTGTTGAAAATACAACCTCTAGATAATATAGTATTGAGGGAACAGCACAGGGGCCATATGTGGCCTCCTCTAATTACGCAAAGAAAAAAAAAGAATCTGATTCCACATCTGCCCAAGGATGATTCCTAAGAGGCAGAGGTCAAAGATGCCTCCACCCTCCAACTTCTTTAACCCTAGTGTAACACACCAACCTTCTCGCCCACAGAATCGACTTCTTAGCCACATGGTCCCCTGGTCTGTCTTGTTCCATGGGTCAGAAAGGTCCATGGAACAAGCTCTGCCTCATGATTTCAGTGCTGCTCCACGGTGCCTCTGCCACTTCAGACAAGGATCTTACAGAAGCTCTGATGGTGGGTCTTCTTTCTTGCTGGTAATGGGATTCTCTCTTCCTGCTGCTGAGATGCTCACTTATAAACCCGGTAGAATGGCAAAACTGTTCAATCCCCTCCATTAGTTGTTTCACACACTCTTTACTTGGTCCCACCCAATCACTTGGTGGAAGTTACAAAGATATGAGTAGAAGAACCATAAGTAATTTCACTTCATCACAGATGTCAGCTGTAATTTTGTTGAATTCATAATCACAACAGAGCACTCCATGAAATAAATAGCTCATTCAGCAGTATTCCCTCAAATCCTTAAAAAGATTAATGAGCTTTATGAGAGCCAGAGTCAAACAGGAATGATTACATAGAGTTGATAACCGTGAAATGGTGCATGAATACTCTAGAAACCCCAAAGAGACACCAGCAAGGGTTATTTACATGTGTCAGTCCACAGGGTAGGCAGGAAGCTGAAGTTGAGTTCATCATGGGGTTCGGTCAAAAACTCAGTGTAGAAGGGCAAATGAAATGCTGCCACGATGTATGGGTGGGCTCTTTTAAATGTATGGCCTGAAGAAACAGTACCCCCAAACCAGTAACATAATTACCTGCCCACGTCAAGAAGTTTGAACAGTTTGCTTAAGTAAGGATCCAAGGGAAGTAGATATATGATCTAAGTACAGACACTCTGTAGGGAAAAATTATCACTGTACTGGGGTAAACAGGAATTAAGAATTCTGTACCCTCATACCTCACCTTTTCTTTTCTTGCTCTTCCTTCTCTATTTTATGGGAGGTAACATACGTTGAAAATAGATGGCAACATCTATTCAGAAGCTTGACAAACTCTACCATGGCATCTTCTTTTGACATGCTTCCCAAGGCTGCCCATTCTCTCCTGCAAGAACACCAAGAAAGTGATCTAATCGTCTTACCTAAATAAGAATTTGATCTAAACTTAATTATGAACAATTCTCAATTATAACCAAAATGAAGAATCTGATTCTACTATAAACATAGGCTCAAAATGTGAAACTTTCAACAAACATGCAAACTTACTAAATTAGGTACACTACATACAATCCAAGTTTATTGGTGTGAACCACAAAAAGCTACTTATAACTTCATTTCTATTATAATTCCTATGCTAGCAAAAGGGTATCAAAGTTTTATTTTCCTCATACGTATTTGGCCTGGACAGAATTTAAAAAATGTGTTCTTGTTAGAACGCTCTTTGTCCCGATAACAATTACTTTTGTACAAGGGGGTACCAAAAAAAAAAAAAAGAACTGTGCTGGGCAGAGCAGCTTTCATAATTATGTACTTTTCCCGCTAAGCAAGTATGGAGCAACTAGCTCTGAGTTAGTGCAACCAGTGGCGTTGCCTGGGAAGCTTCTCTCTGGTTACAGTGAATTTTTTTGTAAAGGCAGTTTCACTCGAACTTTTTTGTTGTGATGGCCAACTTCGGAGTACAGCGTAGGGCTGTGAAATTTTGTTTCCTGCTCAGGAAAAGTGCTGCAGAAACTGCTGTGATATTGAACACAGCTTACAAGGACAGTGCTATGGGAAAAACTCAAGTGGACAAGTGGTTTTCTCATTTCAAAAAAGGTGAAATGTCAATTGATGACAAACCTCATTGAGGATGTCTGGCTACTTCCCAAACAGACAAAAACATCAACTTATAGTGAGTGCATTTGGAGTTCGTTACACCAGGTCAGACTGTTAATCAAACTTTCTATTTCGAGCAGTGGTTCTCAACCTTCATAATGCCATGACCCTTTAATACAGTTCCTCATGTGGTGGTGACCCCCCAACCATAAAATTGGTACTTCGCAACCCACAGGTTGAGAACCACTGATTTAGAGGGTCTGAAAAGATTGTGTAACAGTGAAGAGGTGAAGAAAAAAATGAGGGAGGTGCTGCTGTCAGTCACCAAACAGATGAATTTGAAAAATGTTTCCAAGAATGGAATCGCATATTTGACAAATGTATTTAGTAAAATGGAGAGTACTTTGAAAGTGATATGGTTGTTTTTTTAAAAAAAATTAAATACATAGCTGTGTGTGTGTGTGTAGGTGTATGTCTAATTCCGCTATCCGGGGGTGCACCCCGTGTGTGTCCCACACAAATTATTTACCACTTATTTTAAAAGGTTGCTTTTAACATTGTTAAGA
The DNA here is from genome assembly GCF_000313985.2 of Echinops telfairi. Taxonomy (NCBI): domain Eukaryota; kingdom Metazoa; phylum Chordata; class Mammalia; order Afrosoricida; family Tenrecidae; genus Echinops; species Echinops telfairi. The sequence goes on from NW_022111324.1 coordinate 75,501,185, forward strand.
AGAATCAAATTCAGCTGTGCTGTTTTACGCTCATAATCAGATGATTGCATATCTTCCAGAATATTTAGTCATAACCTTTTGAAGACTCCATACAGTGCAAGCAAAAATGTTTCATTCTTATCCTAAGCTAATGAACCAGTTATTTAAGTCCTAAGCAATTTATTTCTTATCCCTCTCAACACTATTCTCATTAAACTCATTACACAATAAAACACTGTTACCTCCTATCATTTCCCAGCACATCGAAGAATCCAACCTCAGGACAAGTGTCTGGGTTGTATGGGCCCATAAGAACCTGCTTATACAGTGCCACAAGTTTTAGTTTCTCTTCATAAGTTGAATGAAACGCTTTTCCATCTTTTTCTAGAAGATAAAGAAAGACAGTGAAAAAAATCAGCACTGAAAATTTAACAATTTTCAGAATTATATTCTGAATTCATGCCATAAGGCATGTCACAATCTGCCTATGGTGGATATAAACTCTTATTATAATGACTTTTACAGCAAGTTTTAATTTCAATTCCTAAACTTTTATAATCAGAATCTAAGACAGAAATCCTTTATACAAATCACTTGTTTTAAAAAGGACCGAGGCACCAATATTTATGTTAAAATCACTACATAGAAATTTATTAAGTTGCCATCAAACACACAAGGGGGCTTGAAAAAAATTATTGAAAGATACGGGGTTTGTCCACTTATTTTTGACATCTTCTCATACATACACAATTGTATCACTTAGCACATTTCATACACATTAAAAATGTGAAAATAAAATAAGTATGAATTGTCGAATGGAAAACCAATTCATTCTATTAATTTCCACTTGAATCACACGCAAATTGTGTTTTTTTTTTAATGTGGAAAGAGCCATAAATTTATATGATTTTTAACATCATCATATATATGCGAAACTTCTCCATCCCACTGAAGCTACATGATCCAGTGGAAGGAACTTTGGAGCCAGACTGGCCTATGTTTAAATTTCAACTCAGATATTAAGGTACACTTAGTATACATTCATAAGGAAGTATTTATTATGTTTGTTAAAAATTAAGAATTCAGGGTTCAAGTTGAAAGCAAATGTTTTGAGAATGATGATGGCAACAAATGCACAAATGTGCTTGACACAATGGATGGATGTATGGATTGTGATAAGAGTTGTATGAGCCCCCAACAAAATGATTTTTTTAAAAGAATTAAGAATTCTACTTAAGAATTCTACTACTATCTCATAGACCTAATAATATTATTAATAGTAATTACGTGATCCTTTTCCTTTCTACATATTATAGTTGGCCTGATAGGTTTCCATAAAGGCAATTATAAGTAAAGCCAATTTAATCTATAAAGACTAGATTACCACCAATATTCAAAATATGAAATGTGATTTTAGTAAATGGGGAAATCTTTACAGAGGATAATTATGTTTAATGATAGCACTTATTATTGGTTGATTTCAACAATACCAAATTTCAAACAAAAACAAAATAACAATCAGACCACAACATCCTCTAACTTTAAGCCAGAAGAATTAGATGGTATCTGGCTACCAACCATTCTGATCAGAGACATAACAGATAGCATAAAATAAAAGAAAAATGTAATAGAAAACTCAAATTCTTAAATAGGCCAGATCTACTAGACTGATAGAAACTAGAACCTCTAAGACGATATTGCCCTACGTTAAATTTTGAATGGTGAATGGAAGATATTTCTGTAGGTAATGGCTCATAAAAGAAACAGTAGCTTCCTTAAACAATTAACCATATGAGAACCAAATAGTCAATATTTACCCAAAAGCAAAGATAAGAATGGGAGGGAAGGGAACCTGTACCAATGGAAACAGAACAAGCAGAATGGAAATGAGGATATTGACCCAATATATTGTAACCAATGGCATGGGACAATCTACAACAAAATCTTTAACCTGATGTCACCAAGTCAATTTCACTCATAGGCACTCTCCAGAGCAAAACAGAACTACCTGGTGGGTCTTCAAGACTGTCACTTGTTGCAGACATAGAAGGCCTCATCTTTCACCTGTGGATGAGTGGCTGATGGTTTCAAACTGCTGACCTTGCGGTTAGCAGCCCTATCTATATACAATCCACTACAGCACAATGTCAAGTTTCACCAAAATTACAGTAATATATTTTAAACGTATGGTATTTTACCACGGATCCTAACAAATTATGGATAACATTACTAAGACTGGGCATTCCAAAACACTTCATTGTGGTGCATGTGTAACCTGTACGTGGATCAAAAAGGTGTTCAAACAGAACAAGGGGATCAGAATGGTTCAAAATTGGTAAAGATATGCAACAAGGTCGTATCCTGTCACCATACTTATTCAATCTCTATATGTTGATCAACAATAACCAAGCTGGACTATATGAAGAAGAATGTGATATCAGAACTGGAGAAAGACTTAACAACCTACCTGTACAATACGGAGATGACCCAACTCTGCATGCTGAAAGTGAAGATAACTTGAAGCATTTACTGATTAAGGTCAGAGACTACGGCTTTCAATATCTGACCAAAAAGAAAATGAAAATCCTTACAATTGGACTAATAAACATTATCAAGATGAATGGTGAAGAAATTGAAGTTGTCAAGTGTGGGAAACTGAGAAGCAGGATGAAAGTGTATGTGGACAAATTCTCTACACTCATAATTAAGAATCTGGGAGGAAGAATGGTGGAGGAAGGCCTTCATGGTTATGAATTGGAGATGAATTAGAGTCACATTCTCCTAACTAAAGCAGACCCCATTGTCCACCCCATCCTAAGTACAGCCCACAGATTGTTCCGATAAGGATCACAGATTGTTCCCCTAGAGAAAAGCTCAGGGATACCTAATGTCAAGCCGGCTGAGGGACAGCCAGGGTTAAGCAGCCATCTTAACTCTAGAACCTGCCTACCTCATTGAGTATGTGCCTTTCTGTCGGCGTAGGCCCCTAGTGCCTCCCCTTCCTGTTACGTGTATGGCTTTAGCATAACCTCTTCCTGTTGTGTATGTACATGCCGTGGCTTGCATGCCCTGAGATTATATAAGCCTGTTAGAGAATATATTTGCGCACACTCTCTGGTTCCAGAGTCCATGGAAGAGGTGAGCCCTTGCATGCCTTGTCTGTTGTCTCTTTAATTTTATCTTTCAGTTTTACCACCTCTACTTGATCCTATCGGCTGTGGCGGCTGGTCCCCCACAGTCAAGGCTTTCATTCTACTTGACTCAAACAAGCAATACCTATAGAAGGCAGTCATGAAATCCAATGACTTTTGGATTGGAAAAATTTGCTGCAAAAATACCTTTTTTATAAAGCATTTTTTTAAAAGCCATTATCTTTGCAGTGACTTCTTATGCATTTAAAAGTCAGCCAAAAAAATGAATACCAAAGAAGTGGTGCAACTGAATTGTGTTGTCGGCTGAAAAATATTGAATATACTATGGGCTGTGAGAGGAATTAACAAATTTTATGTTGGATGTAAGAGTGGCAAGACTTGTTTACTTTGGACACATCAACAGGAAAGAGAAAAGTCCCACCTGTTTGGTAGAGAGGGCTAGTGACAATAAGAGAAACCCTCTATCCACAGGCTCACATTTACCTGAGTGTGTGGATGGAAGAGGACCAGGCAGTGTTTTGCTGTGTTAAACAAGATCACCACGACTCATAGTCAACTTCAGAGTAAATAACACCAATGTCCTAACACCCAGGAATTCCAAGATTCATTATCTACCCTTGATGAGTACTCACAAATATAAACAAAGGGGCTCCAAAAAGTTAGTGGAAAACTTTTTGAAGTCTCCTCGGTACAAAGAGGCAGATACAGTACTGCTTTCTCGCTACTGAAAACAACTTAAAAGTTCATCAATAAGGGAATAACGAAGTCATGTGGCTTATTCATCCTTTGGTATAAATGAGGCAATTAAAGGAAATAGTGGAAAGTCACAAAATACTATATAAAATAATGTATTTCATCAATCTTAAGATGCATCTGCCTCCCACACCAATATCCGTTTAAGGAGTGCCCCTAGTGGTAGAGTGGGTTAGCACTGCGCTGCTAACTACTAGGTTTACCAGTCAAAATGACCAATCACGCTGCAAAAAATGACAAGGTTTGCCTGCTCCTGGAAAGATTTACCTTCCTGGGAACCTTAGGAAGCACTTCTACTTTGTCTTATTGGGTCTCTGAGTCAGAACTCAACTGAAGGCAGTGGATTTGGATTCTTTGGGGGAATATCAATTTAGGTTTTATAATCTACAGTATTTGACAGTTATAATTGGCAAGTTTATTCCCTGTATGGCACAAAAAAAATCTCATGAAGTATTTTATTTTAAAAAGACATTATGGCACTTTTAATAAAAATGGCAACCAACAAATCTGTAACCTCTGAATTTGCCATTTGTTAGGTAAAAAGAAAACCTACTCATTGCCATCAGTTGACTCTAACCCACCCAACCAAAAAAAGCAAACAAACTCATAGCCATCGAGTCAATTCCAACTTACAGTGACCCTACAGAACAGAGTAGAATTATCACTGTGGATTTCTGAGGCTGTAAATCGTTACGGGAGTACATCCCCTCATCTTTCTCTCGAGGAGCAGCTGGTGGGTTCACAGCACTTGGTCTGCAGTTCAACACTTGCATGCCATCACCACCAGTGCTTCTTATCCATTGCTACTGAGCAACAATACCACTAAACTACACAGACTGCAGACATTCCGCTAAAGATTTCTGAACCAAGATTAATATGCTTTAATATAGACAATTCCTGGAGTAGCAACACCCAATTGATTTACAACTTGAAGTTATAAGCCGCCCTTACAAAATCTATTATATTAAAATTTTAGGTCCATTAAATGATTTGTAATAACAAATGGGCACTACTTGTGATATACATCAAAACATCATATCACTGTATTATGTTAAATGTAGTTAGCGTATCTAGAAGTTTTTCTTTAATTTTTTATGCATAGAGAGGTACACTGTGGGGGAATTCATCACAAGGTTTGCTACACAGCCCACCCCGCAGGGGGACGAACAACAGAAATGTGGGTGTAGGGAGGGAACAGACAGTGTAAGACACGAAATAACAACAATAATATATAACAGATCAAGGGTTCACGAGGGTGGGAGGATGGTCGAGGGAGGGGGAAAAAAAGGAGCTGATACCAAGGGCTCAAGTATAAAAAACTGTTTTGGAAATGTTGATGGAAGCATATGTACAAGTGTGCTTAATACAACTGAATGATGGATTGTCATAAGATTTGCAAGAGCTCCCCAATAAAATGATAAATAAAAAGATGAAAAGAAAGGTGCACTGCACTGTACACCATGACAAACTTTTAACAAACGGATGTTAAGTACAAATTTGTTTTTGACTTACAAATTTGACAGATGTAGGAAAAGAACCCATCCTTGGGGACTGTATTTACTAATTAAAGGCAATTCCCAATTTAAAAGTCTAACTTCTAGGATGCTATTTCCATCACTACTGAACAATACACTAAGTCTTGTTTTAATCACTCATTCAATTTAATAAATACTGAGCTCTTGTGTATAAATCATTGTGCTAGACATTAAGGATTCATTGCCCTATTAAAATCACATTATTACTTTAAGTAAATAAGTGTATTTTGAAATGGACAAATATTGTATGAGTCTACTACTATAAGGAGAAAGACCAATTAAACAAATTTTAGAGACTAATTCACAAACAAAATGGTGGAAAGTCTGCCTACAGGCCATGAATCCCTTACGTGCACTTCATAAGAATCATCTCAAAAGAAGAGACCTCATATTGGCTGGGATCACTCCTTCAAGAAGGCAGAAAAGGGAAAAGTCCATCCACTTGTTGCTATACAACACTGAGGCAGGCTGTGATAAACCAACAGGTCCTCCACAGGAATGGGAGAACCTTACTGCAAAATCAAATTAAGACCAGGGGAAGGGATCATCTACATTTCAGAGGAAGTACTGATAATTCTGTTGATGAGCATGGTGGGCAAATAGGGAGGGGCAACCTCACATGGGAAAGGGTGCTAAACAATGAATGTAGGGAACCTAAGGGAAGAATAAACCCAATGATATGTTCCTGAGTAGGCACTATGAATATGTTTCTACCCAACCCTGGATGAACCACACCATGGGCTAAACACTATGATAACCTTAGACCCTGGCCTTACAGGCAATATAGCATCCCCCAAGGGTCAGACCAGAAGGACTCAACGTGGAAACTCGCTGAATAAACTGGGTCCTACCTCAAAACTACCTGTACCCTTGGACTTAGGACTGAAGTACTCTGATGGGAGAGGAAGCAAAGGATGGCCACCCCAGACTGTGGAAACAGCGGTCATTGGACCTTGGGTGGGACCCTTGTCCTAGTGGATGTCCAATGAAAGAGAACCCAGAACCACCATATATTTAGCACCTTAATGCTCCCCTTGCATTAATATAACAGGTTTTAAACTCACAGGAGATGTGAGTTATGAAAAAAATCCAAATATGAAGGGAAAAGTATCAAAAGATGTGCACTGTAAGAAATGTTACAGAAAAATTTCCCCTAGCACCAACCCCATACTCAGTGTAAACAGAGCTTGATCAATTAAGAAATCAATCTGCCCTACTGGGCATATACCCAGAAGAGGCAAGAAACAAACCACGGCCAGACATCTGTGCCCCAATGTTCACCATAGCATAGTTCACAATTGCAAGGAGTTGGAAACCACCCAAATTTCCATCAACAGACGAATGGATTAAAAAACTGTGGCACATACATACAATGGAGTATTACACGTCCCTAAAAAGCAGTGATGAACGCATGAAGCACATCACCGCATGGGAAGAACTGGAGGAAATTATGCTAAGTGACATAAGCCAAGCACAAAAGGACAAGTACAACATGAGTCCACTGAGCTAAGCTTAAAAATGCCAAACGGGCATAGGGGAAAAGCTACTGTATACATACATTGCTGCAGTGAGGTCCAGGTAGGATGGCAAAGGCCAGACCAAATCCAGGAATACATACGGTAGACAACTAAAAAGGGGGGGGGGGCATGGATAGTGGGGGAACAGGGCATTAACCCACCTGATGGGAGGGTATTGTTTGTATCTCCACAGGGGGGAGAGAGAGAGAGAGACAGAGAGAGACAGAGACCATGTTTCAACCCGGTGTACCAAGACGTAATACAACATACCGGCATGAAGCAGGGAACCAATAGAGAGGTCTGAGGAGCCGGCCCCAATCCCAACTACGTGGACAGCCCACTCTCCCCACAGAATTCACTTCAGAGGACAGCACTGAAGCTACAGCTCAGGGAGAGGGACATATCTGATCAGAGCACACAGGAGCAAATGAAGGAGGAGGAAGAGAGAGTGGAACACATCCTGGCCCATCAAGCCTTGAGTACGATATTCCCACTCAGAGCAGCCAATGCAGAGAGAGGACCACAGGGGTGGCCCCACTACAAGACACGACGTCCCTCACTGCCCCTTAGTGCTACAGGGGACAACATGGAGACACAGTGCGGGAATTGTGCCTGATCTGACCCCACAACACCAAGGCAAAACACTAAGGGCATGCAACGGAACAACAAGGGGAGCAGAGCAACCAAGTCCCCAAAGAATACCAAAATTAGACTTTGGGACCAGGGTGTGGCACCCCATCAGATTTGACCAGAAGACACTCCTAAAGGTCAACAAACAGACCTTGAACTATTTATAAGCTTTTCTTTTCTTTTTTTGGTTGGTTTTGTTGTTGTTTTTGTTGCTTTGTTTTGCTCTGTCTTGTTTTTGTGCATATTATTTCTGCAGGTCTATCTAGATAAGATAGGCGGTGAGATAGTTTATTGTGCCAGCCTGGCCGATAAACACAAGTGGGATTAACTGAAGGGCAGAGAGATAAATGGCTTGGTGAGTCTCGCCTTTCTTGTCTCTCGCTCTTTGATCATTGGACCAATGTGCGGCTGCCTTGCTTGTCCTGTGCCTCAATTTAAAGGCTACACTACCTGTGGGATGCCTACCCTGTGGACTGTGTCGCTGTAAATTGAGGTCCCTTTAAGACATCTCTGGAGCTGGGGACTGGCAGTTGGTGACCTGGCTGGCAGTTGGTGACCTGCCTTCTGATTGGCTGCAGTGCTGACATAGCCTAGCTCTCTCTATAAACAGAGGAAGATCTGGCAGCAGACTAGACTTGAAGGACTGCTAGTCTCTCACAACTCTCTCTCACAGGAGTGAGTTGCATTGAGCCATTTGTAGTGCTTTATCATTTAACTGTTTTATTTCTTGTATTATATATTTATCTGTATATGATTTAACAGTTCATTTCTTGTTATATATCTAATTATCTTTATAAATAAATATATTATCAACAATTTGGTTTTAGCTCTCTAGAGAACCCTAACACAGGCGGAATAAACAATCTGAATGGGAAAACAACGGAACCCACGGTTCTGTGGGGACATGGGAGAGGGGAGGTGGGGGAAAGGAAGTGGGTATTAACAAACTCAGGGACAAGGGAACAACAAGGGATCTAAAATCGACTATGAGGAGGATGTAGGAGGCCTGGTAGGGAGGGCTTGATCAAGGGTAATGTAACTGAGAAGAATTACTGAAACCCAAATGAAGGCTGAATGATAGTGGGAAGAAGAAAGTCAAAGGAAATCAGAGGAAAGAACTAGGAGGCAAAGGGAATTTATAGAGGTCTAAATACAGGCATGTACATATGTAAATATATTTATATATGATGATGGGGAAATAGATCGATGTACATATATTTATAGGCTTAGTATTAGGGTAGCAGATGGACTTTGGGCCTCTACTCAAGTACTCCCTCAAAGCAAGAACACTTTGTTGTATTAACCTGGTATTCTATTAACCTGGCTCACCTTCCCGACATGATCACTGAAAGCAAAAGCAGTTGCATAGACAAATGTGGTGAAAAAAGCTGATGGTGCCTGGCTCTCAAAAGGGATGGCATCTGGGGTCTGAAAGACTTGAAGATAAACAAGCGGCCATCTAGCTCAGAAGCAACAAAGCCCACATGGAAGAAGCACACCAGCCTGTGTTATCAGGAGGTGTCAATAGGATCAGTTATCAGGCATCAAAGACCCAGAACAAAAAATCATATAAATGTGAAAGAGGGAAAGCACAGAGTAGAGACCCAAAGTCCATCTGTAGGCAACTGGACATCCCCTTACAGAAGGGTTGCAGGAACCCTATCATGACCCCAATTCTACCTTACAAATCTGGCTAGACCAGAGCATGTACATGGGTACAGATAAGAGCTAGAAATACAGGGAATCCAGACAGATAAACCTCTCAGGGCCAATAATGAGAGTAGCCATACCAGGGGAGTAAAGGAAAGGTGAGGGGAGATAGGGGAAACCGATCACAATGATCTACCTATAGACCCCTCCCAGAGGGATGGACAACAAAAAAGTGGGTAAAGGGAGACATTGGTCAGTTTAAGACATGAAAAAATAATTTATAAATTATCAAGGGTTCATGAGGGAGGGAGGGGGGAAGGGAAGAAAAAAAATGAGACGCTGATACCAAGGGCTCGGTAGAATGAAAATAATGATGACAACAAATGTACAAATGTACGTGACACAATTGATGGATGTATGGATTGTGATAAGAGTTGTACATGCCCCCAATAAAATGATTTTTTTTAAAAAATAAAAAGAAAGCAATACATTAAAAAAAAAAAAACCAGAAACCAATCTGTACAAAGCAACAACTCATGACTTGCATGCTGAAATTGGACTATACTCACATAAACTCCTCATATCAACAGTATCTTAAATTCTATGTCACTAAAGTGAACCAGAATCGTTCATAACCCATGGATAAGCAGATGGATTCTGGGCTCTTACTTAATTCTAGCCCCAATCCAAGAACAATTTGTTCTGATAACACGGTCCTGCTTGATACTGGCCTTCTTTAGAAATCACTGAAGATAAGGGTGATACAACAAAGTGTGGCAAAAAAAGCAGATGGTGTCTATCAACTGGAATAGTGTCTGGGGTCTTAAAAACTTGTATTCAAACAAGCAGCCATTAAGTGAGAAAGTCGACTAAGTCCACATGGAAGAAGCACACCAGTCTGTGTGATCCAAAGATGATTATAACAAAACCCAAATATGATGAAGGAAAGTATCAGAGCTTAAATTATCAAGCCTCCTTTGTAGGAGGCTATGGAGGACAGTGGGTACTCAAAATCCATCTGCAGGATTACCTAGTCAGATTAAGCCTCTGGTAGATCCCCTCTAGCCACAGACAAGGAACTCAAACAGCTTTACTATCAGACAAGGACTACTGTAAACTTGGTTATTGTGGATCGAATCATGGTATGATAGTTGGTCAGTTGATCTCCCTCTTGGTCCACCTGAATTTGCTCTGGCTCAAATATTTCTCATTTGTTCCACAACAGAAATTTCTTCTCTGGGTCTTTAAATATTGATGGTAGTCTTTTCATTCTTACTCTGTCTTTATTTTTATCTTTGTATTATTATTATTTTCTTCTTGCTGTTTTAATTTTTGTTTGTTTCTGTGTGTTTCCCAGTTTGAGAAGAACAGGAGTATATGCATGGAGATAATAACTGGTGGATTGGTTTATTGGGGATGTGAGGGTGGGGTGGGAAGTAGGGAGGGTGGGGATGTGGGGAGCAAACAATGAATGCAGGAGGGGGAGGGAGCATTAGAACTAATTGTGATGTATATACAACTCTTTAAAAAAGTGACTTACTTAACTATGGAAGTGTATGATATATGAACAGTATATTAAGAAAACTACTAAAAAAAATGAAACCAAACTTGACCAATGGTTACCATAGGAGTAGGAGCAGTTGGTAGTTTTGAACTGTCAACCATGCAGACTGCAGGCCAACGCATAACCACTACACCACCAGGGCTCAAGACCCCGAAAGAGTGTGAAAAATAAAAAATTAAGAACCTGGGCTAAGAATTAAACATACAACTCTTTCCTTAAAAAAATAAGTTTAAGTAGGTAAGATTTCTCTTACAAAATTAGCTAGCTAGAATTCTACTTTCTAAGATGTTAAAACTCTGTTGAAATAAGTTTACTTGTACTGACACTACCTGCCAAAAAGGTTTTCTCCAGTTTTAAAGGTTCTTATAACCTTTGGCATTTACTTAATACTGCACATATTAATCACTAAGAGTTTTCTTATGGTTAATTACATCAAGGTGATCAGAGAAATACAGTCTAGTACAAGTTGCTTCTCACTTTCATCTCCTCAGAAAAGGTCCTGGTGGCTGTATTATGATCTGAAAAATTGCTCCAACTTCAGATTTTAATCTTTTAGTTGAAAGAAGTTTTGTTCTTTAAAACCAAAAAAGACAAAGGCAATAGCCTGACTGTGTCATCTTACCTGGAGCCTTATAAAAGGAAAATATGTTGCTGGCAATGATTTTAAAAAAGGAGTGGTAAACCTGAAAAATAGTTGGGGATAAATACAGAGAGGGAACTTTTTTTGAGCTTGTTCAGTTAGCAGTCCAGAGGTTTTGCTCACTTTTGGCTTGACCTAACTATCAGTAAGGGTAAAACTATATGAAAACATTATTCATTGAAAGAGCAAGCATTTTTCTGATTAGTGATATAATGTAGCAATGCTCAAACACAATGATTTTTCTTTCTTTGGGTTTTGCTGAAGATACGATTCCATTCTCTACTGATAACCAGGCTAGAGAATATGAAAAAAAATTTCACCTATGACGACTCCAAAACCATTTGTAAAATGCTGCCATTGCTTTTTGCTAATGGGGAAGGTCAATTTCCTACCAGTTGATAAATATACTTCTTTATTTCAAACATTTGGTAGTGTAAACTAGGGGGCTATGGAAGATGGTGAGTAAACACTCATAAGGAAACTAACTGTACCTGTCATTTAGCAAAGTGTTAGTTTACCCTTGATCATTAAAATGTGACTCATCAATAGATAGGGTGAGTTTTAGGGGGGTGGGATGCTAATATCTGTCCTTTTCACAACTGACAGAATTATATATGTATGAGATTTTTTTTTTAAAGAAAAGCTGCATTTAAATGTTAGTTCTGGTCAAGTAGTTATGTTCCCTAACATAAACTCCAAAGACAGTTCACAGGTCTCAATTCCAAAGAATAGATTCCATGCACAGAAATCGAATGAGAAAAAATTTACTTTATGGGTCAATTTCAATGAGAATGAGCAGACAGCATATCCATTTTCATTAACTATACTGACATCTTCATAGAAACTTTTATATAAGAGCTCAAAGAATTGCCTAAATCACCCTTCCTTTATTGAATCTTCAAATCGTCGTTAATAATTGTAAACCAAATTTGCTTTTAAAAAAATCAAGCGAAGGGGAAACATACTGAAATGTTAGCAATAATTATTATTGTTAGCAATTATTATGATTGATTTTATTTTCTTCCTTATTATTTATTTTGCCATTTTCCCCAATAAGCAAACAAACAGCATAACCCAGCCCCACTCCCACAGGGTGAATTCCAAATCATAGTGGCCCAATAATACAGAGCAAACTGCATCCCCAGGGTTTTCCAGGCCACAAATCTTTATGGAAACAAACTGTCACATCTTCTGTAGAAGCAGCTGGTGGGATTCAAACCGCTGACCTTTTGGTTAGCAGCTGAGCGCTGAAGCACTGTCATCAGGGCTCCTTCATAATTACTGTATATACTCGTGTATAAGCCGAGTTTTCCAGCACATTTTTAATGCAGTTTTTGTGGTAAAATTACGTGCCTTGGCTGATATTCAGGTCGGCTTACACTCGAGTATATGCGTTGTATATATATATCTTCATGTTAAATATACACACATTTTATTTTTTAACACACATTTTTAGGAAGTCAGGTTAACTTTCAGTTTGGGGGATTAAATTAAGACTATTCTCTCATAAGAAAAGACTAACTCCAAGACGGAATGCTAATCCCAGTGATTTTAAATACAGTTACCAACATCATGTTGGCTAGGCTTTTACATGAAAACCCTTTACGGTCTACATAATCAGCAGATTACAAACCATGCTTACATCTCTGTCTTATTCTTTGGGTAGCTCTGGTTAACAGAGCACAAGGTTGTTGTTGTTTATCTTAAATAAGAGCAATTATCTTCTAAATTATTTCCGGTTTCATCATCACAAACATAGTTAGCAAGGAAAAAACTACTGTGCTTAGCTGCATACAAATTACTATTAACTGCATCAATAGAAAGGAGCCTTAACAGAGCTGGTAACCACAAGACTAGTGGTTCAAACCCACCAGCAGCTCTGTGAGAGAAAGATGAGACTGTCTGCTCTCATAAAGATTTACAGTCTTGGAAATCCTCGGAAGTTCTACCCAGTTTCATAGGATCATTGTAAGTTGGAACTGACTCAATGGTAATGAATTTGGTTTTGGGTTTGGCATAAATAGAATAGGCCATACTGAAACTGAAAAACCTTCAACCAGGCCATATTCTTAGAGGAAAGTTTTATTTTAGTCTTGGTAGAAAGTACTTAGGATCCCATACTTAATGGAGTTATTACAAAGTTATCTAATCAATTTTGGAATTCCACGTTCTATAGCAACCAACAAACAAACATTTAGAGAGAAATCACAGAGCTATATTTCAGATGGTAAGTGTGAAACATCCTTCTGACTGTCCGTAAGAATAAAACAACCACTGGAAAAGCGTAACTACAACATAAGCCACTGCAATTCTCAATTTTAAAAGAGAGCATGGGTTAGCATTCGTTCAGCAGAAATCGTAAGTTCAGTTTCTACAACAGTGAAGACTAATAAAAATAATAGTGACGCTAAGTCAAGTTTACTTACAGGAGACAGATTAAAGTAGGGGCCCACAAACTCCACCCAAGGTCGTTTTGTGGGCTGAGAGTGGATTTACAATTTTAAAGTGTTATGAAACAAAATGTAATAAAAACAAAAGAAAGCAAAAGAGTTAAAGAATATGCTTAAAACATTTATTATCTGGCTCTTTAGAAAATGTTTGCAGATCCCTAGAGTAGAGGAAAAAGTACACTCAAAAAGTCACATAGTTTCAAAAGGCATCTAAACTTCTAGCTAAACATAAAAGGAGTCCTGGTGGCATAGTAGTTATGCATTGAGCTGCAAGGTCAGCAGTTTGAAACCACCAGCCAAGGAAGAAAGATAGGGCTTCCTACTCCCATAAAGAGTTATAGTCTCGGAAATCCACAGGGGGAGTTCTACCCTTTCCTATAGGGTCACTAGGAACCGGAATCAACTTCATAGCAGCAAGTTTGAGTTTCTGAGACAGACAGGTGGCTGACTACCTTGCCCCTGTTACCCTCACTGCTATCAAGTCAATTCTGACTCACAGAGACCACACTGCGCAGGTAGACCTGCTACCTGTGGGTTTCTCAGACTATACATTTTTATGAAAGTAGAAAGTCCTCATATTTCTTTAATGGAGCAGCAGGTGGATTTGAACTGCTGGCCTTGAGGCTAACAATCTAACACATAATCCAACATGTCACTAGAGTCCAAGAAACTCTAGAAAAAACAAAGGCTGGCTTTTTTTTTTTTTTAACAAAGGCTGACTTTTAATAGATAAATTGGAGAAACTAGGGCTATTTCCTAAACACACACACACACACACACACACACACACACGGAAAACAAGGGAGAAAAGATTAAGAGAATTAGAAATTCAAGCCAGAAGCTCAATTATATGAATAGTAACAGCACCATAGAGAAAAGGGGGGGGAGGGGACTACCAAAGAATAAGAAAATTGCCCAGAAATAGAGGACAGAGTCTAGACTGAAACAAGCAAAAATGCAATAATTAATAAATTTCTGAGTACCTAGAGCTAAAAATCTAAAAAGTTCAGAAATAACTGGAATAACTAGACTTTGTAAAAGGAATAATGAAAGCTAGAAAACAATGGAATACCTCCAAAAGTCTGGGTGGAAATTATTTCTAATCTAGCTGTTTATTGATAATCAAATTAAACATGATGGTAAAACCAAAGTATATCTTGAAAAGCAACATCCTCTTTTCAAAAGGCTACAAGGAAATGTTGCTGGGTGTCAATGAGCCCACTTAGACTCATGTTACTTTCTGTGACAGTAAAATGGCCCCAGCAGGAGGAAAAAATAAAGCACATAAAACATGTTCACGAACAATTAAAAATAGATATGGATGGTTGAAATGGGAGATGTTTTTAATGTATTTTGTTAGCTGCCATCAAGTTGGCCCCAACTCGTAACAGTCCCATGCACAATATATTAAATGCTGCCTAATCCTGCACCATCCCCATGATCAGGGTGCATTTTTGGCTATCGTGATCCACAGGGTCTTAACTAGCTGATTTACGAAGCAGATGGGTGGTGGCTGCTGTGCTTGAGATTCACAGGCTAGAACTTAAACCTGAGTCTGGAAGGACTCACTCTGAACCACCATTGCTGCCAAAATAGCAGGTAATAATAATTACACTTGAAATTACCCGAGGCTAGACTATCCAAGTCTAAGCTGTGTATGCTAATTATATAAACAAGTGGACTTTTAAAAGTTCATGGAAAAAGTCAACGATCTTTTTTTACTCCATTCTTCACAAACTTTTTGAAGTCCCCTCATATTATCAATGAATTTATAGCTGTATAGTATTTTAAGCACTAATTATGCCATTTATAAAGTTCTGGCATAAACCTAAGTTTACGTAAGATTACTTAGTGAAAAGGAATCATCTTAGGATTTCCATATGCTTGCCTCTTTTGCTATTAGTAATATAACTGTGTAATCAACAGCAATGCTGCTGTTGCGATTTCATTAAAAAACAGAATGTTTTTTAAAATTTTGATTAAAAAAGCAAACAAACCCTGAGAATAAAGTCTTTCCAAATCCACATACAGCTTCTTTTCGTCTTTCACAGACTATAACACATCACTTCCTGATCTGACGTTTAAAGAGTTGTGCATATACTGAGCCTACTGGCACAACCTACGTCAAGGGGCTGGGACTTTAAGAGTGTGTGAAGAGGTCAGCTGCTCAGTAGTACAGACAGGGAGGTGTGTGTTAACACCTGCTGGTATCCATTTGATCTAACTTGGATGGCTAGGGCTAAACTGACCGGAACCTCATTGAATGAAAAGAGAAAGATATTTGACACTGAGCTGCTGTACATTGTTAGAATTCTGAAGGCTTGCACTGAGCTGTACTTGGCTTATGGATACAGATGCTCAACGTTCCAACTGGAATGAAGATTCAGCACATTAAGGAACATGCTTTGTATCCTTAGAGTACGGAGTTGATGGAAATGAGCAATTTGAAAATGGGCTATCTAAATTGGGGAGCGATAAGTTTACAAGCTTTCATGAGTGTGTGTCTCAAGATGAAGTGGGAAATGGGAAGATTCCCATTTAATAGTCCAATGGGTCTTGGAAAAGGAAGGCAAGGAGGATATTAGGCATGGGGAAAGGAAGGCAAGGATGATATTAGGCATGTATGATTCAGGTGTGTATGATGCTAACACGGTTAGCATGTACATAAGGGGTGATTAGAAGAATAAAAATAAAAAATAAAAAAATAAAAAAGAGTGGCCTATGCTAAGTGAAATTACTTCGCATGGCTCTTCTATACACAATCTTTGTCTCACTGCCATCGAGTGGTTCATTGTAATTCCCACCAAATGACTGGGTGAGCATGCAAAGTAGGTATCAAAAATTCAAACACAGGGATTGGTTAGTTTTGCTATTCCACTGCATATAAAATTGAGCCACCTCAGAAGCAGGTAGAGTCCTGTGCCCTTCACAAAAGCAGAACCATCAGCAGAGCACACAGAGCTCCCTATCTGAAGTGGTGGAGGCATACCTGACCTCTGCTTCATAGGTATCATCCTTGCACGGAGGTGGAGTTGGCTGCTTCACCTTTCCTCTAGAGTAGCCGGAGGTGGTCAGGGCTGTGCCCAGTGCCTTATCCTCACCCTCATACTCCCTAGATCGGGCTACTGAAAATGCACCAAAACAATGACCAATCCAGGAGAAATGCCCTCTTGCCCCCAAGTCCTCAGAGCATGAATCTTCAAATGCCATTTCCTACTCAAAAGAAATGACTCCTGGTTTGAGGTAAGAAATCATATGAAATCCTGAAACCTTTGTCACCTTTTGAGAAAGTTAAAGAAGCAACTCATTATTTCGAAAACGACTATATGGAAATTAAAAGCATTTATCTTTTCTTTCCTACTTGAGTTGTACTCCAGAGAAACCAAATAATAGATGAGGAAACTGTTCTAGTGAAGGGAAGACAATTAGAGTATTACAATTTTAAAACTCCTAGTGAATGAACAGATTCAGACATTAATTATCAATGGCTCCTAACATCACTGAAAAAACTAAACTCAAATGTATCTGCCTCATGGTTGAAATAGCACATGCTGTGGCATGAAGCAGTCTTGCCCCCCCAACATACACACACAAACAAAAAATCTAAATCTGATCAAATCTATCTTAGATCCAGATACCCAATGGCAGTAAAGGAAATTAGCGGAATACGTAAAAGACAGAGATGTGGTCAAGAAAATCTACCAAACTACCCAATTGCAAGAGCAAATAGAAGAGAAAAACTACTTGTAGGTGTAGAACTTATTTGAATCCTTAAACAAACTGCTTTTTAAAAAATTATGATACAAAACGGGAAATGTCAAGCCACCAAATGGAAAGATATATTTAAAAACCATATATATTTGAAAATAATCTAAGAGTTAAATATACAAATAAAAATCTCACAACTTAAAATCAAGAGACACATAACCCAATTATAAAATAGTTCAAAGGACTTAAGACATTTCACCAAGCTGTGTTATATATAACCAACCACCTCGTGGAATAAGGTTCCTTAATAAGGAGGTTTAGAGTTATGGTTTCATGGGAGATTCAATAGGCCAGCTAACTGACCTAATAATGTTTTAGACTTTCTATTTTACCTCTAGGAGCCCTGATGGTATAGTGGTTATGCATTTGGCTCAGATCCTCATGGTCAACAGTTCAAAACTACCAGCAGCTCCGTGGGGAAAAAGGACTGGGCTTTCTACTCCAGTAAACAGTCTCAGAAACAGAAATGGGGTCACTATGAGTCAGCACTGATTCCATGGCAGTGAGTTCGTTTTGTTTAGGGGGGTGCTTTCTACTTTTGGGTGGTGCTGTAGAGGAAGTGTTGGGCTGCTAACAGCAAGATTAGTGGTTCACACACAATAGCTGTTCCTCAAGATACAGTTGAGCTATCTGTTCCTATAAAGATTCAGCCTCAGAAAACCATTATAGGGTTGATACATCCTTACTGTGATGCTAGCTCTAAAATAAGGATTCAACAAATGTCTATTAAAGAAAATGTAGATGAAAAAAAAAACAAAAAAAGAAAATGTCGATGACAAAATACTGTAACCGATTGAGTTGTATTCCCCACAAGGTTTGTGTAAGTCTTAACCCTTGTTCCTATCAATATGACTGTTTGGCAACCGGTAGTTCTTCTGTTATGTCAATCAAGTGAGTGGAGTGGTTCCTAATCCTAATCATTTCTGAGTTGTGTCATGAAAACAACAGATGAAAAAAATTTTTTTTAAAGAAAACAACAGACGATAGAGGAGGATAAGATGGCTGGGGTCTGGAAGCTCAGGAACACCGAGGAGTGGCAGCAGACACCAGAGATGCCCACAGAAAGATCTGACAAGGCCAAGACCCTGATTTACACATTCAGCCTCCCAAACTGTGAGATTTTTTTAATGGTATTACTAGGTAATTAAGACACTCACACTAACCTGTATGTTCATCTGTTATTTTACTTTTATCTCCACAAAATGTAGGGTAAGGACTAGATATAATGGATTCAACCACTGGCCTATAACTTTAACGTAGCTGGGATGAGAAACTGGGTTCGATTCCCAACCCATCTTTGATAGAAAAGTTATCCATGCTTATTTACTCCACAGCCTAAGAAAATACATAATGTTATTGGTAATTCTTATAAACCAATGGTACTGAATCACAAAAATAATGATCTATTAAATAAAAATCAATGCAAGGCTGATTAAAACACAAGTGTTCTGCTAGAAAGATCTATTCACTAACGCAATGGCAACACTTGCCTTACCCTACTTCCCACAGTTCTTGAGTGCTTTTGGACCTGCGCTTCTCCCCTCCTGAATTAAACATCTCTTACACTAACTGCCTCTTCATTGCTAACTGATGTAATGATCCATGCAAAAAGGAGGCTTTTAATTGCTCTGGTGCTATTTCTCCTTTTAAAAAAATCATTTCATTGGGGGCTCATACAACTCATCACAATCCATCCATCCATCCTTTGTGTCAAGCATATTTGTACATTTGTTGCCATCATGCTATTTTTCCTTATATGCACTTGGACATTGCTTTAAGAGCTTAATCTAAGAACTGAGTGAACCATACACATCAACATAGCTTTTTTTCTCTAAGGTGACTTAGAAAATTAGGCCCCCAAATTAAATGGTCACGAATTCTTACCACATAATAAACATGCTGAAATAATCTGCTAGGTATAGACGGCTGAATTTGAAATCTGAGGCCTCTAATCTACTTCCTTTCTTTAAAAAAAAAGAAACTGAACTTGGAAGGAAAATGTTAATTGCCTAGAAGTTTACATGATAACTAGAATCGTCAATTCTCTAGATGTTCCTGCCTCCCAAAGTAAAACTAAGTGTACTGCACATTATACAGTGTTCAAATCTTTGGAAGCAAACATTAGCATTTTCAAATGTGAAGACAGGTTCTGAAAATGAAATCATTCATTACCTCTGCTACATATCTTTACTATTACTGAATACTACAAAACTAAGTCCCACAACTAAAATTTTAATGTAGGATTATATGAATTGCACATGTCACATTTTTATAAAAATTTTAACAAAAATACAAGTTCATGAAAAAATTCCACTAGCTTTTCACTCAATTTTCCCACAGACTTTTTGAAGTCCCCTTCATATATCATTACTGCTGCAAACTAAATTCAAACCAGTGACCTATAGGTCAACCATCCAAAATTCATTAGCTATTATCAATTCCCCAAGCTACCTGGTGCACAGAGGGCTGACCTCACTTGTGTAATGACAATAAATTTTTCAAAGGTAAGTTTAAAAAATTAAGATGGAATGATCATTTGTTTGGAAAAATTTTTAAAGAGGAATTCTCAGTAGTTCACACAATTTAAGTTATAGTGTTAAGAAACAAATAGCTTTAATAAAACAAAACTAAACCAGGTAGTAAATGAGAGAGGCTTCAAAAAAAGGTTTCGCAGAAACATTTTATTATCGTTTAATTACATTCTGAAGTACCCTTAAATGCACTCCAAAAAAGTACTACCTCCAGGAAAAGTGTCACAAATATGCTGTTCTGGAATGTATACAGAGCTTAGCAACCACGTTTAAAGTCTCATTTGCAGATATCACTTCCTACCCATCTACCCCACGAGATCTAAAGATCGCTAAGGATTTAAGGGACCAACTTCTTACCAGTCTTTGCCACTGGAAAAAAAAAAATCATGTGATCATCAGCACCATTTGACTAAGTGAATCATCCAATAAAAAACCACCACACTCTACTATCTTGCTCTTAGACATTTTCTTATTAATTCTGCTAGAAGCCAGGGGTACTCATAGTCCTGACTCTTGAGAATTCACTTTTCCATGATAAAAATTCAACCATCTACAAGTTGCTAGAACATAGATGCCAAGTCGGAGGGGGCTTAGTAATGACTTCCTTCTCCTTCCCTCATTATTCGTGCCAGGTGATTGCGGTAAGTCCTATTAGAGTTTGTAGCTCCCTCGATGGCAGGACAGAGAAGGCAATGGATCTGATGGAAACACTTCTTCCACTATGGGAAATAACGGAAAGCTCAGAAACGCCTGCTGCCCATGCCAGGAGAAACAGGAAAAGGAGAACGACTTTAAGAAGGCATCCCTGAAATTGGTACCTCTGGGGGATGACGCACACGAACACCCTGATCGTGGAAATCGAGGTACTGAATCGGGTAAAATGCCCTGGCAACCTCGCGGAGGAGGGACTCGGCAGTGCGAAACCAAGATACCGCACCAGGCCCCTCAAGGGCGACCTGGGGGCTGAGCGGACAGTGACAGCTTCGGGTGCCCCCAAGGGCGGAGCCCTGCTCCGGTCACCGCGATGGGTGCGGGTGAGACTGGCCCAGTCACCCGCGAAGGCACAGCCCGGGCCGCGCTTCCACGGTCGGGAAGAGGCCCGGGAGCGACCGGGCCGGCTCACCTTTAAAGAAACGCAACGCCAGGCCGTACAGCTCCTCCAGCTCGAAGCCCCAGTGCAGCTCCAGCCGCCGCGCCTCCGCCGCCGCGCCCCCAGCCGCCGCCTCCCCGGGCTCCCGCGGATCCCCTGCAGCGCCCGGGCCCCGGCCGGCTCCCCGAGGGGAAGGCGGCGGCCGTGGCGGGGGCAGCAGCGGAGCACCTTCCGCCCTAGGCCGCTCTTCAGGGTCTGGGCTTAGCGTGAGGCCGTCCACAGAGACCTCGAGTCGCTCCGTGTTCAACACCGCCGCCATCTCCGGCTACTGCGCCTCCTCAGCGGGGACTGGCGGCGGCCACGTATCGACTTCCTGCTGACCTCTGACCTCCACTCACCGACACCGGAACTTCCGCTGCTGAGGACGCTGGCGGGCTCCGGGAAAGGCGCTGGGGCCCCGCCCACTCCCCGACCGGTCCCGCTCGGAGCTCTCCGTGCAGTCCCCGCCCACCCGCGACCTTGCTTTCTCCTGATTGGCCGCGGTTGCACCTCCCTCCCTCAGTCCGGCCGCCCTCGTCGCTCCTTTCGGCCTGGAATTGGCCGTGACTGGCAGGGTCCACTTGGGGTCTGGGCAGCGGCCTGGAATTGGCCGGGACTGGCAGGGTCCACTTGGGGTCTGGGCAGCATTGGCCGTGACTGGCAGGGTCCACTTGGGGTCTGGGCAGCGGGGAGAACTGTGCTCTAGACAAGCGCCCTAAGGTTCAGGTGGGATTGTTTGTTCTCCTCTGCATCTTTGAAGAAATGCAGTGTAACTACTATATTTTTTCAGAGGAAACAGGCTTCCGCGTAAGTCGTTGGCTGCTCTGAGATGGTTGTACGCAGGAGCGGATCCTAGTGTTGCAATAACTGAAGCTCTTACAATTTGTGGGGCCCTTAAGAGCTGAAAGTTAGATAGGATAGTGAGTGTATCTAAATCACTAGTGACTTTTTAAAAAATCATTTTATTGGGGGCTCGTACAATAATCATCCATACATCCACTGTGTCAAGCACATTTGTACATTTGTTACCATCATCATTCTCAAAGCATTTGCTTTCTACTTGAGCCCTTGGCATCAGCTCCTCATTTTCCCCTTCCCTCCTGTTCCCCCCTCCCTCACGAACCCTTCATAATTTACAAGTCATTATTATTTTGTCATGTCTTACACTGTCCAGCGTCTCCATTCGCCCACTTTTCTGTTGTCCATCCCCCAGGGAGGAGGTTATATGTAGATCCTTGTAATCGGTCCCCCCTTTCTATCCCACCTTCCCACCACCCTCCCAGTATCACCACTCTCACCACTGGTCCTGAGGGATCATCCATCCTGTATTCCCTGTTTCCAGTTCCCACCAGTGACATTTTAAAACATCTTCCAGAAAAACAGTCTAACCACCTTGCTAATATGTTTGAAAGTTAAAATCCATAAACAGCATACACACAAAACTATAAAGTTTTATTAACTTCCTGATACAAGGTGTTTATAGTCTGAAAGCATAATTTTTGTATTGCATATTGTAAGGTAGTCGAGAGGCGCCCAAAACCAAATCAGGCGAATTAGAACAAACACGCTTTATTGGGGAGAAAAACCCAGCCTGGGCGAAGTTCCACGGTCCATAGTATTTGGGCCAGGGAGTCGTGCCCCAGGCTACAGAGGTGGTTCTTATATGGCCAGGGAACATGTGACTGGGCTGTCTTGAGTCCATGTAACGTAAAGTAGTCAGGGATTGGGAGATACAGGTATGTCCAGGTTTCTGGAATGTAAGGTGTCTTCCTGGTTCTGGGTGTATTCCTGATGGATGCAGAGCGGTGGTCCGAGAACAAAGTGGGCACTGAGCCAAACGGGCCATGCCGGGTGCAGAGTAGCGGGTGGAGAATAAAGAAGGCCATTAGCCTGCTCTGGTCAGCTCCACAAGTGTGTGTGTGAGATTCAAGGTCACTCGCTGCTAGTTGTTTCAGCTAGCTCTGGTCAGCTCCGCACAGGTGGGGGAGACTCAAGGTCACTTGCTGCTAAATATGGTGACCAGACGTCCTGCTTTTGGCCGGACAGTCATGATTTTTGGTGTTTTAAAAAAGTTCCAATTTTTGGAAAGAATGTACGACAAGCTAGGGAACGGTCTATTTGGTTCATATAGACGAAATTTTTAAACAAGAACATCACACACACACACACACACACACACACACACACACACACCCCGCCTCCACCATCAATGGTGTCCTGCTTTAAATCTGTTCACCTTATGCTAGAAGTCTGCCTGGTATTGATCCGGC
This sequence comes from Echinops telfairi, assembly GCF_000313985.2. Classification (NCBI taxonomy): domain Eukaryota; kingdom Metazoa; phylum Chordata; class Mammalia; order Afrosoricida; family Tenrecidae; genus Echinops; species Echinops telfairi. The sequence goes on from NW_022111324.1 coordinate 75,524,753, forward strand.
CATACACATATGTTTTAAATATTAAAGATGTCCCAGTGACATTATTTGTATTGATCTGTGCTTCCAGAGTTTATGGACTTACTTTATAATAACAGTTGTGGCTGCATATTTGCATCACCTATCCCAATACAATTATTTTGTAATATTTTCCATGAAGGAAACAGATTGGTCTTTTATCTAAGATGGTTGATCAAAATTTGTTTCTATTATTAATTGTTAATAAATTTATTTCTTATGGTGCACTTATTTTTCCTGTTTCACAAACCATTACTGATAGTATCATGGTTAGGGTTTTTGTCAAATTTGGGAAACTTCTCATATAAAATTTACAGCCTAGCATATCCACAGGGCAATTTTTCCTTGTTGTGTAAGGTCGGCTAAGAGTCAGAATCAACTCCATGGTAGTGAAGTGGGTTTGCTGGTTTGGTAGTAGCGTCCACGACAATTTGGCATGTGGTTTTTACGGAAACCAGGAGAAATTTTCATGCTACATTAAGGCATCATCTGACTTATTGGGATCAGTAAAACATTTGACTTCCTTTACAGACTCATTGGAATGCTACTACAAGTTTGTAACTTGTAAACAGGAATTTTCATATAAACCAGTGTGCGTGATTTCCATCAAAACCAAAAAATATAGTGCATTTATAATTGTATATGTGGCATTTCTTACAATCTGTGATGAGTTAGAACTTCTGTTTTAATTAAGCATTGAGAAAAATTATCTCTCCACTTATAATTTTCTTTCTTTTTTTTTTTAATCATTAGCTTTTATTTATTTATTTTTTTTTTTTTTTTAAAGGTTTTGGTATATTTTCTTTTTTTTTTTTTTCTTTTTCTTTTTTAACATTTTATTAGGGGCTCATACAACTGTTATCCCAATCCATACACATATCAATTGTGTAAAGCGCATTTGTACATCGTTTCTCAAAACATTTTCTCTCCATTTAAACCCCCGACATTAGGTCCTCATTTTTCCCCTCCTTCCCCGCTCCCCCCTCCCAAGACATAAATGTTTTACCTTGTGTCTAGCTCAATGCCATTCCTTTATCAATACTTGTTTTTTTATTTTAATTTTTAATTAAAAGATCATTTTATTGGGGGCTCGTATAGCTCTTATAATAATCAATTGTATCAAGCATATTTGTACAGATGTTGCCATTATTTTCTAAGCATTTACTTTCTATTTGAGCCCTTGGTATCAACTCCTCTTTTTTCCCCTCCCTCCGCCACCCTTCCTTCCTCATGACCCCTTGATAAATTCTTCTTCTCCTCATATCTAACACCAACTGCTGTCTCCCCATGATTTCTGCTGTTCATCCCCCTGGGTATGTGTGTGGGGGTGTGGTTATGTGTCCATCATTGTGATCTGATTGGTTCCCCCTTCCTCCTTTCCTCTCCCCACCTTCCCCCTGGTATGCAACTCCCATTCTGGTTCCTGGATTCCGTGTGAATAATTGTTAAAAGTAAAAATGAAATGGTAAATATCACACTACTTTTGTTTTCCAAATATCTACAATAAGCATTTCACTTGAAATTTGGGGGAATTGTTTTTTAAATGATAAATATTAAAACCTATAGAATATAACTGGAAAGGTGGATAGTTAAAACATAATAAGAAATTAATCATTATTGATGTTATTTGATGGTTTTGGAACTTAGCATATGGAATATTCTTGATGAACCTGAATATCTAGATCAAATATCAGACACTGTAATAGAATCATCAGGGAGTGGTTTTTTTTTCTCCCCAAAACCATTTTATTGGAAGCTAATATCGTTCCATAGTTCAATCATACCAAGTACAATTGTACAATTGCTACCACAATCAGTTTCCAAAATATCCTCTTCCTCCTTGAACTCCTCGACTTCAGCTCCCTTTTACAACCCCCCATACAACCACCCCACTCTCCCACCTCTGTACCAAGGAACCCCCACTCCACTCTCTCTATAGGTTCATCAGTCCTGGGCTAGGCACTGTTATAATGTTACTTGTCAGTTTGGCTAGGCCATTGCTTTTCAATATTGTGTGGTTGTTTTCTCTGTAATGATCTGATATAATTATTCTCCATTTTGTGATCTCATTTTCCTATTGTAATTCCTAGATGTTAATGAGTCATTAGTGTAGGGTAGATCTTGAGTCCTGGCTTTGACTATAAGTCACAACCTTACTCAAGTCACACTCTTCCTCTGATCTAAGAGACGTTCCCTGGAGGATGGGGCCTAGATCCATGAGATAGCTATATCAGTTCTCTGGCAAGGCTCTCCCAGGCTTGGATCGTGTATGGAGATTGTCATTGTCTGATCTGCAGTTCTTGGGGTTTGAACTAGCGGTCTACTGCCTTGCCTGCCAATTCTGGGATTTGTCAACTTGTGGAGACCTGTGAGCCAGTAGGCTGCCATCTGACATGCTGCTTTGGAGATTATCTAGCTTCTGTAGCCCCAAAAGCCAACAGTCTGTTTCCTGATCTGCTTATTGGACCTCAAGCCTAAATCACAGGTTTAGGATTTGCCAGCCTCTACAACATTTCTTTGAGATAAAGAGTGTGTGTGTGTGTGTGTGTGTGTGTGTGTGTGTGTGTGTTTATCATTGGCTTTGCTTCTGTAGAGATCTAAGACAAGAAGTACTGACTACAGTGGTTATTTTTCATGACCTGAGAAAGACTAGAGAATATAACTCCTTGTAAGAACTGATTGTGCTAAATGAGGTCCAGACCCGCACTATAGTAGAGTTTGGCTTTTAGCCTGTATAGGATTCACCTGAGGAACTTAGTAAACTACAGATTCTGGTGCCGTAGGTCTGGAAGGGATCCCTAAGAGTCTGAAATTCTGATGAGCTTTCTAGTGATGCTAATGCTCTGTCTGTAGACCACATTTTGAGTAACATGAGTCTAGAAACGTTTTCATAGCTTGTTGTTTTAAATTGCCATTGTGTTGTCCTGGTAGACTAGAAAAACAAATCCAGACACTCATGTGTGTAACAGAGCATTTTACATCAAAAAGTAATTGTATACTAAGAAAACATTCCAGCCCAGTCCAGATCAAATCCATAAGTTCAATATTAGCCCATATGTCTGATACTAGTCTATAAATTCCTCTTCAGACTCATGAAACACATGCAATAATGCTGAATTCAGGAAAATCACAGGCTTGTAGGTGGAAAACCTTGTGGATCCAGTGGTGGAGGAAGCATCTCCAGGGCTCTGGCTGCCATCAGCATGGCTCCATGTGGCTTGTCATCAGGAAGGTATAGCAGAGTGTGTGGTCTGCCTCCTAAGAGGGAAAAAAGGAAGTTCCCAGAATCCTCATGAGACGGCCACGCCCACACAGAGGCACCATTGTCTGTGACCTGATTGACAGGCTAGTCTCCACCCTTTCACTCATAACACCCTCAAGTTGACCTGAGATCATGTAAGTACCGCAGCCATCAAGCTGGCTCCTGTACCACGTGGTGACCCCTTGCACAGCAGCACAAAATGCTACCCGGCTCTGCACCACCCCCCTGATCAGCTGCAGAATGATGCATAAGGCTTTCACCAGCGAATTTTGAGACGGAGATTGTCTTCCAGGCCTTCCTCATCTGCTTTAATCCAGACACCTTGCTGACACCTGCATCACATCAGGTGGGGGGCAGGGGCTGTACACGAGGTGCATTTGAACCCTCATCACACGCATGGAAGGTAAGCATTCAACCACTGAGCCACCTTTACTAAGATATAACTGATGAATAATAAATTGCAAATTAAAGTTTATAATGAGTTTTGATACATATGCATCGAAAACTATGACTGCATTTGTAGTCCCTCTTCAAAACGTTTCAGAGATCTCTGCTGTCCCCGTAGAATCTAGCTTACATCAACAGTTCAGGAAAATGACCAGCATAAGCTTGTTGTGTATAGGAGGGGGCTGCAAAGAGTTTGTGGACAAACAGAATGAAAAGATCATGGAATTTTTTTAAAGATCATGGCATTTTTCAATAACTTGTGGAAGCCTTCTTGTTTGTGAGGAGTCACACAGAAGTAGCAAAAATATTTTATTCCTGAAAGCTTTCAAATATGTTCTCCAAGACTATTCCTTTTTCATAAAGATTCACAGGAGAGAGTACTTTTTGACCTTTAACTTTGCTGTGTGACTTTCCCTTAAGCTTTCCGTCATTTGTCAAAAAACGGGTAGCATTTCTGAACTCAGAGTTTAATATAGATACATAGATCAATAGTATAGTGAGCTCTGCGTTGGACTGCTACCAGTATCAGCAGTTCAAAACCACCAGCTGCTCTCAGAGAGAAAGATGAGGCTTTCTATCCCACAAAGATTTACAAATTTGAAAAAGTATATCAATAATGGTTGTACAAGATGAAGCACCTAATCCACAGCCCTAAATTAAGTTATGCATGTAGAAGTTGTAGAATTGAAGGATGTTTCATTGTGTATATTTTTTGCCACAATTAGAAAAAAAATTACATGAATAACAATGAGTACAAGGAAGAATATGTTCTAGAACTGAATGTGGTGATAATTGTACACTTCTTCTTGATATGATTGAATTCTTGAATTGTATGACATGTGGATGAAGCACTAGTAAAACTGTTTTATAAAATTACAGTCAAAAAAAATTTACAGACAAAAACACAGAGGGCAGTTCTACTGTGTCTTATCAGGTCACTGTGGGTCAAAAAGATTGGCTGGCTCTGCGAGCTATGTGCAGATCCACGGGTTGTTGTCATTGTAGGTACTGTTGAGCCGATTCTGGCTCACAGCAATCCCGCTGTGTTAGTCTGGGTACTTTAAAGAAACAAATCCACAGAAACTCATGTAGAACAGAGAGTTTTATATAAAGGGTAAGTGCACACCAAGAAAACATCCCAACCCAGTGCTGCCCAAGTCCACAAGTCCAACATTAACCCATATGTCCGACACCAGTCCACAAAGTCCTCCTCCATCTCACAAAACACACATTATGCCACCGACTGCAGGAGGAAAGCTGAGTCAGTGAATGTATAAGCATCTCAGCGCTGGCAGGGGTGTCCACATGGGTGCTCCAGGACCCAGGGCTGCAGGTCCATGTGGCTTCTCCTCGGGGATGTCTTGCAGGAAGTGAACCTTGCCAGCTGAAGCAGGAAACTGGCTAAGGCAGCTGCACCCTGGTCCAACCATCAGAGAGCAAGAGACTTGAGAACTTGAAAGGTGAGGCTCACCGAGCCATTTATCCCTCCGCCCTTCAATTAACCCCACATGTGTTTATTGGCCAGGTTGGCACAATAAACTAACTACCTCACCCATAGACAACATAACAAAACATTGCCTGATTCTACGACATCTTCACATTTCTAATAAGGTTTGTGTCCAGGGTTGCAGCCTCTGTGCCAGTCTACCTTGCCAAGGGGCTTCCTCTTTTTTGCTGACTCTCTACGGAGCACGATGGGAAGGAGGCGCACTGGCCAGGTGAGGGGGAGAAGCACTGCTACTGGGCTTCCAGTTCAGACATGCACGGTTTAGTCCACACAGCTCCCAACGTTCCTAGATTCGTACGCTTCACATTCCACAGCCCAGTTATCAATGGGCGTTTGTGTTGTCTCTTCTCTGTTTGAGTCATACCCAAACCACTGAGGCAGGCCCCGAAGCGTGCTCCATCCGTGCTAGTGAGGCCGACTCGACTTCGAGAAGGCAGCTCACTATCAGTGGTATTTTGAAAGCCTTTCCACCTGAGGCGCTCGTCCTCCAGCATGCCATCAGGCAATGCTCTGCTGCTATTCAAAACGTTCTCCACGATATGACAAAATACTAATGTATAAGTTATTACGGGCTCATGAGGGAGGGGGAGTGGGGAGGGAGGGGAAAAAGTGAGGAGCTGTTGCCAGGGGCTTGGGTGGAGAGCAAATGTTTTGAGAATGATGAGGGCAATGAATGTACAAGTGTGCTGTACACAATTGATACATATATGGATTGTGATAAGAGTTGTATGAGCCCCTAATAAAACGATTTAAAAAAAAAAACACCTTTTCCATGGCTCATCCCTCAGGAGTGGATATACTCATCCTTCTTCCCAGTCTGTTCTTAGTCTGAAAGCTGTCCATCATGGGTAAACCTACTGGTATTGGGAATCTCAATGGCATAGCTTCCAGCATCGCAGCAACACCACGGGGTGACAAACCAACAGACCGAAGTGTTTTAGAAACTGTAAGATAGCATAAATAGAGATGATATGAACTCTTCCACTGTCTACTCTGAAAGTATGTAAAATTTCCCCATTGAAAAATAACAATGAAAAAAAAAGTAACAATGGTTGTGAAAAATAAAATGTCCATAGAAATTTTAAATTTTAAGAACTGACGTCTCTCTTAATTATCTTATCGAAAGATAACACATGTTAACAACGTGGAGCACAATTCTTCCATTCGTCATGGAACTACTAATATTCTGATCATTATTAATAATGAATAACCTCCAACTGTGGTAAGAAAAGGTAGGACGTCGAGGAAACACTGCCCCTGATTCCAAGGGCCTGTTCAAAAGTTCATCCTCTCGGGCTTGACAGGGATTGTTATTTTTCTCTAGCATCCAAGTTTCTGAGCGTCTGTCTCCCTCTGCTGGCCAAAGGAGGTATCACTGCACTAGCCGGCTCACTCACTGCTCCCACCTGCCCTGCAGGTTATCCAGCATCTGGCTTCTTTGGCCACAGCCGGAAGCTGTGGATCACGTGAAAGTTCGGTTGCCCAGGTTGCTCCGGAGTAAGAAGAAAGGAGTAGGAATGTGGTCCTATCCAGGAGCTGTGGATTCTGGGCACATCTGCCCTAGATGTGTCAAGGCAGAGCACAAAATTTCCCCAAATGTTCAGTATACATGCCAAAGTTTTAATCAGATATGTCAAAAGAAAGACAGAATTATCTTTCTCTTAATTCTACAGAAAATTAAATTATAAAATTGTTATCTTAGCCCTATAACGCCTGAATTTTTAATTTCAGGAAAAAAAATTTTTGTTTTTATTCTTTACTTTCATAGTTCTCAATATATATATTAATATATACATTTTAATTAAATGTTATGAAAAGGTCACGCTTGGAGTTATAGGGATATGAAGAGGAGACCCAGAAGTAGGCAACCACAGAATGTGGGCAGAAAAGTCCCATCGAGTCATGTCAGGAAGTCAATTAATAAGGATAGCATATTGATAAGCATTAATAATACTAGTAATATTATGTAATATATAATAATAAGCATAATTGTGTTATTTGAATGGGTGGCATTTGTCAGATTTTTGACATTTTTAATTTGCTATGGTTTCTCACTCTAAATAAACATTCATTTTTATCCCTAATTTTGTGCTATTCTACCTAAAAACTCCAGTGCTCCCCCACCATACCTGAATAAACTTCAGGCCCCACAAAGTCTGGTTGTGCCCTTTCTTGAGTCTCTGTGAGGGCAGCTCTTGAAAGAACACAGAACTGAATCCGGAGACCCAACTTTTGGGATGGCTCGGTCACTTGCTGACCCTGTAACCTGGAGCCCGTCCAAGCTCCTTTGAGCTCCAAGTCTCCCTCATGTTCATACAGTTCAAGTATCAGCCTTCTGATACTTGCACATGCGCTTGGCTAAGCTGAAGCCTGGCCAGGCTGTCCTACAGGATGCCTACAGTAGTTCAGGATGCAGATCTACTTCCTCACACTGCACTGCGCCTCCGGTGCTCGATTGCATCCCAGAAATAGGTGAAGATTGGCAAGTGCAACAAATAGGGGACCTAGAAAGGAGTTCCCAAATGCTGCCACGATGACCACAAAGGGGTGAGTCAAATGGCTCGGTGCAATCTGGGAAGGCTTCTTGGAGGAGGGGTGTTTGGGGGCCTTAATTAAAATCAGTAGTCAACATCAGGAGAGAAGAGCAGATAAATGGATTGGGAGAAGGAGGGTATGCTTGGAAAAAGGGTGTGTCTGCTATCTGCCCAATACTGGGACCCATGCCCAGTGTGACAGAAGCCAGTAAAGACACTCCCAGGTGGAGACCAGCAGACCTACTCTTATCAGGATCGTGCACACGCTGAGGACCGTGAGGAGGAATTCCTTTGGATTCTGCCTGCCTCCAGGTGTCTTTTACAGGGAGGGTGAAGACTACTCTGAGCATTGTAAGGATTACGTACTTTAACACGTAGACTCACTTAGAATGGTGCCTGACAGCAGTGCATTGTCTATAAATGTCAGCTAAAGTATTATTTTTTATAATAGAACCCTCACAGAGTCCTGAGCCAACAACTGTAGGTAAGAAAGATTTTACTGGTAAGATCACCAAAGCCCCAAACCCAGGGAGGGACTCTGTCTCTCAGCTTATCGCTGGGATGTTACAGGGGAAGTCCCTGCAGGGAAGAGCCGGTCCTCCCTCCCTCCAGAGAGTACCATAAGTGATTTGAAATAAAATCTAGCTTCTGTTGTTTTCGTTCCTGACTGTTAAAGTATGAGTGTTGTAGAACATTTTGTCAACAAAGAACAGTATCAAGAAAGGAAGTGCATTCAGAATATTGCCACCTAGGAAGCCTGTTACTAATAGAATCTATTGTGTTCCTAAGTTTTATTTATCTTGTTGCTATTGAGAATATATACAGCAAATACAGACAAAAAGAGTTTCTACATGGACAATTTGGGGACATTGGCTCCAGTTGTGCACCCATTCTCAGTCTGCTTTTCTAAGTTGTCCCCCCTTATTAGCATAAACTGCCCCATTATCTTCCTGTCTGGTCTTTCAATATACTCTTGTCAATTTTTTCCCTTGTAGATAATTATTAAAAGGGGATAATGCCCAGGGCAGACATTGTTTACTAGTTAAGCTATACTACAAAGTGGTTCTAAGACTTCTAGGGATAATTTTGTTTAAGATTAACTGAGAACAGTAGTTTCAGGGATTCACCCAGCCTCCATGGCTCTAGAAAGACTGGATTCTCTCATTTGAAATTCAAAAATAAATAAATAAGAATTTGAAATTCTTTCCTGTACACCCCCCCTTTTTGAGCAGGGTTTCTCTATGGTCTGGATCGACATGTTCAGTAACAGTAGCTAAGTGCCACCTGGCTCTTCTGGTCTCATGGCAAAGAGGCCATTTGTTCATGAAGTCAATTAGCCCCACATTCCATTTTCTCTTCCTATTCCTGCCCCCAGAAGCCCTTATTATTATATTTTATATACATATATATATATATTTTGCCAATATCAAAGAGTTCAAGAAGAAAGACAATGTTTTGAAACTGATGGTGGCAGCAATTGTACAATGATGCTTGATCTAATCAAATTATGGATTGTTATACTCTCTGTAAGAGCTCCCTAGAAATGATTTCTTTAATCTGTTATACAAAGAGTCACTGTGAATTGAGATCAGCATCTAACATCAACATGTCACAAAAGCAAGGTGTCGAACCACGTTGGTGCTACGGTTCCTTGGGATTAAAATATGTAGATGAATAAAATATGAGCAGACAGATTCTTTAGATGAGGTACAGGAGCAGGAGGGGGCTTTCACCTTTCATTCCTGCTGTTGGAAAGGAGCCCTGTGACTCCGACATTGGGCAGCTCACTGAAAGACTAGTCATTCAAGCTCATCAGCCTAACCATAGGAGAAAGAGGCGGCTGTCTAGAGGGATGGGGGAACCTGTGTTCTGCCAAGGGCCATCTGCATATTTATAACTTCACTCACTTCACAGGCCACATTGGCCAAACATTTAGTTAGCTCAGCCCTGACTTGACGGCTGGAACGGCTTCTCTTGGGTGAGGAGTGCGATGTGAGCTGGTTTTCATGGTTTCCTGGGCCTCATACTGCTGACAGGTGGACATTTTCCCCACTTCTAGTCTCAAACACGCTATGACATGGATTGCTATGCATGGAAATCAACTTGATGGCAGTGGGTTTCATTTTGGTACAGTTTGGATGTTCTAATTTTGTAGATGGATTCTTTTAAAAAGGTTACTGGGGATGATCTGGAAGAGAAAATTGTGAGCCATAGAATTTAAAAAAATGATTATATATATATATGTATCTCTCTAATCTTTTTTCAAATGTTTGAGATGCTGACTGCTTTTGTTGCTGTAGCTACCTCTCCTAGTGACTGGCAAATAGTAGCTTCAGAATAAATATTTGTTCAAGGAGTGAGTAAACGATTTCTTTCTTGTTTTTACTTCCCTTCCGAGAATAGTTCCTGAATTAAATTCACTGCATTACTGGACCTCAGTCCCTCAGCCCTCCTACAAGCCCTGAAAAGTTGGTTAAATGACAAATCAACCATTTCTACATATTCCATTTAAGAACTATTGATTGGACATTACTATATGCATAGTACAGTACAAGGGGCTGGGTTTAATGTCCCCCAAATAGTTTCCTTGTGAAGTTAGTTGTTTGATAAATGTTACTTGAACATCTACTATGTAGTCTAGAAACGGCAATTAATGAGTGTACAAAGCAGACATGCTCCCTGCTGTAATGCACCTTGAGGTCCAAGTGCCACGAATCTCAGAATCTCAGCCGTCTCCAACTCAAGGCCTTCCCGTCTAACAGGTAGTTTGGGTACAAAGTCTTCATTATAGAGAAAGTCATAGCACAAACACCTGATCTGCACATGTTTGAGTTTTCTAAGTGTCTTAATTCCAGTACAAAGGAGGAAACAATTGATGATAAAATTGTGAATAGTTACGCATGCCTGGGGACGACCAGGAAGTAGTCCTGCAACGGAACTGCCTAGAAAGCATCGGCTGTCATGTTGGTGACAGGATTTCTAAAATCATGGACAACATAGAAGGAAAGAAAAAAAAAGCATATGCAGTAGGTACTTCTTGTTAGCTGCGAGCAACCCAGCCCTGACTCACGTGACCCCGTGCACAATGGAAGGAAAAGCTGCCTGGCCCTGCGACCTTAGGCATGTGACCCACAGGGCTGATTTCGCTGGCTGGTTTTGGGAGGCAGATCATCAGGCCTTTCTTCCTACTCTGACTTAATCTGGATGCCCTGTTGAAGTCAATTCAACATCATAGCAACGTGCAAACGCCACCCACTGAGGGGTGAGTGGGGACTGTGCATTTGGTGCGCTGGGCAAAACTTCAGTGTTCATTTCTAGGAAGAGAAAATGAAGGCTCTGTGCTCAGAGAAGGAGCTCCTGGGTGGCACAAACTGTGAACCACTTGATTTCCCAGCGGTGCCTTGGACAATAGGGCTGGCAATTTGCTTCCGAGAGGCCAGAGCATTGTGTGGCACACATGAGCCCGTCATGACAAACAACAGCCGGCAGTCACAGCATGCTCAGGTCATTGAAACCAGCTGTCTTCACCACTCTTCAGGGAGACACAGGATTGGGGGGTGCCGTGGGGGCACTTACCCTGCAGGTAGGACATCCAGCTTTCTGGACCCACCCTCCAAGCTCCAGGCATGTCGTTCCCACCAAATCAGAAATGCCTCCTGGGGAGGGATCCGGCACCTCTGGAAAACCCTTGTCCAAGAGGAACCACACAAGGGTTGAGAGGCATCCCAGAGAAAACCAGGACCATGGAGACTCACGCTGCATATCTCCAAACAGCAGGAAGTCCTGACACCAGAGAAAATGTGGTGTCTCAGCCCAGACCAGCCTGGTGCAGGCCTTCCAGGTGCCAGACAGCAGGACTCTGGCTGAGTCGGATACAAGGTGATAATCAAATGAAAACCTTTATAAAGAACCTTACAATGAGTATTAAAGCCAAGGCCTTAGCCAAACCCTCCCCCCATGGCACAATGCTGGGTGTCAGGCTACATGGAGTTTTTAAAAAAACAAAACAAAACATTTTTTAAGCTACCTGGGCAGCAGGGTGGTATTATCTGTGGTCTCAGGAAATGGCGTAGGGTGAAAGGCAAAATCCAGATGGTGAGACTCAACAATTTTGTCATCTTACTATTTTAAAAAATTATTTTTCTCATTAATTTAAAAAATATATATTTCATTACGGCAATATATACTATATATATAAATGTTGCCATTTAAAAGAAAATGTCAGTGCGCTGTTCAGTGATATTAATTACATCTACAATATTGTGCAACCATTCTTTTTCCAAAACTGTTCCATCCACCTTCTGACTAGCTGAGGAGCATTAAAGTGTGTGCACCCCCAGGAACAAACCAAACGGGGTGCTGCGGAGTCCCTTTTCACCTGTGATCGCCTCAGGAGGGTTAGAGTCGAACTGTGCCCCCTCCAGTTTTCCACGTCTGTGTTCATGAGAGCCGATCACCAGCCTTTCATTCTGGGGCACATCTTTCCACTCGTTGCCTATTACGATGCAGGGGCGCCTAGATGTGGTCTAGATGCTTTAAACCAGGGGTGTCAAACTCAATTAAAATGCGGGCCATTTGGTGCAACAGGCAAGATTCACACGGGCCACATCACATTTACAAATTTTGTTAAATTTATATTTTGAAGTGAGGATTCAGGAATATGGATAGGATAATTAATACGCTATAGAATTACTTTTATTTAAACATTTATTTTATTTGATGGATTTATAAAACTGAAATGATTCTTTTTTACCCAAAACTTGCCAGCGCTTTCCTCCTACTAGTTTTCCCTTCCCTCTTATGTTGTGACCGGAAAATACAACAGAGTAACTAATAAAAAAACAAACTGTTGGACAGCTGACAAACGTGATGCACAATCCTAATGACTTCCCTCTAAAATTGTTAACTAGCGCTGCCGCTAGGTATGATTCATAACAGCACAACCCAGAGGACTCTTTTTAACCTTTTAGCTTTTGGGGTCTGGGAGTGGCAGACAGACATATCGTTTCTAAATGTTGCTGGAACTGAGTCAGCGCGTTTATCCACGTCCACCAGGTCCCCATGAAAGGCACTGGGCCACGAGTACACTCGTCTGTCTTCAGTAGTTAAAGGGTTAACAAGGGAATTGTGTGTACGGTATTGCCTCGATCTCCCCTAAGCGCTATTTTCTTCATAACAATTTTTTCTATTTTCATTTTATTTCAGAGCATCACGGGCCACAAAAGATTACCTTGGGGGCCGCATGGGGCCCGCGGGCTACCAGTTTGACACCCTGCTTTAAACAAACAAGACCACACCTGCCTTCTTATTCTCTGCAGCCTGTCTGGCAGTCTGCCTTTTCCATTTCACAGTATCTTGGAAGACTTCTTTCCACCACAGCTCGTTCAGGACAGTGTTTCCAAAGTAGGGGTGTACCTCCTCCCTGTGAGGGGGAGGGACTGCTGAACTGCAGCCAGGGGGGCTGCAAAGGCCCTCCCTGCTTCACCCCGGATCCCGGGGTCTGTAGGGTGCAAACGGTGTTCATTGCCAGGGGGCTCTGAGTAACTTTTTTTTCCTGTCAAGGGAGCGGTAGGCCAAATAAGTTTGGGAATCTCTGGTTTAGGACTATAGATTATGTTTATTATTTTTGTTTTCCATTTCAATTTGGGTGAAAATATGCAAAGTAAAACCCACACTCATCCTACAGATTTTAGATATAAATGATTGGTGACAGTCTTCACATTTTGCTAACATTCTCTTTATTTCTGTCTTAGTGGTTTCACTTCCAATTTTTCATTCTCTGGACTCCAACCCTTCTACTATCACTGCTTTAACATAAGGTGAAACCATGGGGGGAAATGATAACTAGCTAGCTAGATCTGAAACAAGGCCATACTCAAAGGTGATGATCTTACCTTGGTGGGCTAAACTATTACTTGGTTTACAGGTGACTTCAAGGGGTGATTTCAATTCAATGTCTGAAGAGCGCTTCCGTAGGTCCAGAATCTCCGGGACTCCTTCAGCTTCATTAGATACAGCCCGTGGATTCTTTAAGAAGTTGAAGGTCTCATCCACATTTTCCTCCCTTTTTATCTGGATTCATCCACTGTGTTCTCCATCAGAGTGCTCAGTGGGGGTAGCTGGTTTTTCTGGTCTCAAGTGGAGGAGGCAGGGGCTTATGTAATTACACAAAACATTTAATCTTGTGGACCAGTTTCTACTCTGATTCCTGGGTTTCCTTCTCTGTCTTTAGTTCCAGACAATAAAGACTCATAGTTGATCTCAGATGGACGTTTTAAGCATCTAAGACCCCAGACACTACTTCCCATAATGAGAAGTAGACCATGAACGCTAAAAACCGTATATGCCAATTGACTGGACTGTCGTATGAGATCACCGCCCTAAGGCTTGAAACCAAGACCGCTGACCCCACAACGTGATTGGCTGCGTCCAATTAGTGCTAGCATCTGTAACTCCACCACCGCTTTCGGAGGGGGAGCTTGCTATTTTTGTTAAAACACACACCTAGCACCTGCTCATTCACCCCCTTCCCCTAGATACAGCTTACTGACATCAGTTCCATCAGCCATGTTATGCATGGTCAGTGCTAGGTCATGCTATACGTACTTCACCCAAGGTCAGCGCTACGTCATGCTATACGTACTTCACCCAAGGTCAGCGCTACTTCATGCTATACGTACTTCCCCATAGTCAGTGCTACGTCCTGTAATACATACTTCACCTATGGTCAGTGCTACGTCATGCTATACATACTTTCCCATAGTCAGCGCTACGTCATGCTATACGTACTTCCCCATAGTCAGCGCTACGTCATGCTATACGTACTTCCCCATAGTCAGCGCTACGTCATG